>NW_023458569.1:2337650-2383585 GCF_013731165.1 Rhagoletis pomonella | reverse complement strand
GTCGAGGCCCCCCCTAAATTTCATGAAGAATGTACCATAACGTCAACTAGTTGGAGCGTTGCTGTTTTGTGTGCAGGTGTCAAGGCCAAACATTTGCTATCCAGTTATTGTTTTAAGTCGTTACAATGAAAACCCCGGTAAAGCTCATTGGGGTGCTGCCAAACGCGTATTGCGATATTTAAAAGGCACGGCGAATAAATCCATCACATACAAAAGTCCACCTTTAGAGAACCAGGGGTACTGTGACTCCGATTGGGCAAGACGAACGTCGATCAACCACAGGGTTTTTTGTTCACCATGCAGAGTGGGGCAATTTCGTGGAGCACAAAACGACAGCCCACTATTGCACTCTCAACTAGCTGAAGCTGAGTTTATGTCGCTTACTGTGGCAATACAAGAATCTGTTTGGCTAAAGAAACTTGAAGCGGATATTTTTCCAGGGTCTCCAAAAACAATAAATTTATTTTGCGATAATCAAGGTCCATACATTTTGTGAACAACAACACTTATTCACCACGAACGAAGCATATCGACGTAAAGGCAAATTTTGCACACCAATACATAAAAAATGAAAAAGTCAAATTGATATATCTACCTACTAATGAAATGCCAGCAGACATTTTGACCAAACCAACGTCGGGACTTAAACTACAAAAATTTTCTAAAATATTTGGATTCTGAGTAATACAATTTAAATATATATTTCTATTTTTATAATTATTATAAGCTTTTATTTAACTTGGTCATCCCTCGCAAATCGTGGAAATTTCCAATCGATTTTAAACTAACTTCCCGACAAGTTAGAGACTTGAAATTTTCAGCATAGTTCCAATCACGATGACAATGCAATTTAAAATATAAATGAATTCCCTATATGGTCCAGGGGTCTTGATTCAAAGTCGGTCAAAAGTTAGTAAAATTTATGGCTAACAGAGCGTAATTTGCCAAAGAACGTAAAACCAGAGCAAAGCTATTTATGGCAAATTCTAGATATCAACCTAGTCTAGATATGAACCTCGTTGTAGGCATCATATCAAGGAGATAAAATTAGAAGACTCGAGAAGTTTCCTCGCCAGAAGAACTTTAATATTGCGCCTAAATATATGCCATGCTACAGCGGAAGTGGACGACACACCATTTATTTAAATGAAATTAACTGCTGCTATATGTATGTACAGTGACGAGCAAAACTGTAACATGGAGTAACACCTTTTCTTTCAGCTGTCGCTATCTTTCCAAGTTCTAACGACATTCATACTGTTGTTCTGTATTTTTATTGGTACATCTTTGCTTCCTCTGTCATAACGATTTGAAGTCAATTCAACAACATTAAAGAAACCAGCAGACAAAAATGTAAATTAAGGCATATGTTACAGTTTTGCACTCATGTATTTTTAATAACTTTTTGACAATTTTCACAAAAAAAAGAATTATTAACACAATGTTCAGTATGGTTTTGCTTTATTTAGTTTCTGGTTGCAATTTGGCATACCTAATGTGTATGTCTGCAAAAATTCTGGAGGTATAGCCTCCCATATATCCTTGGTGTGCTTTCACAGCTCATGTACTCCATTGGACGGACTTGGATACTTAGTAAGATGCGCTTTTAGTTGATTTCGCAAACTCTCTATGAGGTTCATGTCCTCGGATTGTGGGGGTCATTTCAAATTTGCAAATTTTTGCTTTTGTTCCAGTCTTTGCGAACATGTGCAGTGTGTTTTGGTTGCTTTTTCAGCAGAAACTCTAATTTTTTCGACTACATCTTGCAAGTTTTGTTGAAATATGAACAGATACTGTTCCTTACGCATAATACGTACAAACGGATCAACAACATTTTTGAAATACAACCCCAAACTAATATTGACCGACCACTGTGATGCACAGTTTGCCTTACATGATGCGCTTAGGCTTAATTTGGGCCTTTGATCCAATACTATGCCCGGCCATCTGATTGAAAGCGATTAATTTAGTCTTGTCAGACCACATAAGCCTCAATTAAATCTTAAAAATGTGTTTTTTATTGCGTTATGTAAGGCCTAACATATCCCAATAGGCAACGGTCCGGTATTCGCGCGATGCAGCAAAACGCTGCCCCACTCGCACATGTATTTTGATCAAATTTGCTTTTTTCTTCTTTTATGATCCATTTTGCTCAATTTGGCAATTTTTCGCCTCACTATCTACTGATTTGCATTCAATTTTAATACCTTAAGCGCTTCTGTAGTAGTGCCTGCAGCGTTACTAGCTACGAAGTTCACAAGATATCGGACTGTAATATATTTTGACAGACTTCCTTTGTCCTTAGTAACACTTTAGGCTATATTTTTTCTCAGTCTTAACATTTTCATGTGGCAAACTCCACATTTTTTTGCCACTTTCCCTACGGTCCCGCCTTGTCGCAGTAAATCTATTATTTACATTTATGTTTCCTGATTAACCATATTATTTATTGGTGATCACTTCTTGAATAAATTACAATACAGAAAAAAGTCATCTGACTTCCAACTAAGCAAAAGATA
This sequence comes from Rhagoletis pomonella, assembly GCF_013731165.1. Lineage (NCBI taxonomy): Eukaryota > Metazoa > Arthropoda > Insecta > Diptera > Tephritidae > Rhagoletis > Rhagoletis pomonella. The sequence continues at coordinate 2,381,066 of NW_023458569.1, read as the reverse complement.
ACTGTAAAATGCAAAACTTAGAATGAGTGCAAAACTGTAACATTTGCCTTAACTTTCATTTTTGTCTCCAGGTTTTTTTATTGTTGTTGGATTGACCTCAAATCGTTATGAGAGCGGGAGTAGGGATGTACCAATAAGAATATAGAACAAAAGTGTGAAAGTCGTTAGAACTATGAAAGATAGCGGTGGCTGAAATAAAAAGTGTTACATCATGTTACAGTTTTGCTCGTCACTGTATGTACATATGTATGTTTATACAAAAGTTGAGTTAAGTTGAATTATTTTAATATCTATTGCAAAGTTTTGTACATAAAATAAAATAAAACTATTTAATATACAACGCTTTTATAAATGGACTAAAAGTTAGAAAATAAAGTAATGTAAAAAAAATATTTTTTTAAAAATAAGCTTTTATTTAACATGTTTAATCAAAGGAATAAAATAAAGTAGTGAAACAAAAGATTTAGCAAGAAAATTTTGTCAAAACTGCACTAAAATGAATAAAATAAAATAAGTTAAGGTCTCGTTAAAGTTACTAAAAGCCATTTAGTGAAAGGAGTTATTCAAACTCTAATGAAAATTACTAACAATTTTTAAAAAAGCTTGTCGGCGAATTCAGCGTACATGCATAATTGGTTAGGTATGTATGTATGCAGATATTTAAATGCCGGTTTGCTATTCGCGCGACAAGCTTTTTTAAAAACGAAGTAAATTAGTACAAATTGTTAGCATTCTTAGAAAGTACTAATATGCATAAAGTTTTTTGATACGAGGAATTAATTCTTGAATTTTGTTTTTTATCAGCTCTGCGCTAGATGGCGATGTAGGCCAATTTTATTGAATTTCATTGAGTTTTTCAAATAAATACTAAAGTTAGAGGTATCTACTAAAAAAATTGGGCTTGGCGCGAGTGCAGGGCAGTGGACGCAGGGGTCTTGAGCGGTGGCGTGGCTCGGTGCGGGGGAGCGAGCAAATGTGCAGCCGCCAAGCTATGCATTCGCAAAATTAAATCCTACATAAGTACATATATTTATTTTCCAATATCCAATAAATCCGGAAATATCAAATAATTATTTATTTCATTTTATTAGAAATAATAATTATTATTAAATTATAATTTGTATCAATGCAGTATCGTACGTACATATGTATATATTATGTATATGTTTTAACAAAATCGAACAAACCACCTTATTCAATATGGAACAAATAACCACTAAACTTGGCTTCGGCGCGCACATAACACTGCGGGTAATAGTGTAGCCGAGATATTGGTATGGCTAGAGTTGGTCCTCTGAAGGCCGAAGGCCACCTCAAAAAGGATTTGTGCGCCCATAAACATTGCATATGGCATGCCCAAATTTTGAAAACTTAAATCATAATTATTTTAATTATTGGGACTCAAAATAGTAATTTTTAAGAAAGGTTGTTAGTTTTTTTATTTAAAGGTGCCGACAGGAGTTTACATCGTAAATAATGTGCGGAATGTATTTTCTACAGATAACTTTTGAAGTATTAAAAAAAAACTAGGTTGGACACCAAAAAGTTATCGGTTTAATCTGAGGTTATTTTATAATTATAATTTTGTATGGCTAATCTCTTTTTGTAATTACAGAGTAGGGAGTTAAGCTCAAAAATGAGAATAATCTTTTTATATGTAAACCTATTATTAGGCGACTCAGTTACATACGTACACATGTAGGTTAGGTTAGAAATTAAACACTAATTTCACTTAATTTTATTTATTTTGATAATTAAAACTTTTTTTATTTATTTTGATCTTTAATTCTTTTAATACATGAAATTATCGTTATGATTGATAAAATATGATACTTGTATATACTTGAGAAGGAATGGCGTTAAAATTTCTTGAAATTACCGCATCAATTGCTGTTTTTAAGCTTGTAGTTTGAGCATTTCTCTATGTATATATTCCTAAATTTAGTTTTTCTTTTAGGAATATAATCTGTGGTTCTGTTTCATCCGACGCTGGGTTTACGTTAAAGTCATGAATACATATAACATACCATCTTTTGTTTGCAAAATGGGAAGCTAAATTTAATTGTTTGACATTTCCTCTTACTCTCGTCTTCTCTTTATGCAATCTTATATTAGCCCTGCTCCAGTACTCAATCAACTTACAGGTTTTTACACGAACTTGCAGGAAGTTACAGGAAAAATTATCCCGTACTCCAAAATCATGTAATTGAGAGCGATTTTTGGAGAGTTGTGAAGAGAATGAAATTGCAAGATTTTACCCAATGTGGTTAACGCTTCTGACTTTGCACATCGATTACGCAGGTTCGATCCCTGCTGAAATCTAGAAAAAAGAAGTCTGATGAGGAGATGTGGTGATCTCCGAAATAGCTGCTATAACTTCTACCGCTTAGACTTTGTTGCTTTTTCAATTTTTCCTAATAAAAAATCGTGGTACAAAGCTCAATAAAAATATAAAAAATAAAATGTTAATAAGCCACAATAACATTGACGAAACCAAGTAAGTTTTTGCAAATGGTTTTCCGAAAAAATTTGATTATATATTAATAAACTGACACCTAATAATTTCATTCTCTTCTGTTTCTTTATAACCATTATTCCTCATTAACTGCACGACTATTCTCTTCTAGATCCGGCTGAATAATAAAGTTATGGAGAACTATCGATGGGGCTATCGATAGTATCGATGGTTTTATTTTGCCGCCACTATCGAATTTTTCTAAACACTATTGATAGTTATATTTTGTTCACATCATTGTTAACTAGACGTCGAGCAGGTTCATGGTAAAACGCAACCTGGTTTTCAATAACTGACTTAAAGGCTGACTTTATATAATTTCTTAAAAAATAACTTCTTTTAGTTTTAAAATAATTTTTACAGTTTTTAGGTTAAAAAGTGGTTCAATTAAAATGAAATGAACTGTTTAGGTCCTCGTTTTTTTTTACACAAGTAATATGTTGTTAACTTTTTGTTTATACAAATAATCTCTGTGGGTTTTCTAGTTGCGAAATGGTTTACCTGAGAGCAAAATCTCTTCTTGACTGTTGTTGTAATGTGTAATGTGTTATCCAATTTGCCCAATTCTAAATTTATCAGACTGTTATAATTTGGAATAACACAATTTGAAATAAAAGATTGGTGAAACCAGGTATTAGTATAATAAGTCAATATACATATGTTAGAAACTTTTCGATAGTATCGAATATTTTGTACTATCACTATCGAAACTATCGAATGTATACACTATCGATAGTTTTCCAACACTATAAAGAAACAAGCCCATGGTCAATTAATAGGAAAAATGAGTAGTCCACTTGCAAACAGCGTTATGTGATTTTATAATGCACCGCAAGGCTGAGTCCGAAAAGAGACACATGTAAATTCTAAATGCTACAAAGAGCCACATAAAAAAACACCAAAAGCAAAAATTTAATTTTTAAATAAAATTAATACCGGAAATGAAAAACATCAATTTTATTATTATTCTAGTGTACGTAAGATAGATATCAAAGGAAATTGAAAAGATCCCTTTGACCAAATTTTCAAAATCTGGTTTTACGCCAGTTAAAGGCGTTCGTAACAGTTATGTTAAATGTTGGTTAGTCAATAGGTACGATCGTTTAAAATCTTCAGTAAAAAATGTCCAACAGAAAAATTCCGGCGAAATGTCACCTGTTCTCTCACAAGAGATAAATATCCAAAATAGTACGCGAACAGAAAATTTGCACAAACTTGCAAGTTACACAAACAGCTGATATAAATTTTGTTTACATTCAAAAGTATGCAATTGAAGACGTAAGAAAACAAATTCCGAAGACTTATCCTGACACAGGTTCACTGACTAAACGAATAATTACTTACTTCTTACATGTTTAATTAGTCGCACTTTACTATTCTAACTTCCAAACCATCAAATTCAATTTAGGGATTTGCGTAAATTCCAACCAGCTGTTTTTGATCGGCTGTTTTCTTGTTGGCAAATTGCTGTTGGCTAAAATTTTTCCAGCAGAAACTAACAGCTTTCTCCCAAAATTAAATGTCATTTTGCTCTCTCAATTTCCCCTACTTTGGAAGTTTTTTGCGTGCGCGAACACAAAAAGCTGATAGTTTTTATAACTTTCAATAATCGTGAACGGTATTTTGACTTTACGAAATTTACGCTACGCGCACTCTGCAGCCGGCATCGGTCGAATTGTGCTCGGCCGATATCAGCTATATTCAGGCGATATGAATTAACACCTGTGATTATTAGTCTGTTCCTTTGAACTTCGGACTAAAACCTGTGGAACTGTCAAACTACAATTTTACGCTCTCAAATGAGAGTAAAAGGAAAACAGATGCAGAAGTGCATAGGAACGCAAAAAGCACTATTTCCTGTAAAAACGTCAGACGGTTTGTTTACATGTCATTGGCACTACACTGATTTGGCTGAAATATCACTAAATAATTAATAAAATCTATACATATTTAAATATTTCGTTGTTTACTTCCATTTTATAACAAATATAAGGTTCTTTGCTTTCACCGCTTTCTGTTTTTGTTTGCACATGTAAATCAGCTGATCGTTTGACACTTTTCATGAACTTACAGGAAAAAAATCTCCGGACTAAATCCTGTAACTTCTGACTAGGAACAGTTGCTCAGTTACTCTCTCAAATGTGTTCCCACTTACAGGTTTTATGTCAATAGGAACGACTTCCTGTAAGTTCTGACTAAATCCTGTAAACCGGACTGCTATTGGAACAGACTATATATTTGCGGTCTCACACATAAACCGATAACCGCACCGAAATCGGCCGTTGACGTCCGTCAGTGACGATAAATTCAAACATGTTTAGAGTATTGGTCTTAAATTAATTTTAATGATTATTAAAATTTATCAAAATATTTCACTGCTTACATAATTGAAATGAAAACTAGATTTGTGCGTACAAATGCGGTCGGCAAATAATCTGGTTACGTGAGCGCATCAGTTCGGACCGTCAAATTGTTCGACCGAAATTGGTCAGCTATCGAATGCAATGTGCGCCTAGCGTTATAAATTGTAAAATTTAAAATATACTGCACGAAGCTGTTTTCAACAGCGGATATTTTAAATCTGGTACTTGTTGCCGGAACTCAAGCAATGGGAAAGCTTTATGTTGCATTTCCAGTGCCTTATCTTCTTTTAATTCAAAAAACTCCAACACTTCTTTGCTGTTCATAAAAAGGAGTGCATATTTCGGATATTGTAAATTCATCCTCAATTATATTACATAAAAAAGGGTTTATGAAGTATGCAAACGTACATTTAAATAACTTCAAATCGGCAAATATTTTTTTCAAAATCTGATTTTAAATCATGTGCAATATTTTTTCTAGCCATGGAAAATGATGAAAAAAAATTATTTTTGCGATCATGAATAAAACGGCGTATTTCAGTTTCAAAACATAAAATATTTTGCGACAAATCAAAAACATTTTTATTTACTCCTTGTAGATACAAATTCAAGTTTTGCAAATATTCCATCATATCGGTAAAGAACATTAAGTCAAAAAGCTAATTTTTATTCTCTAATTGCGGGTAATGTTCTAATCTCAATTTGCGTATGTGTATATAAAAAGAATGAAATAAAAAACAACACAATGGAAAAGAATGTTCAGCAAAGAAATGTGTGTTTTAAATAGTAAAAAGAGGCAAAATGTTCTAAGAGAAAGTAAAAAGCCGCGATTGCCTAGCGTTGTTATAATAGTAAGCCATAAATTTAAAAAAACGTCTACAACAACAAGTAAAATCCAAATTCTATTTTTTTATCATCTGAAAATTTGGATAAAAAAGAGCCTAATAACATTAAAAAACAAAATCGCTGTATGGTAGTTTTCGCAAATTTTATATAAAAAAATTAATATAGCGAGTTTTGAAACAGTAACTTTTACATAGCTAGCTTTTTTTTAGCTTTTCGCGTTCTCTCTTCCATGAAGATTGGTCTGCTTCTTTTTTACGACGTCTTCCACTAGGCACCAAAACTACCACGTTTTCTTGCAGTCTTCTAAGTTCATCGGAAGATGGAGACTTTTGAACGTGTATAAATACGTACAATAAATATTATAGCGACTTTTGAAAGTGTATATACACATACAGTAAGTATTATAGCGACTTTTGGTAGAGTAGCTAACATTTGGTGGTATTTTTTTTAGAATATATAAGGATTTTCCATTGTGTAGTTAGTGGACATGAAACTACTTTAAATACTGGTACGTTAACCACCAAAAACTAAAAATCTAAAACATTTTACATACACTCTAAAAATTTTTTGTTTAAATTTGCGCATATTAAGATAGGTAGTTTCCTCTGTTAATGAATGCAAATTTAAACACTGCTTGCTTACTTTTACTTATCATATGTGTGGCGTAGAACAAATTTCAAATTTGTTTTTTGAGTTTTAAACATTTATTGTTCACATTTTCACAGTTTACACATAAAATGTTTAAAATTTCCTCTAAAAAATTTTCGTTTAAATTTACGCATATAAAGAGAGGTAACCAGTTTCCTATCCTAGCTTGTGCAAAATTAAACAATGTCTGTTTACTTTTACATATCAAATTTGTCAAGAAGAGCACACAAGGGGTGGGTTTTGGGGCTAAATTTATTATGATATAAGAAATTTTGAAAGAAAAAATTTTCTTTTCCATTTCTTGTGCGTCATTTTGTAAAAATTTTAATTTTTTTCTTGACAGCTCTTTAAAGTTTAACTGCGAATGAAAACATTGTCCTAAAAATATGCAATGCATACTCACTTACTGTTGCTTTTTACACTTTACAGCCTAAAAAAGTTTACCACTGATATGTACTTAATAAGCATTCGAAGATTTAATTTGCTAACTTCGAATTCGATCCACCAAAATGAGCTACATGATAAAAATACCAGTTCAGTTAAATTTTCGTTATTCGAATTATTAAAAAATGAGAAACCAGAAATCGACGAAAATTAATAAAAAAAGTGTAAAAATTTCGTGAAATTATTTAATTTATTTATATTAAAATTCTTTTGTAAAATTTTGTATTACTTTTGAAAGTTGAGTGCATCTTTAACCGTTAATTTTTTCATGATTTAATGATCGGGACTAAACCTACGAGACGACCCTTAAGGTACCATATTTCCGGTAAAAAAAATAATTATTGGAATCGGTTCACGCGGTGCAAAGTTATGCGGTGGAATAAATAAAAGAAGTAAAAATACTCCGAAGAATTGATAACCTCCCCTTTTTTGAAGCCGGTAAAAAATGTCTGAGTTCTTTGTAAATTTTATGTAAATAAAATGCAACTGATGATACTTTAAAAAGTTTATTTATTTATTTCATACTGTAAATAAAACTTTCATAAACGTATTTTAAAGAGCGAATTTTCAGTATTTGCTGATGATATATATTTAGAAGTATAAACCCTAACCCCCTCCCCCCCTAACCCTAAACATTTCATGTGTATATTTTAAACAACTCATGTTCAAAATCAAATCTTGAACATCTTGTGCGTATACTTGAACAGATTCTGGTTGAAAAATAAACACTTTTCAGTGGTAGTTTTACATGCACTTTTTAGAGTGTAGAGCACCTTGCAAGTGGACTACTCAAATGTGAACCACAAATAGTGTGGCCAGACATGAACTTTTAGTTGAAGCACTTGTAATTTCAAGTATGACTTTATTACTCATTTTTACAATTTTGAATATGACTTTATTTGACTTCTGGATTAGAAATATAGTTAAATTTTGTTTTATTCCTTGTCCACTATCTGTTCAAACTTTCCTACTTCTTTGCTTTTAATATCGATTATCGAAATCATCGTTATAGTTATTTATTACTCTCGCTTGAGAGTGTAATTGTACTATTTGACGGTTCTAAAGGTTTTAGTCTGAAAATCGCTGGAACAACTTGAGGAATTATTTAATTTTGTGGGTTTTCGATAACAGCAGTTTGTCACTTTCTTTGGTGTTTCAATTTATTGGTTAATTGTGAAAGAAAATATAAACATTATTGTTGGATATTTGTTGGTGGATAATGGCTACAGCTGATGACATAAATGCAAGCATGAACTTTGTAAATTTTTCACATGACAAAGATGAAAATGGTTTTGAAAATCAAAATAAAGTGCGAAAAGCAAGAAAAGAATAAAACGAAATACAATAAATAAATTAATTTCTGTTTGAAATATTAATTGCGGTGTTTGAAATAACATCGCGATTGAATTTTTTAATAAAGACCTGTAATTTGAGCATTTATTTGAAAAAAATTTCATTAAAATTCAATAAAATTGGCCTGCAGCGACATCTAGTGCAAAGCTAATAATAAAGGAACATCAAAATTGAGTTCCTCGTATCAAAAAACCCTTAGATAAGTATTTTCTGAGCATATTTTTCAAGAACTTAGTCTAATTAGACAGTAAATTATGTGCAAGGATTCAATTAAGGATATCTTCCTTATTTGAGCTTAAGTTCAAAAAAGCCATTAACATAGTAGTATTGACATCTAAAACTATAACATGCATTTGATTTAACTCAATACTGAGCCAACAAGCTTAATTTTGTCGCATAGTTTTATAGGTACGGTGACCAAATTTCTGTGTAAAAAAATCGAGACATTTCTAAAGCATCGAATCCGAACATACAATTTTGTTTTTAGAATAAAAGTATATAACATATTTTAATACACACAATTTTATTTAATATAAAACAAAGAGAAAAAACTTAAAAAGTTTTCGCAAAAACGTATGCTCATAATATATCGATGACTTAGTGGAAGATCGACCTATCTCGGCAGCCAGTTCGAAAACGCCCTATCTCAGAAAACTTTTGAAGAACGGTTCACTTCAGAATTTGATTGAAGAACACCCTACTTCAGAATTTTATCGAAAAACCCCCTACTTCAGAATTTTATTGAAAAACACCATATCTCAGCTGCCGATTCAAAAACGCCCTATCTCAGCACATTTTCAATGTGTTTTCGTTTGAGATAGGGCGTTTTTGAATCGGCAGCTGGGGTAGGGCGTTTTTCAACCAAATTTTGAAATAGGGTGTTCTTCAACAAAATTCTGAAATAGGGCGTTGTTCAAAAATTTTCTGAGATAGGGTGTTTTCGAACTGGCTGCCGAGATTGGTCGATCTTCCACTCAGCCATCACTGTCTAAAAACCACGTAAATTAAGACTTCAAACTTTAGAGAACATTGACAAAATATTCGACGAAATTTAACAAACGTTAATTCAAATTTTAAACTTTTTAATCAGATTTTTATAATTTTTTTGATCATGCAATTTTTGTAGCCCATTAAATTTTAGTATAACAAAGTGCAAGTTCGAAGTAGCTTGGACTTACCGTTGATTTTTGGCAATTTTTTGTTAAAGTTAATAAACCGAAAAAGTACATAACTACAAATTTAACTTTCGGTTCTATTGTTCCAGTTTTACTCTTCAGTGTATGTTAGAAAATTTTTTGCATGGAGGAAATGAGCATCATCTTCCACAAAAAAATTAGCAAAGATCAACGATAAGTCCTAGGTACATAAAATTTGCACTTCACTACTAAAACTGAATGGGCTACAAAATTGAATACTCATAATGTTTCTAAGAAATGTAATTAAAAAGCTCAAAATTTTGATGAAATTTTGCCGAATTTTGTGCAAAGTTTGATTTACATGGTTTTTGTTATATAACGAGCTATATCTTCATAGAAAATAACAAACATTATATAATCGAAAGTGGAATAGCCAAAGAACGCTGAAATGTTTCTTCCTTACTTATGTACATATATTTTTGCCACTGTCACCACAGCTTATATTTTCCATATCCATGAATTTTTTGAGGGAATTAATATTATTTTCTATAATTTCACTAAATTCAAGTTATAATCGTTTCTTAAAAGAAACTCAACATATAATTATAATTTTTTTTTACAAGAATGATGACTGCAATATAGCGAGAGTACCACATTGACAGAATGAAGCATAACCAAAGATCATAGAAAATAAAAACGTTCTTTATGATACCGAAAGTCCCGCCAGGTTTGTACGAAAAATTGTTTTTGAGCCAGAGTACAATTTTTAAATAATAAATAAAACACTGAAAATCGAGACTTAATCGGTACAAATATGAAAAATCGGGACACTTATACGTACCGCCTTTTAAAATATATACAGCGGGACAATGTTTTCAAAATTGGTGCTGTCTCGCTAAAATCGGTAGGAATGGTCACCGAAGTTATAGGATACATGCGCACCAGCCCAATGAAAGCATTGAGAATCATCACATAAAATACTAATCAACAAATAGGCTTGTTGGAGTATTTTGTGTCTTAGTAAGTATAGGAAGTCGAGACCTTCAAGGGCTCTTGACGGTTTTAAAGCCATCCTATACGGGATCCCCGTTACCAAACTTACAGACAAAGTTCTAAGGAAGTTATCCTTCCGGAACCCGTACAAGGGTTTAATTTCTGAACGGGACACTTGCAGTGGTATATTAATGGATGTATGCTCGAGGATGGCAATGATGGACTCTTTCGAAACACCATCTAGGCTTTTGGACAACTGCAAAACTCTACTGAACCAGTAAAGTACGCATATTTGGTCATTGTTAGAAAGAATTTAACTCAACAAAGGTATGTTCTAGCATTATAAAAAGTTCACTGAACACTTGAGAATTTAATTTATTAACTATATCACCAATGAGTATATGTAAAATATTTCAATTATTTAATCTATATCTGAAACCAATTTGGACAATTTTTTTGTTTTAGTACACATTTTGGTACATAAAAAAAAATGGCAACCGCGCTGCTGCCATTCAGTAGGGTGGAAAATTTTTCCCTACATAATTTAAGTACGTTCTGGACATCAGTCTCTATGTCGCCATGGTTGTTCTTACTGGACTTCGCCCTGGTCTTGAAAGCTTTCGTAAGTCACGTAACTCTCTGATAAAATTTTCGGGCGTTTTTCCTGTCGGCCAGCATCTCAAGCGCTTCGCACTCACGTATTTCCGCCTCTCTCTTCTTATTGCGGCAAATATGTGTAGCTTCCTTCTTCAGTTCCCAAAACGTGGCGCTATAGGCGTTTTCGCGGCCTCTTCACATTCCTCAACGTACCAGTTGTTCTTTCGGGCTCGCCGAAATCCCACTCCTTTTTCGGCGGCGGTACTTAATGATCGGGAAATGTGGTTCCACTGCCCGCGTATGTCGGTTTGTTGAAGAGTGCTCTCTGAGAGCAGGTGTGAGAGTCGAGTAGCGAATGCATTGGCTGTCTGTTGTGATTGCAGCCTTTCGACGTTAAGCCTTCCTTGCATATTTAGGTGCCCATTTTTTGCTACACAGAGGCAGCTGTTTATCTTTGCTGCAACAAGATAGTGGTCCGAGTCGATGTTTGGACCTCGGAGTGTACGTATGTACGTCTAAAACATTGGAAGTGTGCCTTCCGTCTATCACAACATTCTCGATTTGGTTTCCCGGTTTTCGATCTGGAGACACCCATATAGCTTGATGGATCTTTTTATGCTAGAACCCAGTACTACATACTACCAAGTTTCGGGCTCCGGCGAAGTCGATCAGCCTTAGCACGTTATTGGACGTTTCTTTGTGGCGGCTGCATTTTCAGACAGTCCTTATTTTTCCTTGGACATCAACCAGCCGGGCAGAGGCACCTTCCCGATTAAGGGTTCGGATATTCCAGGTGCATACCGTCAAATCATAGTCCTTCCTACGTTTGCCGCGATCGTCATCAAAAGAAGGGGGTATCATCCGAGGCATGTATTTTTCTTTCATTGGGCAGGGTTTTAGAGTGGCGGGACCGAAACCCAACACACGCGAGGTTTTATGCCCTCCTACTTTAGCTCGCTGCCAAACGAGTGTTCGGTCGCTACCCAGAAGATTCATGGATATAAATGTCCGGACGTAGTGAGCTGCGATTTGAACCGTAAGCACACGAATCACTTCTGGCCACTCCCAGGTGAATGGCAGTCAAAAGCTTTGCAGAACTGGGAAATGTACAGCACATAGTGGTCAAAGGCGGATATCTCAAATAAACCCTGATGTATTTTTTTAAATTCATAGCTCTACATACCTGTATACGGAACCAAATGGACGGACCAGACGTTATTCAAAATAAAAAATTTAAACAAATAAACTTTTCCGTATACTCAGTAATATTCGTCCACAATTTTGTAAATAATATATCTACATATGTATGTATAAATATGAGGGCGTATTGAACATTTTGAGTATGCAGATTTTTTATGCTGGTATATTCATTTATGCTAAATATATTAATTTTTTTTGTTTTGCCACACCGTGTGATAAATAAAAAATGCATTAAGGGCCGTTAAATTATCTATTTTAAAGTATAGTTAAATCATTAGTTAAACTTAACTACAGAAAATTCTCTGTAATTTTCCTGTAGTTAAGTTTAACTAATGATTTAACTATAATTTAAAAAAGATGTATTATCAGCCCCTAACATGCTACTTTTATTATAGAAATATATGTGCGCTATGTGTTTTCTGCCATCTGTTGTAACTACTGTTCACTGTGTACTGTGTACTGTGTACTGTTCACCAAACCGGTCTATAGTTCTATCAATAATCTCAGATTGGTCCTGTGATACAAAACTTTCTATGTACGCTTAGAAGACACAAACCTAAAGGCAAAGTAAGAAACAATTGAACCATAAATTTATTTATTAGCTTACCGTTCAATCCATTTTCGCTCGTTGTCGACTGCAGCCAGGTTTTTGTCCTTCTTAAATGGAAGTGGTTTGAAGTTAACGAGAATAACTTGATACATAACCGGATGATCCACATATCCACTTTTTAAATCAATTTACTAATAATTTTATTAGCATTAAGTGTATAATTTGTTATATAGTAAACACATAGAAAAAAACTTGAAAGTTGGTTGGGCGAAATTATCGAGCAAGCATATTCTGGTACTATTGTTGAATATCTAGGCAAAAATTTGGAAGTTAGGGGGGCTCGGGCCCGCCCCGCCCCTACCTGGCTACGCCCATGAATGTATACCAATCAACCACGATGAAAATCGGTACGTATTTGCGCCGATAGTGGGATCCTAGCTTTAGCCTTTCTCCAGCCGATTTTCAAACTTGTTTCTTTGTTTGAAAGGTAAAATCCATACCTTTTAAATTCGATCAAAAAACAACAAATGTATAGCTTCTTGAAGTTGTAACTTGAAGAATACCAAGTTTTATATAAGTATATTCGTGCCCTATGGGTACGGTGACCATATTAACCAACGTAAAATAAAGGACATTTTTTTCAAAATGATTTGGGAATACGTACATACAACTTGTATGATAAAAGTACCTTACCCATATCGTAATTTATATCAAATATTTATCAGTTAATTATATTATTTAATTGTACAAGTTCCGTGCTGTAGCGAAAAAATTAAGCCAAACCGTTTTCAAGGACTTCGCAATCCTTTGTTACCAAAATGCGTTTATCATAATTCATACTGCGCGACGAAGCCAGCACACAGTGGTTCAAAATTGGAATTTAATGTTCATAATCCACGGTAGCCTTCATTTTTCAACAAATTTTTACTAAAAAGCAAACAAAATATTTTGGTGCACATTTTTTATAACATTTCAAAATTTTTTTTGTGTATTTTTTTGTTTTGGGTGTACCATGATAAAAACACTAGAACGTAAAATCATTATCTCAAATCGTCGGCCATGATTTTTTTCTGACGTTTTCAAATATTTTTAAATCATATAAAATTGAAAATAAAAAAAATTAAATTGTTCACGATTGTTGTTGTTTGAGATCAAAAATGAGAATGTGTGTGTGAGATTGAGTTCGAATTTTAAAATTATATTGCTGGCAAACGTCAGACTGCCTCTCAATGATTTTACCTTGTAATGTTTTTATCATATGGTGAACCATACGATTGTTTTTAACCAGTTTCTAATATGTAACATTTATTAACTGGACCAGGAGAATACATTTTCTTCAAAACTGCTACTTTTTCTGCACAAAAAAATTTAATATAATCAAATAAAAATTCAGAAATCAGGCCCAACTGGTCTATTGCAAATATTGTAACTTTCATAAAAAAAAAATTTAATTAAACAAATGAAATGAATGAAAATCAGGCTCCGGGGAATTACGAACACTAAATGCCAGTTTTGAACCACTGTGCAGTAGGAGGTTTATTGTTCTCTTTCAGTGATCCTGGGCACAACTTTCCCTGTGCTTTATAGATTGTACAAAGATAACTGATTAAATAGAAACCCATAAGTAGGGTGCGAAACAAACTGGCGAAGGTTTTCATTGTATTTTATAACGGACATTTTTATTTTTCATATTCTGCGTTTAAAAATTTACCTCTGAAAAATGCAGAGCCGATTTAAAGGACAGTTTAAGAAATAAAGGACAAAAGGCGTCCTTTTTTTTAAAAAAAATTATAAAGGACAGGGGGTGAAAATAAAGGACTGTCATTTAAAATAAAGGACGGATGGTCACCGTACCTATGAGCTATAACAAAACATAATTTCTATATGCATATTTTTTGTTTACTTTTGTATCACTGTGTTATCGTACAGAGGACAGATTCATGGAGGATCATTGCTATACCAAATACTAATGTTTGAGTCTTTTTCCAGTCACATTGCAGGATTTTTTTCTACGTGTTTTAATGTATATGAATGTAGGTATGTGGGAACACCACCTGGCAACGCTACTGACTGAACGAAGACTGTTGACGAAATAGACGAAACGCACGAGGACAAAGAAATTAAAACGAACTGACGGCATAAGTTTTGAACCGCGCGACCGAACAGACCGTAGCTACCTTTAAGTGCACCGGCGTTGTAAATATTTTAAACAATTCATGAATAATAATTTATAATTAATATTAAACACAAACTAAGTGTTTTATTGAGCGGAAACTACAAGTGGTGTCAGAAGTGGGATCGGAAGGCCTACAAGCGCATTCGGACGTGTATGTGTGCAATTTGCCTAAAAGCAATTATTGGCATCAACTCATAATTGCAAGAAAACTATCTACTTGAGTGAGGTGCGCATAGAAAAGAACGTTGGTACAAAATATACATTTTCTGCGCATATTAAGTGTTTGCAAGTAAACAGTTGCAGTATTGAGTGCAATCAAATATTTCGTTTGTGATTTTGCAAATCAAAACGTTTGGTGTTGTGGCCATAAGTGGCGTAATAATTTTTAAAGTGCCCACAAGGGTGTACGATAGGAATGTTAGCCAGAAGTGGCGTGAATACTTGCTGAGAAAGTGTAGAAGCAGTATTGTGGCCAGCAGGGTCGTGAACAATTTTTGTAAAAGTGCCTGCAAGGGTGAACAATTGGTGTTGTTGCTAAAAGGACAAGAGTCCCGTGAGAATTGTATTTTGTGCAAGTCTTGGACTGTACATTCCCATTGCGGTGAACAATTGGTGTTGTGACCAAAAAGGCAAGAGTGCTGTGAAAATTGCATTTTGTGCAAGTGGCGGACTGTACATTGCATTGGTGGCATGGCTGGTGCAGACAGTTGAAAGCACTGTTAACCCACACTTTGAAAACGTCGAAGCAGAAGCGTTGAGAACAGCAGCAGCGCAGCTACGAAGTTGTGCGCGCAACAAAGAACATACTATACGGCTCGTGCGCAGACTCTACCTAATGAGAAGCAGAGTTACTAGCGAGTCAGTAGTTCAAACAAACTAAGGTGAAGCAGAAACAGCATGATAAACACGCAAGAAAGAAGTGTAAAGCTATAAAGCAGCGAGTGATCCGTTGAGACAAAAGCAAAGCAGCGGCGATAGTGTCGGAAGTTGGTGAGCGTAGAGCGAACGCATTGCAGCGAGCAAAGCAGAGAAGACGCGGTGGTAAATTGCAAGCAGCAGAAACGAGGTGAAACAAACATACAGCAAGTAGCAGTGCGAAGCACAATTGAGAGCAGAATAAGAATAAATGTAATATGATTACAGGTATGAGTTTAATTATATAAAGAGAGAAGATTTTCGAGAAATTCTAATTGGAAAATTGTTAAAGTAAATACGAGTAAAAGTAGATAAAAGAAACTGAATGAGACTAATTTGAATTTTGTATTTTGGTTGTAAATAGAAAAAAATTCAGTATAATAC
The DNA here is from genome assembly GCF_013731165.1 of Rhagoletis pomonella. Classification (NCBI taxonomy): domain Eukaryota; kingdom Metazoa; phylum Arthropoda; class Insecta; order Diptera; family Tephritidae; genus Rhagoletis; species Rhagoletis pomonella. The sequence goes on along the minus strand of NW_023458569.1, from coordinate 2,364,946 downwards.
AAAAATATTGCTACTTGATCTTGTTTTGAGTTCGAAAATAACGAAAATAATTTGTTAAACAAACGAGAAAACTTATAGAAGTTGAGAAAAGTATTCACATATGTAATTATTTTAGAATCCATATATATTTTTATGCTTTTTTTTATAATTTTAATTAAAGGAGAAAGGTAACGAGCCATTCTAAAGCCTCGCTTGGCCAAATTTTGATAATTGAAGTATTTAAAGTTACATTTTAGTAAAAAGAAAGTATTATTAACTTATTCGACATGGACAGAAACAAAATTTTTGCATTTACTTTTAACGAGTTAAAGGCGAAACTAATAGAGTTGGGAAGCTATACCAGTGGACGAAAAGCTACTCTACAGGACAGACTGTGTGACCACTTCGGTCTTACTGTAGGCGAAGACGATGGTTCCGGCGCTGAAAGCGTATCAGCTCAAAGTTATGTGTCACGGGTGGTGAAGGTTGGGCGCCCAGTTTTTACATTGCGCGATATTGAGAAATCTCTGTCAACATTTAGTGGTACTGGGCAACCCACGGTGGAAGAATGGCTGGATCATTTTGAAGCAAATGCCACGGCTGTAAAATGGGGCGATTTACAAATGTTTATTTATGGGAAACAGCTATTAAAGGGTGCCACGAAAATGTTTATCCGGAGTCAACGCGGTATAACTCGTTGGGTTACATTGAAGCAAGCTCCGAAGAGGGGGTCGTTGCGGCATCTATCGAGGTGCATCGTGAGCTTAGAAATCGTAAAAAGCGTCCTAATGAATATTATCGAGAGTATCTCTATAGTCTTATGGCCAATCGATTTGGACGACAAGAGTCTCATTGAATATTTCGTGGATGGAATCCCTGACTCGAGGGCGAACAAGGCAAACTTGTATCAAGCCTTGAAAAAACAAATTCTCGTTTACGATAAGGTGCGTTCGGGGCGCCAACCTTATATAATGCCATCACAGGTCAAACGAGAAGATGCAAATAAGAGTGTCGTTAAAGTTCAGGGTACGGAAGGTAAGCATTGCTATCGCTGTAATGAGGTAGGTCATTTGGCCAATAAATGTCAGCGGCTACGACAAGCAACATGTTTTGGGTGTAATCAGCCTGGACATAAAATTTCTGAATGTCCTAAAAAGAAAGCACAGTGAAAAGAAGGTGGTAGGGTAAATACGATGGAGGCGATACGAAGATCGTCCATTGGCTGCGTAATATTTAAAGACTTGTGTATTAACCATTTTACTTTTTCATCGTTGTTAGACACGGGTTGTAATTTGTGTCTTATGCGTTACGATGTATTGATGATGCTAGGAGAGATTGAACTGTCTAAGGATAGACATCAGTTAAAAGGCATAGGCCACAGTATTTTGAATACGATGGGTAGTTTTGTAATTAAGATGCAAGGGGATGGCATCAAGTTAGACATTACTTTCCATGTTGTGCGTGGTCGTGACATTATTTATCAGGCAATCATCGGTAACAATGTTTAAAAGCAGGTAGATTTGGTTGTGACGGAAGATAAGGTGGAATTGAAGAGCAAGGGCGTAGACAAATCCCGTTCGAGTGACGAATATCAGGGGTACGAAACTAAAATAGAGCTTGTTGAGGAATTTAAAGATTTATGTTTGGCAGCGGAGCCTGTATCAGGAGATAAATTTGAAGTAGATTTGTCACATTGTACGCAGATGCACAGAAATGAGGTAAAGACAATTGTTGAACTTTATTCACCTTCCAAACAATACGACTCTCCAGTTACCATGAAGATTTGCGTGACTGATGATACTCCAGTATACCAAGGTCCAAGGCGCATGTCTTATTCGGATAGGTGCATAGTTGATAGACAGATCGAGGAATGGTTAGAAGATGGTATCATTCAACCTAGTTCTTCTGAATATGCGTCGCCAATTGTCCTCGTAGCAAAGAAGGATGGTAGCAAGAGGCTTTGCTGCGACTATAGATGACTTAACGAGAGGATTATGAGGGACAACTTTCCGATGCCACTCATGGATGACGCTATCGAGAGGGTGCAAGGTGCGCGGGTATTTACTAATCTAGATTTAAAGAACGGATTTTTCCATGTACCTATTGAGGCAAGTTCGAGGAAATACTCTTCCTTCGTGACCCACCAAAGCCAGTACGAATTCAAGTACGTTCCTTTCGGTATTTGCAATTCTCCAGCGGTATTTACGCGGTACATCTTCGCAGTATTTAGGGACTTAGTGGCGAGTGGCATTGTAGTGACTTATATGGATGATCTCATAATTCCTTCCATGGATGTAGATCAGGGTCTAGAGAAGTTGAAAGTTGTTTTAGGTAGAGCGGCCGAGTATAATCTTCGTATTACATGGAAAACATGCCAATTCCTGAAAACCAAAGATGAGTTTCTAGGTTATGTTTTGGAGAACAATACTAGAAGCAAAGACTCAGGCGGTCAAGAATTTTACAAAACCATCCGACAAAAAAGCGGTACAGAGATTTTTTGGTCTTACTTCGTATTTTCGTCGGTTGTTTGAGGGATAGGCAGTGATCGCCAAACCACTGGCTGACCTCTTGCGCAAAGATGCAAAGTTTGTTTTTAAGGAAGAACAGCAGGTGGCCTTTCAGCAGTTAATAGGTGCATTGGTTAGCGCTCCTAGTTTTGAGGTTGTACAACCCAAAGGCTATAACTAAAGTACACACGGATGCATCAATGCACGGCTATGGAGCCGTACTCATGCAAAAGTATAGCGAGGACCAACATTTTCACCCCATTCAGTTTATGGGTCGCAAGACTAAGCCAGCAGAAGAAAAGTACCACTCGTACGAATTAGAGGTGTTAGCCATAGTTGAGGCACTGAAGAAGTCGAGGGTGTATTTGTTGGGGATACGATTCAAGATTGTGACAGACTGCAACGCGTTTGCAATGACAATGCGGAAGAGAGATATTCCGTTAAGAGTGTTTCGCTGGGCAGTGCTGTTTCAAGATTTCGATTATGAAATAGAACACCGAAGTGGATCGAAAATGATCGTGTTAGAGGATTCGCTGATTCATCGGTTGAAGCAGGCACAACTGCAGGACGATTGGATTTGGGCAGTTTGTAAGGTTTTAGAAAAGGATACGTACGAAAATTATAACGTGAAACATGGGTTTTTGTACAAGGATCCTGTAAAAGGGCCTTCACTGCAGGGACACTTCTCGGTAAAGAAGACCCAAGAAGCCGTTGAAAAGACCTTTTTCATCCCACAGCTGAATTCGAAAGTGGGAAAAATCGTAAGAAGTTGTGTCGAATGCATTGTAACAGATGCTAAAGCAGGTAGGAAGGAAGGGTTTCTGAACCCTATAGACAAAGAAGATAGGCCATTAAGCACCCTTCATATTGATCACGTAGGACAAATGTAACAAACGAAGAAGGCATACAACTATATGGTGGGTGGTGGATGCTTTTTAACTGACTTCCAAAAAAGGAGGAGGTTATCAGTTCGTCGTAATATTTTTTTATTTATTTTTTTTATGTATGTTACCGCATAACTTTGGATCACGTCAACCGATTTCCGATTTTTGCATCGGAAAGGTAGTGTCTCAGTTGTCCCATACTAATCTGGTTAAGATCCGATCAGTGGATCATGAGATATATATATATATTTTTATTTTTATATGAGAGTTGAAGTCGATTTTTTTGCTAAAAATTACTTGTTCTAAATTCGTTTGGTTGTACCCAACAAAAAATACTGGAGTTGAGGAAGTTATTTATCGTCTCTCAAAACAATCAGCTACTTTTGGAAACCCTAGGCGCATTATCACAGACAGGGGTGCTGCGTTCACGGGTAATCTCTTCAAAGGGTACTGTGAGAAAGAGGGCAGAGAACACTTATTGATTGCGACGGGTGTTCCGCGGGGCAATGGACAAGTGGAGCGGATGCACCGAATAGTCGTCCCTATGGTTTCAAAGTTATGTCGTGAGGCACCTAGGAATTGGTATAGGCATGTAGATAAGGTACAGCAGGTTATCAATAGCACACCAACGCGTAGTACCAGGTATTCACCCTTTAGGGTTTTGACAGGGGTTGACGTGAGAGTCACGGGGTTACCAGAGTTTCATGAGTTAGTAGAAAACGTGGCTGTAGACGATTTAGACGCAGAACGCGAATTGACACGCCAACAAGCTAAAAAAAACATCGCGTTGATACAGAAGGAGAACAAGCGCAATTTTTATGCAAAGAGGAAAGAGTCCACTAAGTATCGACTCAATGATCTGGTAGCAATTAGACGCACCCAATATGGTAGCGGGCTAAGGTTGAGACCAAAATATTTTGGTCCGTACAAGATCTCGAAAATATTGGCCCATGATCGGTATGAAGTTGAGAAGGTAGGCGAATGTGAGGGACCTCGGCGCACAACCTCCGTCGTAGAATACATGAAGGGGTGGAACCCATCGTTCGAGCCGAACGATAAGCCAGGAAGGCCGAATGTGGGAACACCACCTGGCAACCCTACTGACTGAACGAAGACTGTTGACGAAATAGACGAAACGCACGAGGACAAAGGAATTAAAACGAACTGACGGCATAAGTTTTGAACCGCGCGACCGAACAGACCGTAGCTACCTTTAAGTGCACCGGCGTTGTACAGATTTTAAACAATTCATGAATAATAATTTATAATTAATATTAAACACAAACTAAGTGTTTTATTGAGCGGAAACTACATATATGAGTATAGAAGTCAACAAATTTGTAAACTTTCAAAAGCTTAATTTTTTTATTTGAATACGCGTTTATATAGCGAGTTGCTTGTTCAAAGACCCTCACCTTCTTTCGAAAAGATGTCGCAGAATTCAGACGTAGTGGCCCCACCGAAGCCTACTTTCTTTCTGCCGTGAACCAGCAGTGGAATTCTGACAATCGCTACGCTAAATTTTCGTCGCTAAAATTCTCTAAATGAAAAGCAGTAGGGCCTGCAAGTATACAACATGGAAGAGTAACACATGCAATGCGTGATCAGCCATATCTGCCAGTGTGGCGGGCAATTAACTAGTTGTTGCGTGTTGTTAGGGGCGTCTGCTATTATTTTGGAGGTTTTTGGCGATCAAAGCTAGCAATAGCAAATATTGGAATCCGCCTGCAGGGCTTCACACCAGTTGGTTACAGCAACTCGCACATGGATTGCTCTCAGGGGGCACCGGAATTGCGCATATGGAAACTGAGAATGTGTCATACATCACAAATTATGTTCGCTTATGTTTTAAGTACCCAACCCGCCTAAAAACCTCAAAAAGCTGACATTTTTCGTGAGGTACTTAAGCGGGTTTTACTGTATTTCGGTTTTCAACCGAAGCTGTGCATGTATGCATTATTTCGTTTTTGAACCGAAAAGGTGCATGTATGCATTACTGCGTTTTTTCCATATGCATTATTTCGGTTTTGAACCGAAAGTGTGCATGTATGCATTACTTCGTTTTTTTCAACCGAAACTGTGCATGTATGCATTACTTCGTTTTTCACATAAGCATTATTTCGGTTTTCAAACGAAAATGTGCATATTCATAATTTCGATTTTTTCTCATATGCATTACTTCGATTTTGAGTCGAAACTGCGCGTGTATGCATTACTTCGTTTTTTTCATATGCATTATTTCGGTTTTCAAACGAAAGTGTGCATATGGATAATTTCGGTTTTTTCTCATATGCATTATTGAGGTTATCAACCGAAACTTTGCATATATGTATTATTTCGGCTTTTTTCATATGCATTATTTCGGGTTTCAACCGAAAATGTGCATATATGCATTATTTCGTTTTTTTTCGTATGCATTATTTTGGTTTTTCTCATATGCATTATTTCGTCTGCACTGTTTCCATATGCACAATTTCAGGGTGCCTGCTCACAGTGCCCAGAGTGCGCGAACGGGAACGCAAGAATCGGGAAATCAAGGCGTCTGTTACCAGCACAAAAATGATTGAAAAAAAAATTTATAATTTATTTATTGGTATATTAACATTCCCCTCTTCCCACCCACACTATATTAGATCCTGGATGCGCCCTTGGTATGGCCTTATGAAAGCTTTTAAATTTTGTCAATACTTAAGACTATGCAAAATCTTCCTTAAGGTTAATCTTCCTTCAGTAATTCAAAATATTTTATTTGTCTTTTTCAGAAAAAATGTATTCAGTGATAAAAAATGGACTTCGCTTCAGTAAAAATATTGGGTACTGCTAAACCAAAGATAAGGGAATAAGTTTGTATACAAATGCAATTACATATTTGCAAGAACAACCAACATTAAGCGATGACGAAAAAACTTGCAATGAGAAATAGTGTGCTTCAAAATTATATGCCAATAAAATAAACCAATCCAATGTAGAATATGCACCAGCTTTAGCGTAAACAAAATAAAGAATGAAATATTTTACAGAATTTTGCCTGCATACAATACAATGAAACCTATGTATGTACATATGTTCATAGTAAGTTTAGAAGGTAGATAATCAATATATATGTACCTTCATAATATATTTAACACAAGTATTTGTTTTATCTAGAATTTCAATCGAAAATATAAAGCAATTTTAATGTAACGCAAATTGAAAGAAGAACCTGTGTGTATGGGTGAAAACGTGACAGCAGTCAAACAAGCAAAAGCAGCAAAACAGTAATTGTTGAATTTTTATTGAATACGATCTTTGTGTACTATAAGTTTTAGAAAATACTTATGTACAAAAAAGGAAACGAATCGTTATGCCAATACGAATGACGAAAACAAAAGTATTCAACCATTTCACATACAGCAGTGAAAGTAGTATGTTAACAAGCGCAGTTGCCGCTATTGGAGTCAAGTGGATATTCCTGTGTTCCTGTTTTACACTATTCGGTAAGTTGGAGATTAATGTTTAGTTAGTTTAGTAATAAAATCCATTTTGCTGATTTTTCTAAGACTGATATTTCAATTTTTCTACCCAAACGCACTTGTGCACAAGGGTATTATAACTTTGTTCACATAACGGCAGTTTGTAACAGCCAAAACTAATCGAGATAGATATAGATAAATGTATACATAAATGATCAGAATGAAAAAAGAAATCGATTAAGCGGTAACTGTTTGTCCGTCCGTCTGTCCGTCTGTGCACACGATAACTCAGTAAAAATTGAGACATCTTAACAAAACTTTGTATGTGTCCTTCTTCTCGGCGTACGACGGATGGTATTGAGAATAAGAAAAATCGTACAATAACCACGCCTACCTCCCATATAACGGTGGTTTTCAGAAACACGAAAACTGCTATATTTTTGTAGCTGAGTAAGGGTTCCTCCAGTGGGTACCGAATTTACCAACATTAATATTTTTCAATGATATTCAGGCAGCGCCGAGTTTTGTAGTCGAACAGTACACTGTGTAATTTTTGTTGCAAAATTCCAATAGTTTTTTTTTAATCAACAATTGAAAATTTTTGCACTGTTTTGGACATTTTAATTTTAAGATTTAAGAAACATTAATTTATACAATGAAATTATTTGCGTTACAAAAATATTTTTTTTGCTTTTCAATAATTTTTTTATGAAAAATTGAACTTTTAAGCAATTTCTGCACTTCATGGAGGAAAATTCTTAACAATAACTTATGTAATAAACATTTCTGCATTTATCTATGAAAAAAATGCGTGCATTTCGATATAGTTTGATCGGAATGAATTTTTAATTGCCAGCGTGCGGGCCCGACTCGCGTGGCTGGATCGCGCCTAGGGATATCGAACCGAAAGTATCGATATGGTACTCATTTAAAGCATCGCTTTAAAAATATCGGGTACCCATTAATATCGGAATAAAAAGCCTCGATATTCTAGATATCGATACCAAAAACCAAAAAATTTTGTCTGAATATAGGTCTCGCATATACGCCGTTGTGGTGCAGTGGTTAAAAGTGCGCAAGCCTTGAAAAGGAAAAACAGCTTGCCATAAACTACAATCGCCGTTCAGAGTCGACATAAAACTGAAGGAACCTCCTTTGTGCCACAACATTAAGGCGCACGCGACAAATCGGAGGAGAAGTTATTTCAAAACGTAGAAATTGAGGTGTTGACTTAAAACACCAAGGCCGCGGGTTCAAATCCCACCGCATGCAATTCTAACTATAGCTCAGATTTCTGCTCTTTAAAGCCCAATTTATATCGGGAAGAATTGTTACAGGCCAACTTAATATGCGTGCGTAAAAAGCTAACTCAAATTCCAAGATTTGTCTTGCGTGACATTTCGATTTGAGGTTTATGCTCAATTGGCATTTTGGCGCCAATTTTGGATTCAAATTTTTCTCAGCAAACTTTTTTTAAATTTGACAGAAATGCAACTCTGAGCAATCACGCACGCAAATTGATTTCGGTTTATCAAATGAGAAAAACTTGCGTGCGTGCGTAGAAAAACTCTCGCCGGTAATATTGGGTTGAGTTGTTAATAACATTATTCTTGTAATGTGAGTTTATGACATTCGATGCGATACTAGGGTTTTAGTACTCGATTCCAGAAAATATCGTTTTAAAACTATCGAGTAGAAAATATCGGTATCGAATGCCAAAAGTATCGATATGGTATCGTATCGTATCGAAATTCGTGTCCCTAATCGCGCCCAATCCGTGTTGACTTCTTGCGCAAGAAAGAAACGCACGTTTCAATCGTTCCACTTTTATTTCTCATGCTCGAATTTCACATGCCTGCGAAAAAATAATAAAACATTGAAAAATATGCATGTTGGTAAATTCGGTGCCCACTTGAGGAAGCCTTACCCAGCTACATATGCTTTTTCACTCAAAATTGATATTGACAATGACTTTTAGACGGAAAATAAGAATTTTATAAATTTTTGGAAAATGGGCGTAGCTTCGTCACTTATGATTACATGTGTATACATATCTTAGTAACCGCTATTCCAATTTCTCCCAAACTTGGCACAGTTGTTGGCCGTGGTATGACATAAGAAACGGCTGAAAATTTTTAAAATCGGACAATAACCACGCCCACATTCCATATAACGGTGATACGAAATTTTCGATAAAACGGTAAATACTGACCTATTTATTCAAAATTGATGTTTGCAATAATTCTTTAGCAAAACATACGTTAATTATACAATATTGGAAAATGGGCGTTTCCACATAAAAGCAAAACGTTGAAAATTAGTGAAATCGGACTAAAATTACGTCCACTTTTCATATAACCGTAAATTTCAGAAATGCTTGAAACTTCGATATTTCGAAATTTAAGCAAGCTAATTTACTCGGAGGATGGTTCCGTGCGCAGAAGTGGAAAACTTTTGACTGCCATTCACCTGGGAGTGGCCAGAAGCGATTCTTTTGCGTACGGTTCAAATCGCAGCTCACAACGTCCGGATATTTATATCCACGTATCCTCTGGGTAGCAACCAAACACCCGTTTGGGAGCGAGCTAAAGTGAGAAGGCGTAAAACTTCGCGTGCGCTGGGTTTGGGTCCCGCCACGTTAAAACCCCGCCCAATGAAAAGAAGCAAACAGCCTCGGATGAGACCCCCTTTTTCTGATGACGACCACGGCAAACGTATAAAGGACTATGATTTAAGGGTATGCACCTGGAATATCAGGACCCTTAATGGGGAAGGTGCCTCTGCCCGGCTGGTTGATGTCCTCGGGAAGACAAAGGCTGACATCACCGCCATCCAAGAAATGCGATGGACGGGGCAAGGTAAAGTAAGCGTGAAGCCTTGCGACGTCTACTACAGTTGCCACGTAAAGGAGCGCAAATACGGTGTTGGATTCGTGGTAGGAGAGAGACTCCGTCGCCGAGTACTGGCGTTCACCCCGGTGGACGAACGTCTAGCCACAATCCGCATCAAAGCTAGATTCTTCAACATCTTGCTCATCTGCGCCCATGCCCCGACGGAAGAGAAGGATGAGGCGTCCAAGGATCTCTTCTATGAGCGCTTGGAACGTACATATGAGCGCTGCCCCCGACACGATGTCAAAATCGTGCTTGGCGATTTTAATGCCAAGGTGGGCAAGGAAGGGATCTTTGGCGCCACTGTCGGAAAATTCAGCCTCACGACGAAACGTCCGATAACGGACTGAGGCTGATCGACTTCGCCGGGGCCCGAAATATGGTAATATGTAGTACTAGGTTCCAGCATAAGAACATCCACTACGCTACATGGCTGTCTCCAGATCGAAAAACGAGAAACCAAATCGATCATGTTGTGATAGACGGAAGGCATGCTTCAAGCGTTTTGGACGTACGTACACTCCGAGGGCCAAACATCGACTCGGACCACTATCTTGTTGTAGCCAAGATACACACCCGCCTCTGTGCAGCAAAAAATGTGCGCCCAACAATGCAAGGAAAGCTTAACGTCGAAAAGCTGCAATCACAACAGACGGCCAATTTATTCGCCACTCGACTCACACACCTGCTCTCTGAGAGCACTCTTCAACAATCCGACGTACGCGAGAAGTGGAACCACATTTCCCGATCATTAAGTACCGCCGCCGAAGAAGTAGTTGGATTTCAGCGAGCCCGAAAGAACAACTGGTACGATGAGGAATGTCAAGAAGCCGCAGAGAAAAAAGATGCTGCCTACAGGGCCACGCTGCGATCGGGCGCAACGCGAGCCATGTGGGACCGTTATAGGGAACTGAAGAAGGAAGCGAGACGTATTTGCCGCAATAAGAAGAGAGAGGCCGAAATACGTGAGTGCGAAGAGCTTGAGATGCTGGCCGAAAATTCTACCAGAGGGTTAGGCGACTTACGGAAGGTTTCAAGACCGGGGCGAACTCCTGTAAGAACAACAATGGCGACCTAGTGACCGATGTCCAGAATATACTTAAATTGTGGAGGGAACACTTTTATAACCTACTGAATGGTAGCAGCGCTGAAAGTAGTGAGGAAGACGAACCCGAGTCCCCAGTCGATGATGATGGAGTAGCTGTCCCACCGCCTGACTATGACGAGGTACGAATAGCGATTACGCGGCTGAAAAACAACAAAGCTGCTGGAGCTGACGGCCTGCCAGCTGAGCTATTCAAGTACGGCGGCGAGGAGCTGATGAGGTGCATGCATCAGCTCGTATGCAGAATATGGTCAGATGAACGCATGCCCGACGACTGGAATTTAAGTGTGCTCTGCCCAATCCACAAGAAAGGCGACCCCGCGATACGCGCCAACTACCGCGGAATTAGCCTTCTAAGCATAGGTTACAAGGTCTTATCGAGCGTATTGTGCGAAAGACTGAAGCCCACCGTCAACGAGCTGATTGGACCTTATCAGTGTGGCTTTAGGCCTGGAAAATCCACCATAGATCAGGTATTCACAATACGCCAAATCTTGGAAAAGACCCGCGAGAATAGGATCGACACACACCATCTATTTGTCGATTTCAAAGCCGCTTTCGACAGCACGAAGAGAAGTTGCCTTTATGCCACGATGTCTGAATTTGGTATCCCCGCGAAACTAATACGGCTGTGTAAAATGACGTTGAGCAATACCACCAGCTCCGTCAGAATAGGAAAGGACCTTTCCGAGCCGTTTGACACCAAACGAGGTTTCAGACAAGGGGACCCCCTTTCGTGTGATTTCTTTAATCTTATGTTGGAGAAGATAATAAGAGCCGCAGAACTGAACCGCTCAGGCACAATACTTTATAAGAGCGTACAATTGCTGGCGTATGCCGACGACATCGATATTATCGGTAAAAACAAGGGCTACGTCTGTTCTGCCTTCTCGGGATTGGATAGAGAAGCAAAGCGAATGGGTCTGGTGGTGAACGAGGACAAAACGAAGTATCTCCTGTCAGCACACAAACAGTCAGAGCATACGCGTCTTGGCACGCACGTCACTGTTGACAGTTACAAGTTTGAAAAAGTAGACGACTTCGTTTATTTGGGAACCAGCATTAACACCAATAATAATGTCAGCCTTGAAATCCAACGGAGAATCACTCTTGCCAACAAGTGCTACTTTGGGCTGAGTAGGCAAAAGTCACTCATCATGCCTGTGCTGGTGTATGGCGCGGAAGCATGGACAATGAAAGCATCTGATGAGGCGGCTCTTGGAGTTTTCGAGAGAAAGATTCTGCGAAAGATTTACGGACCTTTACGCGTTGGTGATGGCGAATATCGCAGACGATTTAACGATGAGCTGTATGAGCTTTACAACGATATAGACAAAGTGCAGCGAATTAAAATTCAGCGGCTCCGCTGGCCTGGCCATGTCGTTCGGATGGACAGAAACGCTCCTGCTCTGAAAATATTCAACGCGGGCCGCGATGCTGGTAACAGAGGAAGAGGAAGGACTCCTCTGCGTTGGAAAGACCAGGTGGAGAAGGACTTGGCTTCACTTTGCATTTTCAATTGGCGTCAGTTAGCACAGAAGAGAAATGACTGGCGTGCTGTTTTGGACTCCGCCAAAATCGCTTAGGCGGTTACAGCGCCAAATAAGAAGAAGAAGAATTTACTCAAAATTTATACTGATAACAATCCCTTGAAATGAAATATTATTATGCAATTTTGGAAAATGGGCGTGATGCCGTCCACATATAACTATATAAGTTTATCTCATTATGTCTGACTGAACATTCTATCGAAAATGTTTAAAATTGCGGTAAAACCATGTACCATATAGCAATAGTTTTCGGAAAGGTGAAAAAAACTGTATCGAATACTTGCGCCGGTATTTAATGTTTGGCTCCGCCCGAACTTAGATTTTTTTTTACTTTTTTTTTCGTAAAATAAAGGCAATTTTCAGAAAAAAAAATCTTTAATATTTCTGTTGGTGTTGTTGTTACTTGGGTAATTCACTTATAAAGGGTACCAAGAAACTGAAAAAATTTATTTTAGTAAAAGGATGTACTTATAGCAGAATTTTTTTTATTCATTTATTAGTCCGACAGACTCAAAGATTCGACTATTAGTTATGCGTGTAGCGTAGAATACCAATTTGAACGTCTGCCACCGCATCTCCGTGGCATCTACAATTATAGCAAAAAAAAAGAAAAAAAAATGCATAGCCGCATACGCGAAACTTATTGTACGTATCATTTGACATATCGATGGCTGAGTGTAAGATCGACCTATCTCGGCAGCCAGTTCGAAAACATTCTATCTCTAAAAACTTTTCAAGAACGCCCTATTTCAGAATTCATTTCAAAAACGCCCTATTTCAGCTGCCGATTCAAAAACGCCCTATATCAGCATATTTTCAATACATTTTGAAGTGAGATAAGGCATTTTGGAACCGAATTTTGAGATAGGGTGTTTTTCAATTAAATTCTGAAATAGGGCGTTCTTGAAAAGTTTTTTGCGATAGAGCGTTTTTGAACTGGCTGCCGAGGTAGTTCGATCTTCCACTCAGCCATCGATATAATAAGCTTAAAAAATATCGTCTAAGGCAAAAATCACAAAAAAATATAAAAAAAATTTATTTCCGCAGAGATGGAATCAATAAAAATGCTTCTTTTTATTATTACCTTCCTTTTATTAACTCGGGATGTAACTATGTAATATTGATGCGCCTAAATATGCAGCGATTTCTACTCCCAAGTTGCATACCTGATGACAGTACGAATGGCATTTATAATAGGGAGGTTTTAGTTTTTTAAACTATAATTTTATTATAGTACTAAAGAGAAAAATAACAGTCTGCCGCCAATACTATACAACGAAGATCGTCTGCCAAGCCTATGAGTTGCGCATGGCAAGCATCGCGCGAGCACCACGGCTAATACGCTCTATTAAGTGTAAATATGAGTTATTGGCCAAAACGCTTAAAAATATTAGTGTTGTGAACTTAAAATAATTAGTTACTAAGTTTTAAGAGCCGCGCTTTATTTGCGTGATGCTTTTAAAACCTACAATGGATTTTGTTTTATTATTTTACATTTTTTACAAATTAAATTGAAGATTTTAATAATAATTCAGTTCTAATTTACCTTAGTTTCCTTTTTAATTTCTTATATTTTAATATTGCATATGCGTGATACTAAAACTCATGCACAGAAAAAATTAAATGAACGAATAAAGCTAAAGAAAGTAGATAAAAAGAAAATCGACGATCAGCTCAGGGATGCACCTTTTGATACTTTTTTAAGTGTTGTTCAAATCGGTTACAACTTCCCCCCGGTAAGCGGACGAATCTTCGGAGCTTTCCTTGTTTTTGGCGATGTCGAGCACTGCAAGCTTTGCCACTGGTCGCTCTAAAACTCCTTGCCTCGTTTTGACTTTAGCGCGCCTTACTTGTCCATCTTTTGCCAGCGTTGTTTCGACGACTACACCTTTTAGCCAAGTGTTTCTCTCTGCATTCTCGTCGACTATACGATGTCGCCGAAGCTTTCACTTTTGTAAACCATTTACTACGACGCGTAAGTGATGGTATCATTTCACGCACCCATCGTCGCTAGAACAAATTTTCAAAAGTCTCACTTTGACGTAGATTCAACTAAGTCATTTTCTTCTGGTTTACCAAATGGCTTGGTTCAATTTGAACTACCCAACAAAACATGGTTGAGAGTAATCGGTCCTCGTAATCGAGCCACAAATATGTCAGCGGCCGAGAGATACTTATCATCTCCACCTCAAGTAAATCCGACCGCAAACTTTCATCAGTGAATCTCTGCGACGGCGAAATTTTGTACAGCACTGCCTTTGTTGTCCTTATTAGGTGTTCCCGGAGTCCACGCATGTGTAGCGCAGCTGGTGGATTAAACTTCCAGACGATACCTTTATGAGCAAGTTCACGTTCTACGATTGAAGCGTTAAGTTTAAGCAACTCCTCTTTTAAAAAGCTCTCAGCCACGCGAAAATTCGTGCCGCTATCGCTATAAATTTCTGCAGGGAAGCCTCGGCGAGTAATTAAATTTCGCAAGCACATCAGACAGGAGTCAGTACTGAGCGGATGGGCTATTTCTATGTGTACGGCCCTTATTGCCAGGCATGTCAGCATTACTCCCCACCTCTTCTTCGTCTTGCGGTTTTCAATGACAAATATCGATCCGAAATAATCGATTCCAACATACGTAAAAGGGCGAGCAAATGCAGCAAGCCGGGTAGGTGCGCCATCTGTGGGGCTTGTGGCACAGCATTATATTATATACTTGACAATTGCGGCTTACAGCTTTAAATATTGATCGCAGTTTTGATATAAAAAACGAATGTTCGTTTCAGGGCTGTCTCGTGCTGTATGTGGTAAAAGCGTTGATGATAGTGCTCTACTATAAGATAGGTTACTCGATGTTATGGTGGCAAAACGATGAAATCCCGTTGAGGCTGGCCGCAAAACTGTAAATATGTCGCTCTGTTTTTAACGCGAATGACATCTTCATCATCCATATACACTTGAAGCTTTCGCAGCGGACCTGCTTTGCATACAGGTTTGCCCCTTTTAAGCAACGACCAGTCCTCAAAATGCTCCATTGTGATTATCTTAGAAACAAACAACTTTCGCACGTTATGAAGTAGAAGCTTATTCGAAGTTAGCTTGTGTTGGCCGTACCTAGGTCTTCTTCCGGCCACTTCTTAACCAGTAGGGAAAGGAAGGCGAGGCCATTTATGCACTGATGAGCAACCTCAATACCCGGCTTCGTTTTTGTAGCGATATCAGCGACGTACACTTTTGTTGGTATCCAGCGCCATTCACCGATAGCAGTTGTTTCTTGGATTTCGGCTATACGAAATATTACAAATTGCTGAAATTTACGCGGATCACCATAAAGACACTTTAGAACTGTTTTTGAGTCGCTCCAAATACAGCGCTTCTCAAAACGTAAGGTATGTGCTTTCTCGATCATGTTCGTTAAGCGTGCACCGATTACCGCTGCCTGTAATTCCATTCGTGGTATTGAGAGCGGGCGTAATGGTGCAACTTTTGCTTTGGAGGCTACCAGCCTATTGGAAATGTGACCACCAGCTTCGTTGCGAAAATACTATACGACAGCGTACGCATTTTCACTTGCGTCGACGAAGGTATGCAGTTGCATTTTACAGCCGTCTTTATAAAGGAGAGGAGAGTAGCAACGGGGTACCGATACACTAGTAATTACAGGGATATACTCAACCCAAGTTTGCCATTTTAATGAAAGTACATAAGTCAACGGCTGATCCCAATCTAGTCCACTTCGCCAGATGTCCTGAATAAGAATCTTTAGATATGAGGTTAAGCAAGCTACCAGACCTAGTGGGTCGAAAACTGACATAAGTACTTGTAATACTTCCCTCTTTGTAGGCACAACTCCGTTAGTGAATACATTGCGCTTAAGCCGAACAAACTTGAGCACGTAGCTGAAAGTGTCAGCTTTTGGCTCCCAGTACATCCCAAGGATTTTTTCGAAGTTTATTATGTCTGTACTGCAGTCAAATGATTTAGTTGTCGTCTCTCCATCTCCATGAAGTGCTGCTACAACTTCTTGTGAATTGCTGGAGCAGTTGCGCATGTTGAATCTACCTTGAGAATGAACGTCCCGAACGTTTTTCGCCAATTTAATAGCTTCGTCGATGGCTTGTGTCGAATCAATAAAATCGTCGACGCTATGATGACCTGTTATTGCATAAGCTGCCTGATAATTTTGAGCAGCGTGAATCGATGCATTCAGGTTTCGCACGTAATGCGCTATGCATGGGGAGCAAGAAGCGCCAAAACTTAATACGTTGAGTTTGTAAACGTTTATAGATTAATCGTTACTGTTACGCCAGAGAAAACGCTGAGTCTGGGTTCCGTATTTCAATGCGGTGAAACATTTCTTCGATATCTCTGCGAATTGCTATTTCACTAATGCGAAAGTTGAACAACATTTTTACAAGTGGAGTTAACATATCTGACCCTTTCAGTAAGAAACTATTTAGCGAGACATCTACAGATTTCGTGGCTGCATCCCACACAAGTCGAATCTTATTTGCCTTGTGTGGGTTGCGGACGATAAAAACCGGCAAATACCAAATTTTATCACCACGGTCATTAATAGCTTCGTCTGGCAACTTGGTTGCGGAATTTTTTTTTACTAAGGTTTCAGTTTGTTGCTGTATATTGCGCCGTAGTTCCGGGTCAGCATAGAACTTACGTTCTAGACACTTAAAGCGACGAAGAGCTGTGAGCAAGCTGTCTGACAATTTTATATCGTCATTTTACCACAGTAAGCTCGCTACGTACCGACCCTCACGCAACTCGCAACTAAGCAAAATTTCTACGGCTCGTTGATCTTCAATTGAAATCGGATTTACCTTGGCGCCGAAATGTCAATATTTTCGTTGATCACGAAAGACTTTACGCGTTCATGCCAGTCGTTATCGCTTCTACAGTCGCATTTGTGTAAATTTAATCCTCTACCTCTCTTCTGCTTAGTACAGCCACCAAAAGTTTTCCAACCTAGTCTGGTCTTAACTGCTACAAGATCTTGCCATCCACCTTCACGTATCTTCAGAGCCATTATCAAATTGGGATTATTTACACCAATAATTAGCTTAGGAACTATGTCGCTAAAGTTTGGCAAGGGAACGCCTCTTTAGTGGTCAAATTTTCTTTTCAATTGATCAGAAATTAATGATTCTGAGGACATATTTAATCTACTGACCGCGTAAACGCCGCGAAGTGGATATATTTTCGCGCCTTGCATACTACGTGAAACTCGTAGGTCGAGTCTTTGCGAATCAGCCTCGTATCGGTTTATATCCCCAGTCCAGTGAATGCACAAAAGATCAGGAACGCCAGTCTCACCAAATTCATCTGCAAGCCTTTGATCCACAAAAGTTAACGTAAGTCCATCGTCTATAAATGCGTATGTAGATATTGTTTTATTTCTACCGTACAAAACTACCGGAAGTATGCGAAAATATGTGGTGTCGTTGTTGGAACTCGAGCGATGATTATTCAGCATCGTTGAAACCACGCCGTTGTTGTTGATATCTGGGTTATGCAGCAGTACGTGGTGGCGAATTGTGCAACCATTCACACCACATAACTTGGTACTTCAGCAACGACGAGGGTGTGTTCCCAAACACTGGCGGCATAGATTTTTTCTTTTAACAAAGTCCCATCTCTCATTCGTAGTGAGTGCTTTAAATTGCTCGCACTGAGACACTTTGTGTGGCAAACTGCATACTGTGCATCTGGAGATCGATTTGGATCCCTCTTTTTGTTTTACAACGGCATCAGATTTATGAGTATGCGATTGAGCTTCGCGTTTATTATGTTTCTCAGAGAGAGCGGCCGGATTCGTAACACGGCAGGCTGCTTCAGCCAAGGAGGACAGCCAGGCAGAAAAACTTCCAAGTTAGGGTCACTGATGGCAGTTGAATAAATTGCCCAGTTAAGTTTTGACTCTTGGGAGAGCTTCTCAAAGAATTCTTGCAATAATATTGGGCTGTTAAGGTTACCGCTTAGTTCGCTTGCATGGATTGTTGCTACTACTTCTTGATCGCAAATGCAAAGTCGATGAGCATATCAAGCTTGCCTTTCGGCGACGGTAATTGACGCGCCCTGTCAATAAGCTGTCTAAGTATTTGCTCGGGTCGCCTAAAGTACATTCTCAGTTATAATGTCCGGTACCATGCTCGGTAACACTAGCAGATTGCGCTCGACTTTCCTAGCCTTCCCACGCAGGTATTTTTGGAGACGAACTAGCTTTTCCTGATGAGAGTCTCCAGCCATTATATATATATATGACATTTTAATGTAGTTGATTGAATAATCGTTACGTTACGTTGCCAGACGTACTGATTTTATCAGTACAGTACTGCTTTTTCAACTCTTGTACTGATTTTATTCATTTCTTCAATCAGTACGCTAATATCCTGATTTTTCAAAATTTGTACTGATTTGTACTGATTTTTCATTTCAAACAAAATACTTTAGGATTTTCTTAAGCTTTTTATATAACGATGGAACTTCCTTAAACTGTACTGTAAAAAGTAAGAAGAATATAATTTAATTATAGTTGACATGGTTCCGATAATGTTTGATATGCCCAAGAAATTAATACAACGAAAAGATTAATCGTTTTATGGGCATATCGCCGGGTCGCTACGTACCAGTTGCGATAATATGATGGAGCTTAAATTATTTAAAAAGAAGTCGAGTGTTGCTAGTTACCTCGAAAATAACTTTCAGTTTAATAACAAAAAATTGTATAACTTACAATTCTTTTTTCACAATTTGCTGACATTGTAAGAGGTTTGCATACAAGACATAGAGTTAGATACTCTTTTTAGCGAATTCTTAGTCTTTCAAAGTTTTTGCGTAGTTGAAAAAATGAACGATTATAGATGAAGTCTTTAAATAGTGGTATTTTTCCACAGTTTGAAAAAATATGTATTTTTTTTTCAATACCACATAAACGAAGCTACTGAGAGGATCTCAAGTATAAAATTTGCTTCCTGGCGCAAAGAGCGAAACCGGCTTCTAATTAAAATTTTTTAAAGTGAACTTCACATTAAAAGTAATTTTAAAATGAAATGTATAGAATTCTTTGATTATTTAAACACTGAAGACCACAGTATATACAGGAATAAACCTTTTTGAGTACTCCTCGGGGATAAAATCTGATCAGGGTTGAAAATGAGAAGGAGCATGCATTTTGTCGATTCAGAGTTGTATACAAAATTACTGTCGTATGAAAGGGAGCAACAACCGTACTATAGCAGAGTGGCACAAGTCATGACTGTGTAATAGTGCCCGAAACTAATTGCAAAAGTGTAAAAACATTGCAAATTATTGCCTATTATTGCCTATTATTATAGATACTAGTACAGATAGTTCATAGTTCATAGTTCAGTGTATAATTTGTTATATTACACCGTACATGATAATGAACTGTTGAATGCTGAAAACGCTTGTAACTTGTAGATCACTCAAACTTGGGTGTGCTTAATGGACTGTCTGGGCGGATGCGCTGGCAGGCATTGGGGTCTGACTTAAATATATTCGGAAATTTAGAATTTGGCTTGATAAATTCACAAAATTTATGTTTTTCGTAAAAATATAATCTTACAATAGACTTTTTTTATTTTAAACTTACATTTAAGAAAACTCCATTCAACACTATAATTACGATTTGAGTTTTCCAGTTTATAAAACATAAGCAACATTAAGAGAATGCTGGCACAGTTTACCGGAAAAGAACAACGAAATTGGGACGACTTACTACCCGAAATTACACTAGCACTTAACACCAGTGTTTTCGAAGCTACCGGCTACAGTCCTGCCTTCTTAGTGCAAGGACGCGAGCCACGAGTACCAAAAGCCCTCTACGACGAACAAACTTTCGGTACAGGCCAAACGACGACGACACCAGAGGCGAAGGCAACGAAAATGCGAGAGATATTTAAGATGGTAAGGCGAAATCAGCAGACAGCGTCGGTCGAGCAAGCGCGCAGGAGGAAATGGCGACCAGTGGTAGGTGACCGAGTGTGGTAGAGTGAAGGAGCACCACCTATCGAAGGCGACGGAAAACTTCGCGGCCAAACTTGCACCGTACCGACTAATGAACTTCGTTTCGCCAGTAATCGTCGAATTATACAAGGTACACAACGGTAAGAGGAGAACAGCACATCTGAGTGAGCTGAAGCCATTTTACGGCGATGAAGAGGCCGACGCGGCAGAGTCACGAAATATCCTCCCCCGGCATGCACCTGAGCCTAATTCGACGCAAGGCGAACAATAGGTAAATTTCGGTCATAGACAGAAATGTGATAACTCGGCAGTTGCCAAATAGGGGAGCGATTGCCATGAAAAAGAGACCCTAAGGGAAGATAAGAAGAGAAAATATAAGAGAAAAGAGGGTTGAAGAAGAGGGAGTTTAAAAGAAAGAAGAAGAAGAAGCAGTTTAAAGAAAAAAGGAGAAGGACCTTAAAGGAAAGAAGAAGAGGAGGAGTTTAGAAGAAAGAAGGAGAATGAGAAGAAGAAGAACGAGTTTGTAGCACGAGAATACTATGGAAAAAAGGAGATAATTCATGCCAATGGAAATAAACAAACAAAAATTTTGAATAGCATTAATAAAGCTAAAATATAAACATAACATATATAAACTCAAACATAACATAGGCAATATAATTACTAATATACATAAAAAGCATTAATAAACAATAATATCAACAAATATAATAATAATAACAAATATAATAATAAGAATTAATATCGTAAAACGGATACATCATATTCAAACTGGCAACACTATTCCGATATTGACGTTTCGGTCCCTGCAAAAATCCCCCTTTTTGGGAGAGTGGGCAACATTGGGACACAACAGATGGCCAAAACAATAACAAACTAAACTAATATAAACCAAATAATAATAATATGCAAATAAATTGGAAATATACAGTTTGCCGCGCAAAGGCTACTGTTTCCGAAATGTATAGTATAAAAGGACATCGCAAAAGGACCCGCTACTCAAAAAGTGACTGCAGCGATGGATGCACGGGCAAATGGTGAGCTTTTGAAGGCGATGGACGTGAAGGACGGCACTTTGAAAGTGCGTTTGCACCGTCTGACCGAAGCGGAAATCAGGCAGCATACAAGCATTGGTAGAGGAGAAAGCGTTGAAGACAACGCAAGTCAGGCCAGCACCGAAATATACGTGCGCGAAAGTACAGACTACGGTGCGAGTGATGTGGGGTGCTGGAGCATTAGACTATTGCAGCGACTACACGCCAAGCAGTCCAGACAACAGGGTTGGTAGCAACACACCAACCAAATTAACAAGTGACGCCAGCAACAGCGACGATAAGTGGTATCGAGGCGAAATAGCAAGAGCGCCCATGCCGATCGAGGTGTCATCAGACAGTGAAGATGAGCCACGCCGAGGCGAAATGACCATCGCGGAGGAAGATTGCCAACGTCCAAGTGAGGGTTATGTGGAATACGTTCGTCGCATCAGCATTATGGTGCGTATTTTTAATGGAGCCACAGAACACCGAAGCATGGCGACAACCACCTGCGCAGGCGTTGTGCGACGTAGCAGCGGCGACAATAACAACTGATAATAGAGATGACGAAGGCTGCGAAGATGATCGTGCGCTCACCCTGTCGGTGGAGGAAGACCGCGGGTTGGAGCAGTGGTTGGAGGAGTTAGCCAGCATTGAAGCAGAGCCGGCAGACCCAGCGGTTGTACGGGAGATTGAGCGATGGTTGCAGGAAGATGCAGCAAAACCAGCAACAATACCAGCTGACTGGCGAAATTTCAGCGGCACAAACCCGTTACCATGGGAACTGGTAAGGGCATCCAAGAGCGGCTGAAGCGACAACAAAATAGACGCCAGACCTTCAGGCATGCGGTGGGTACAATGGTGTACCGCGTGCGTATCACAGGCGCGGGGATGGTGACGATCACGCGTCCAGAGGGAAGTAAATGGGGGGTGTAAAGACCCCAAGTCCATCACTGAGGGCCCCCACGATTTGAATTTCACTTTTATATACATATATATACTTATTGCTGAATTTTGATAATTATTATAAGTGAATATACATATTAAATGAATTGTTGATTATATACATACGTGAGATCGAAATACATAGGTACATATTTATATTTAAATTTGAAGTACATACATACGTACTTAGGTATCAACAAGTAAAAGGAAGTACAGAAAATATTAGCAACAATGTTGTTAGGATAACTGTCTGCCTGCGTGCAGGACAGTATAAATAGAGCAGCAGATGTAATTTGAAATGACTTCTGGTAGAGTAGTCGTATACTCCAGTCGATCGTGCAAACGCAGATTGGAATGGCTAAGCAACGATTGTGAAGACTAAGTTGCTTAGTAGGTAGTTATGGTATATGGTGTGACGTGAAAACGCTGACAAGTAGTACTTATATGGTGTGACGTGGAAACGCCGCCAACTAAATAGCGAAATAAAGAAGCGTCACTGTATGAATCATTCGCGTATTTATTTTAACGTTTGGATAAGGGAACCCAACATCCGACTGAGCCACAGCCCAGCTATAGATCGGATAAACCGGGTTCGTTACAGCATGAATATCAGCATACATTAAAGATGAATATTATACTTAACCTACATTTTGTTCACAAATAACACATAATTATGTATATTTTAACCTCGAAATGAACTTTTTCTAATCATAAGGCGAAATTCCCCACCAATAAGTGTTGCCGTGCACGCAAATCGAAAGCGCTGCACACAACCCAAAAGTACTCCTCGGGGACCAAATGATGAAAAACTGCGAAAAGGTTTATTACTGTATATACTGTGCTGAAGACGGAAATGATCTCGTTATCGCTATTCAACAATGTCATAAATATAAAATAATTTGTTGGCTTCTGTGTATAATGATGTATACACTCATGTTAAAATGAATAACACTTTTATGTTTTTATGAACTGTATTTTATTTATATACCAAAATATTGTTAAAAACAAGTACTCTGGCGTTTTAAAGTATTATCTGTTACTTACATTCATAATTTTTCTTTGAATAAAAATGTACTGAAAAGTGCTGATTTTTTTAGCATGAAAAAGTCTAGCGTACTGATTTCGCGCATAAAAAATCTGGCAACCCTATTAATCGTTATTAATGCATGTGTGTAAACTTAAGCAAAGAACATAGTGACGCTACAAAGAGAGCGACTAGACATTTTCGGATAATAGCGACAAAAACGATCCTTTATGTTTCAATTTGGCAGCACATAGTGAAGCGAAAAGCGAAGAAAGCGACAAAGAGCATAGCGACGAAAACAAAAAAATTTGTTTTCGTTGCTTTCTGAGCTGACGGTTGCTTTACTATGTATTGACGTTTCTTGTCCCTTTCTTCGCTATTATCCGAAAATGTCTTGTCGCTATTATCCGAAAATGTCTTGTCGCGCTTTTTGTCGCGCCATTATGTTCTTTGCCTAAATGGTTCCATTTGAAGACATCTCTATATATGATTCTGAAACAAGGCGCTTATTCCCAGCGATCTACAAGTCGTACAGAGACAAATTATACATCAAATTAAAGTGCTCGATCTGAAACTTTGCACAAATTTTTCAGATTTAAGATATTTGCGTCGAAATATTTCAAAGTTTTTACATTGAGCAAAGAATTGCTATGTTTATTTCGATAGGCACCGTCTCAGCGGGACATAACAGAATGAACAAATTTTCCATTTATTCGCTTTCGGTTCTGTTTTTGTTTCATGTCGTTCAAAGCATTGCCACGTTCGTGTGCATATAGGCCAGAGACTGGCTTGCGTTGAACGCCAACTATTGCAAACTCAATCAATACTGCTGCTTTGTATGACTGAGCAGCGGCGTTGGCTTAGTAGTATCGATACCTAAACGTAATTAGAGGATGACTGAACACCAGCGTAGAGGTTTAAGGCCTGTATGCAGCTCTCAAGAAAAGCAAAAACTCCATATAAAATGACGTACAAGAAATGGCTAAGAAATTTTCTTGAGGCAGTACGCAGTTCTTAAGGAATTTACTAAAGTTTTTTTTGTGCAAAAAAGAGCACAAGGCAACCCAGGTTTGCAACATAAATATATGCCCGTTCCATTATTTCTTGAGGAAAGAGTGAGGCAACAGGCTGTGAAGTATCAAAAATGTCAAAATTCCTTGGACACACACACGAAATAATGACAATTTTTTCTTGACCGTTTTCTTGAGAGCGGCATACAGGGCTTTACGCCGACAGGCCTTGCGGCGGCGGCGTGGTCAACTTCAAAAAAAATCGGCGGCGGCGGCGACCATGAGGTAGATTCCAAAGAGCCATGAGGCTACTAATCTTATCATGTCATCTTGTCAGCGTTAGGCATTCACCATGCCAATTCAGATTATAATTCTATTTAATTTATTCATTGAACTAGTCTTAAGTTTAAATTACGATGGACGAACAGAAGAAGGTTTGAGGTATATATATACATGCACATATGGCTCTGTATATTCTCTACACCCTGTAGGAAATGTATCTAACTATAAGCTAACTTTAAGTTAATTAGGAAGGAGCTAAAAGTCACTTATTATCTGTATATTTTCTTTGACGAAAGCTAACTATATTTCCATGGCGACGGCCGCGAAATAGTCAAGGGTGGTTTACCTTTGCATTAGATGTAACTAACTTGTAACTAACTACTTTTGGACATAAAATATCAATAGAAAAACAAAATATTTTTTTTTAATTTTATTTTTATTTATTTCATTTTTATTTACTTTATTAAATTTCATATTTGTTTTCATATTCTGCTGTAGGTGGTCCCATATTCGAACTCCGTCAGACATAACTTCAAAATGATTATATGAAATTTCGATCTTCCTTTTACTTGTCCTCAACGCGTTTGTCCAAACGCGTTTAAAGAAAACAACCACCTTCGTTACTCCTGCATTACTCGTCAACTAGTTTCAAGCTAGCTTTTTGTAGCTAACTACAAGTTATATATTTTATAGAAATCCCGCAAAAAAGCTAACTACAACTGGGTTATTTTTTATCAATTGATAATTTTTTTCTGCAGGACAGATCCGTATGTACTATTTAAATTTAAAGAAATAAAAAATTTTAAAAGTTAACATAGTTACATATTGAAAACAAGGTTGGTCTACTTTTTTCCAAAAGTTTAACCCATCAACTCGAACCAGAACGGGTCTTTTTGACTCACTGTTAAAAAAAAGGATTATAGATGGTTAAAATGTCCATAAAAATATTAAGCGCCAAATTTTTCTAAGGAGAACCGAATGTAATGAAAAATAATACAAATGTTTACCAAAAAGGGGGAACTTTAACCCTTTGTAGAAAACGTTGCGATGCGAGGGAGCAAAACCTTCCTGGGGTTTGACCACCATAAAGGAATGCTAACGTAATTTTCACACAGCCACCTAGTACTTGTGTACGTATGTGGGACCCCAGAATAAAATAACTTACGAATGTAAAGATTAGCAAAAAAAAGTGTTTGCTCTTTATTTAAAGTCTGTTTAAAATATAAAAAAAAAATAATAATCAGGAAAATCAACCTGTCTTTGTTTTATCTCTAATAATTGAGGAGTTAGATGGAATGAGCTAGATGAACAGAAGCTGCTTCGGTTAAAACTGCTTTATGAGATATTGGCGTTAAAGTTTTGGATGTGTTATAACTTTATTGTTGTTGTAGTATTGGAAAGAGTTGCCTACTGCGGATAAAATCGTTAGATTACCAGTATTCGACCCTAATTTAACTGTAATAAAAGCTTTCGATCGAAAAATATGTTACTATGTTTTTTCTGAGTTACGCTCTTTTTGGAAAAATAAAGGAGATCATATTCTTGTCCAGTGGCCCAAATTATGCAAAAAAAACTCCTTTAAAAAGTAGTTTTCAACCGAAACTGTGCATGTATGCTTTATTTCGGTTTTTGCCATATGCATTATTTCGGTTTTCAACCGAAACTGCATGTATGCATTACTTCGCTTTTTTTCATATGCATTATTTCGCTTTTAAAACGAAAGTATGCATATGCATAATTTCGGTATTTTCTCTTATGCATTATTTCGGTTTTCAACCGAAACTGTGCATGTATGCATTACTTCGGGTTTTTCATATGCATTATTTCGGTTTTCAACCGAAAAGGTGCATGCATGCATTATTTCGGTTTGTGTTATCTGCATTATTTCGGTTTTCTAACGAAAGTGTGCATATGGATTATTTCTTTTTATAAGCTTTTATTTAACTTGGTCATCCCGCGCAAATCGTGGAAATTTCCAATCGATTTTAAACTAACTTCCCGACAAGTTAGAGACTTGAAATTTTCAGCATAGTTCCAATCACGATGACAATGCAATTTAAAATATAAATGAATTCCCTATATGGTCCAGGGGTCTTGATTCAAAGTCGGTCAAAAATTAGTAAAATGTATGGCTAACAGAGCGTAATTTGCCAAAGAACGTAAAACCAGAGCAAAGCCATTTATGGCAAATTCTAGATATCAACCTAGTCTAGATATGAACCTCGTTGTAGGCATCATATCAAGGAGATAAAATTAGAAGACTCGAGAAGTTTCCTCGCCAGAAGAACTTTAATATTGCGCCTAAATATATGCCATGCTACAGCGGAAGTGGACGACACGCCATTTCTTTAAATGAAATTAACTGCTGCTATATGTATGTATGTACATATGTATGTTTATACAAAACGTAAGCAAACAACATTTTGCTTGCATAGTCTTCTGTTCTCTTTCATTGTAAGTTGAATTATTTTAATATCTATTGCAAAATTTTGTACATAAAATAAAATAAAACTATTTAATATACAACGCTTTTATAAATGGACTAAAAGTTAGAAAATAAAGTAATGTAAAAAAAATATTTTTTTAAAAATAAGCTTTTATTTAACATGTTTAATCAAAGGAATAAAATAAAGTAGTGAAA
>NW_023458569.1:2334736-2337550 GCF_013731165.1 Rhagoletis pomonella | reverse complement strand
TTTTTTCTTTCAAAATTTCTTATATCATAATAAATTTAGCCCCAAAACCCATCCCTTGTGTGCGCTACGTGACAAATTTGATATGTAAAAGTAAACAGACATTGTTTAATTTTGCACACTCTAGGAGAGGAAACTGGTTACCTCTCTTTATATGCGTAAATTTAAACGAACATTTTTTAGAGGAAATTTTAAACATTTTATGTGTAAACTGTGAAAATGTGAACAATAAATGTTTAAAACTCAAAAAACAAATTTGAAATTTGTTCTACGCCACACATATGATGAGTAAAAGTAAGCTAGCAGTGTTTAAATTTGCATTCATTAAGAGAGGAAACTGGTTACCTATCTTAATATGCGCAAATTTAAACAAAAATTTTTTAGAGTGTATGCTTTCTAGAACACGTTACCACTAAAAGCGATTACCGATTTTTTGAAAGCCATTTGACTTGTTGCCTAAAGCACGACGAATGCTGTAAAGCAAACCTGGGCGGCGCCTGCCCGGCGGGCATATTCGCGTATACATACACGCTCTGCTTTAGAAGGCAGCGAAAGCTTCATTCAACCGCACCGCTTGTTCGCACGCACACAGTGACATCAAGCTGTAAAGCAGACCTGGCCTAGTAAGAACCCTATCTGTTAACTAATGCGTTATATACGCCTAGTACTACAAACTTTTTGTGTGAGAAATTCAAAAACGTTCCATCATTTTACATAGGGCTCCTGGAGAAATCTAACGCATAATCGTTTCACGTGTGAGCAGTTTTTTCTTTCTTTTACATGGTATTCGCTATTATATTATCCTATATGTAGTTGTCTCTTTTCAATCAAATATTATTATGCGATTAATAACGTGTTATATAACGCAAAGAATGGCATATGGATATGGCTAATATGCTAATGTGTTGGATTTTATTGACAATTTTGTAAGTATGGCTGACTTCCAAAACGTCAATTGCTTTGCATACGTACAAAGTAACTATAATGTCCCATAACGCCGAACTACAAAACGTTGACAATGTATGCTTTTCCAAAACGCATTCGAAAAGTTATCGAAACGCATCGGTAGAGCAATCAGCGCATCACAAAGTTGCTGCTTCGTTTGTTTTTGGTTACCATTGGTGTTTTAAAAATGGAAAATTCAGAAAAATTGTTCATTGCTAAATTGAATATTTAAAATATGCAATGTATAAGGTTGCAATGTGTCGCAACTCTGCATGTACAAACCGCAGTATAAAAGTTTCCAAACATTGTATTGATACGTTTTGGAAGTCAGCCTGTATTGGAGAATGCCTAGCATGCTCGCTGAAAATCAAAATTTTTTGATTTTTGGCGAGCATGCGCGCAAACCGCCCTACAAACGACGAGCATGTGCGCGGATATGCTCGTCGTGTGTAGCTACTGTTAGGCACGGTGCACATTAGTGCGATACGATATGCGATACCATATGGATGCGACATCGACATGCTGAGTACGTGGTTGGAAGCGATGAAAACTTTGCACACTTGCACGACAGCGACACCGATGCGATATAATATCGCATGCGTATCGCACGTGCGACACCGCTGCGATATAATATTGCATGCGTATCGCACCTGCGACACGGTTTTCTGAACCAAGTGAGATTAGCATTGCGCTGTATTTTTTGCAATAAGCATGCACAGGCGGAAGCATCTTCCTCAATTTTTTTTTGTCGAATTTATAAAAAAAAACATGTTTATGAAACTATACAGACAAAAAACCGACTGTACAATAGACATGACTAGTTTGGCATGGAGAAATATAGTATGAGGTCAAGGACACAGGTGAATGCACAAAAGAATATTTTTTGTGATGGTTAATTTGCCTTTGTTTTCACATCTTTAAAAAGAAATTTAAAGAATCCAATTTTTGATTTTGAATAGCAAACAAGATTTGATGTATGTTTAAATGTTAATGATTAACTATTTTGTTTCAAATACGTAAATAATAAGTAATCAGGGTAATTAGAAACAGTTAAGAAATAATCATCTCATTTACCAATAAAAGAAGATATCAGATATAATAACAAATACTTAAAAATGACTTATGTATGTAGGTAATTATTTTTGATTATTCGTTATATTTTTATATGTTTTTTTTCTTGAGTGTTATTTTATTATATTTAAGGAGTTTTTAAATTAGAGAGAAAGTACAAATTTATGTGCTCTACTACACAATGCTACAAAAAATAATGAAGTAAAAATACCTGGTAAGTCATGTTATTTTTCAGGTAGATTTTGCCGAGAGAAGTAAGAATCGAGATACGAATTTTTGTCAAACACCCACACAATCTTGATTTACTGTTAAAAACCCGGTTTTACGCACTTATAAGCTTGTAACTCAGTTGACTATAACCCGAGTTTAGACCTTTCGAATGATATATGTATATAAACTTTTAGAAACACAGATCTCGTGTGTATTTTCAGTGTAAATTTTTCGTCTTTTTTCAAATTTGGCAAAGTTTTCACGCACTATTTTGTAAAGCAACTATACTACTCCTGAATTGATGCAATAATAACATTTGATATATAGTGATTTTTACTTTAAAAATCGGGGGAAATCCGACTAAGTTATTCAACCTTTCATGAGAAAAATAATATTTTTGGCTATATAACCCAAAAATTTTTGCTTTACTTTTTTTTTAATTCAGCTTTCACCGATTTCTCCTTGTAGAGAACGCAATATTCTGAAATAATTTGTCATGAAAATTTGAATATCTCATTTAAATTTTAGCCGACTTTGTAAAAATAAACATCAGTTTTACTCGATATTAAACATACTTTTCTCTTAAATTTT
>NW_023458569.1:2333431-2334636 GCF_013731165.1 Rhagoletis pomonella | reverse complement strand
GCTCTCAAGAAAAGCAAAAACTCCATATAAAATTACGTACAAGAAATTGCTAAGAAATTTTCTTGAGTCAAATTTCCTTAAGGTAGTACGCAGTTCTTAAGAAATTTAGAACGCTTTCTACTACGGTTTTGTAAAGTTTTTTTTGTGAAAAAAGAGCACAAGACAACCCAGGTTTGCAACAGAAATATATGCCCGTTCCATTGTTTCTTGAGGAAAGAGTGAGGCAACAGGCTGTGGGGTATCAAAAATGTCAAAATTCCTTGTACACACACGCGAAATAATGGCAATTTTTTCTTTGCCGTTTTCTTGAGAGCTGCAAACATGGCTTTAAAGGGTAATTTATCGTCTCGTATGTATGTATGTATTTATAGCGCGTCTACCATTCAATTCCCAGTAGAAATCTTAAGCATACAACATCGCTGTTGCTGGCATGAGCTTGCTGCTGTGTATACATGCCAGTATAAATGAACCATCATTTCCATTTAACACCCCAGTAGAAATTTTATGTATACGACATCGCTGTTGCTGGCATGTGCTTGCTGCTGTGTATACATGCCAGTATAAATGAACCTTCATTTCCATCTAACACGCGTGGTTTCTCAGAGCGTATGCGTACCTTAATCATACGCTTGTACTACTGCTGTATGCATATGGCTGTATTAATGTTTCAAACATGCAAAAACGCATTACTGGAACATTATTAAAGCATTCTTACAAGATCCCCATATGTAAATGCTACTTTTCTGATACATTTTAATATACGGGGACATACAAACAAGTAGCATTTACATATGCAAATGCATATCTTGTAAAAGCCCGTTTGTGCTGAAAATAGTATCGCACAACACGTCCGTTCACTAAAATTTTTGTATAAGACTGAAAATATTACAAAAATTCCACTTCAAATTTATCAAGAAATGTACTTAAAATAACGACAACGTGCAATTCGATAGAATTTGAATTTATTAGTGGAAATTCATGACTACGCATGAGTTGTTCACACTAATTCACTCATATAGCAAGCATTCTTCAAGAATGCATACAACCGATTTCTACTGGGACGCGTGGTTTCTCAGAGCGTATGCGTACCTTAATCATACATTTGTACTACTATTGTATGCGTATGGCTGTATTAATGTTTCAAACATACAAAAATGCAAACATCAGTTTTACTCGATATTAAACATACTTTTCTCTTAAATTTT
>NW_023458569.1:2332018-2333331 GCF_013731165.1 Rhagoletis pomonella | reverse complement strand
AAACATCAGTTTTACTCGATATTAAACATACTTTTCTCTTAAATTTTTTAAAAGTTTGTAGATATAATCATAGACCCATCATTCGAAAGGTCTAAACTCGGGTGAGAAGCAACTCATTTACAAGCTTATAAGGACTCAAATGTTTGTGTAGCTAACACAAAATGGTATCGCGTGTCGCATCGCATGTCGCATCGCTCTAATGTGCACTGCGCGCATTTCATATCGCATCGCGTATCGTATCGCATATCGCATCGCATATCGCATCGCATATCGTATCGCACTAATGTGCACCGTTCCCAAGGTCTTGCTGGGGGCGGCGCCTGCCCGGCGGGCATATTCGCGTATACATACACGCTCTGCTTTAGAAGGCAGCGAAAACTTCATTCAACCGCACGACTTGTTCGCATGCAGACAGTGACATCAATTGCACGCACACTACAAAAATTATCTGTCGAAGCTGCCCACATCTGCTTTAAGGCCTGTATGCAGCTCTCAAGAAAAGCAAAAACTCCATATAAAATTACGTACAAGAAATTGCTAAGAAATTTTCTTGAGTCAAATTTCCTTAAGGTAGTACGCAGTTCTTAAGAAATTTAGAACGCTTTCTACTACGGTTTTGTAAAGTTTTTTTTGTGAAAAAAGAGCACAAGACAACCCAGGTTTGCAACAGAAATATATGCCCGTTCCATTGTTTCTTGAGGAAAGAGTGAGGCAACAGGCTGTGGGGTATCAAAAATGTCAAAATTCCTTGTACACACACGCGAAATAATGGCAATTTTTTCTTTGCCGTTTTCTTGAGAGCTGCAAACATGGCTTTAAAGGGTAATTTATCGTCTCGTATGTATGTATGTATTTATAGCGCGTCTACCATTCAATTCCCAGTAGAAATCTTAAGCATACAACATCGCTGTTGCTGGCATGAGCTTGCTGCTGTGTATACATGCCAGTATAAATGAACCATCATTTCCATTTAACACCCCAGTAGAAATTTTATGTATACGACATCGCTGTTGCTGGCATGTGCTTGCTGCTGTGTATACATGCCAGTATAAATGAACCTTCATTTCCATCTAACACGCGTGGTTTCTCAGAGCGTATGCGTACCTTAATCATACGCTTGTACTACTGCTGTATGCATATGGCTGTATTAATGTTTCAAACATGCAAAAACGCATTACTGGAACATTATTAAAGCATTCTTACAAGATCCCCATATGTAAATGCTACTTTTCTGATACATTTTAATATACGGGGACATACAAACAAGTAGCATTTACATATGCAAATGCATATCTTGTAAAAGCCCGTTTGTG
>NW_023458569.1:2314621-2331918 GCF_013731165.1 Rhagoletis pomonella | reverse complement strand
TTGAGTCAAATTTCCTTAAGGTAGTACGCAGTTCTTAAGAAATTTAGTACGCTTTCTACTACGGTTTTGTAAAGTTTTTTTGTGAAAAAAGAGCACAAGACAACCCAGGTTTGCAACAGAAATATATGCCCGTTCCATTGTTTCTTGAGGAAAGAGTGAGGCAACAGGCTGTGGGGTATCAAAAATGTCAAAATTCCTTGTACACACACGCGAAATAATGGCAATTTTTTCTTGACCGTTTTCTTGAGAGCTGCAAACATGGCTTTAAAGGGTAATTTATCGTCTCGTATGTAAGTATGTATTTATAGCGCGTCTACCATTCAATTCCCAGTAGAAATCTTAAGCATACAACATCGCTGTTGCTGGCATGAGCTTGCTGCTGTGTATACATGCCAGTATAAATGAACCATCATTTCCATTTAACACCCCAGTAGAAATTTTATGCATACGACATCGCTGTTGGTGGCATGTGCTTGCTGCTGTGTATACATGCCAGTATAAATGAACCTTCATTTCCATTTAACACGCGTGGTTTCTCAGAGCGTATGCGTACCTTAATCATACGCTTGTACTACTGCTGTATGCATATGGCTGTATTAATGTTTCAAACATGCAAAAACGCATTACTGGAACATTATTAAAGCATTCTTACAAGATCCCCATATGTAAATGCTACTTTTCTGATACATTTTAATATACGGGGACATACAAACAAGTAGCATTTACATATGCAAATGCATATCTTGTAAAAGCCCGTTTGTGCTGAAAATAGTATCGCACAACACGTCCGTTCACTAAAATTTTTGTACAAGACTGAAAATATTACAAAAATTCCACTTCAAATTTATCAGGAAATGTACTTAAAATAACGACAACGTGCAATTCGATAGAATTTGAATTTATTAGTGGAAATTCATGACTACGCATGAGTTGTTCACACTAATTCACTCATATAGCAAGCATTCTTCAAGAATGCATACAACCGATTTCTACTGGGACGCGTGGTTTCTCAGAGCGTATGCGTACCTTAATCATACATTTGTACTACTATTGTATGCGTATGGCTGTATTAATGTTTCAAACATACAAAAATGCATTAATGGAACAGTATTAAAGCATTCTTACAAAATCCCCATATGTAAATGCTACTTTTCTGATACATTTCAATATACGGGGACATACAAACAAGTAGCACTTACATATGCAAATGCATATCTTGTAAAAGCCCGTTTGTGCTGATAATAGTATCGCACAACACGTCCGTTCACTAAAATTTTTGTACAAGACTGAAAATATTACAAAAATTCCACTTCAAATTTATCAAGAAATGTACTTAAAACAACGACAACGTACATTCGCTTGCAATTCGCTAGAATTTGAATTTATTCGTGGAAATTCATGACTACGCATGAATTGTTCACACTAATTCACTCATATAGCAAGCATCCATCAAGAATGCATACAACCGATTTCTACTGAGTTGCTTTCACAATATAACCAATAAACAACCTTCGGTGAATTTGGCGACTGCCTACCTCGGGGATGAATATGCTAGGGATGAAATTATTGGTACACACGCCTTCCAAGCACGCAGGGTTGCTTTTAAGAAACAAAATAAAATTAACTCCAAATAGTTTCAAAAAGTATAGTGTAAAACGAAATTTACTGAATAATTCCACATAAAATGGTATACATAAATGACGCATTTTCTAAACGATTTAAATTAAACGCATTTGCGAATTGATAGAAAAGTACTACGGATTGTAAATTTTTGTTAACTATGAGGTGAATGAAAATTTTCAACCCGGCCTGATGGTTTGATTTTATTACTAAGGCGTCTAATAAATGCATGGCTTTTAGTTCTAGAAGAATAAATGTCAGTAAAGACAAGTATTTTTTGTATAATTTCTGATTTTAATTGTTCAACTTCTTTTGAACCAGAGCAACTGTCAAAAATTTCCAACAGTAAAAAGTTACGAATTGGCACAGCAGAAATGTAAAATTTTCTCGCCATAATAAAAAGTTTTTTCAACATGGAACTTTTCTACTAATTGACATGAAATTACTATCTCAACGCTCGGAGCGCTGCCACTGAGGGCCTTTGCCAACTGATTAAAAAGAGAAAATTTGGAAAGACCAAACAAAAATTTTGAGATTTCTCGTTGTGAATACGAATGCCATAGTTTTTACCTAGCTTGTGGGACTACGTAAAATTTTGACAGCTTGTAAATATGTATACACATAAAGTTGTTGGCGGTAATAAGGAGTCAATATTAAAATGGAGAAAAGAACAAAAAGCGTAGGTTAGTTGTCAGTTATAAAATAAATCCAATTTATTTGCGAATATTTGTTTATTCTTTTTATTGAAAGGCAACCACTCGGAAAAGCTTGTGTTAATTATATTGACAACAGAACCTGGCAGCTCGCACGTTGTCTAAATTCTCAAGTAACATAAAGTCCACAAAAGAATAAGTACGCCATGTATATATATTTTAACAATACACAAAAATAGAGCTTTCGCACGAGCGTTTGTTTGGTTTTTCAACACCATTTATAATTTTCTTTTAATAAAATCACGATTTGACAAATACTTAAATTTATTTATCTAATAATAATACAGCACACAACCCTGAAATCTAAGAAAAAGTCTGAGGAAGGCTATTTGCACACAACCCCGTGCCTTCCTCAGGAGTGAATATAACTACAACAACAACGACTACTACAACAACAACCCAAAAGGGTTGGTTACTGTCTATACTGTGGTTGCTTTACTCTCTGCTGGCGCCAAGAGCATGTTGGCAGCAGTGTTGCCGTTTGAGTCCTTTGGTGGCTAGATTTAGCTACCACATATTTTTTTTGGCCACATAAATTTAAAATTGCCCCTAGCCCTTTTTTTAGCCCTTCGGATGATTTATTCATACTTGGCATGAAAAAGTAGTATATGCTTAATTTGATCTCATTTTGATTTATTTATGTAAGAGATGAATTTTTATACATACATACTGTAAAAGTGTTAGGGCTGTTAACTTATCTATTAACGATTTAAATATAGTTTAAAATAGATAAGTTTACGGCCCTTAATATGCTTAATTTGTTAAATGGCCCATCAAGTCGATTGACCGTGTATGTTCTTGTGGTGTGATTGTACCAGCTGCTGGTGCGACTTCAAAAACTATTTGAAAATTTTATGTGGTGAAATTAGCTAAATTTTCTAAGTAAAAAGTATTTTGGCGGAAATTTCTTGCACTATATGAGTCAAAGCCGTGTTTGTGGAAGATTAACTTCACGATACTGCAGTTGTGAATTAAAAAAACAAAAAAAAATGTTTAAATGTTTAACAAAATGATAGAAAAATTATGAAATTTCGGCTCTAATCATTTCGAGCTTTCCTCGACCTCATTTGTAAACAAATAAATATTGTACCAGCATGCTGGTAAGTTATATGCTTCGAGCCTGATAGTACAATCACTTGATGGAGCCAGCAAGCTGGTGTCGTATATTTCCCCTTTTATACAAAAAGGTTCTTGGTTGGATAAAATATTAGCTTTTTTCCAGAGTTCATTGTTTTTATATACCATTACTTATTGAAAAAGTTTGCGTGTATTATATATATATATATATATATATATATAGAGTATATATATAGATATTTACCGGTGATCGTGGCTTGCTGCGGTATTAATCACAGTATAAATACTCTATATCTATATATATCAGGGTGCTGTGCAGCAAAATAATGTGGTGAAAAACTTTAACATCGGATAAATGGCGAGAGAAATATTGTTGTGCGCTTTATAAGTAAATATGACCGTAATAAAATGTTTTATACTTCAATACAACTAATTAGCGCTATTTTTGCAATTCGAAATGATCTTAAAAATATTTGTAGTGAAATATGTACTTTATGAGTTAAATGCAAACTATCTTATATGTAAAAATATATTCCGATTTACTTCAAATAAATGATGTAAAATGTTTTATATATGGATCTAGTTTTAATAATAATATCTAGTACTTTCATCTACATTGCTTTTATTGTAAGTTTTCACGATTAGTTGCAGTTCTCTGCAATTGTCTCTGGCCGACTATACATGCTAAAGGTAAATAATTTCACAATTTCTACCCTATTAAACGTTTATATTTTAATAAAATGTGATCAATTACTTAAGAATATATAATTTCCGATCAAACTATAACACTGAATGCTTGAGAAACAATTATTTAATTCAAATGATCAATAGTGAACGCAATCGGAGCGAATTTCGGAACACTGAGCGAATTATGCATATTAACAGTAAATTATTTTTAACTTTCTACCCTATTAAAAGTTTATATTTTAATAAAATGTGTTCAAACTATAGTACTGAATGCTTGAGAGACAATTATTTAAATCAAATGATCAATAGTGAACGCACTCGGGGCGAATTTTGGAACACGGAGCGAATTATGCATATTAACACTAAATAATTTCTAACTTTCTACCGTATTATACGTCTATGTTTCAATCTAATATGATTAATTACTGAATAATATATAAACTCCGATCAAACTTCACTACTGAATGCTTGACAAACAATATTTGAATCAAAAGAACAATAGTGAACGCACTCGGAGCGA
Organism: Rhagoletis pomonella; assembly: GCF_013731165.1. Classification (NCBI taxonomy): domain Eukaryota; kingdom Metazoa; phylum Arthropoda; class Insecta; order Diptera; family Tephritidae; genus Rhagoletis; species Rhagoletis pomonella. Next base: position 2,327,301 of record NW_023458569.1, on the reverse strand, counting down.
ATTTTGGAACACGATATAAAATATTAAATACTAAGTAATTTCTCATAAGCTTATATTTTAATATAATATAATTCATTAATGAAGAATATATCAACTCCGATCAAACTATAGTATTAATGGTTACAAACTATTTGAATCAAATGATCAACAGGTAGCGCGCTCGGAGCGAATTTTGGAACACTTCATAAAATATTTACAGAGGAAGTACATTATTTGGTAGAGATCAAAATGTATTTAACAAAGTGTGATTGAATTTGACATTGCTCTCAGAAGAACCATCCTATAAAGTCAAATTGAAAAAAAATTGTATGAATTTTAATCGTTTGTTTATATTTTTTTACATAATAGTATCTTAAAAGAGAGCCGCATTGAGTTGTCAATAACACCTTGGGCCGTATGCATAAAAACTAAGCAATTACTTTTTCTCAGATTTTCATACCTTTCACTTAAATTTATTTGAAAATTGAGTGCAAGGTCTGAAATTTTAAGAAAAAGCATTTGCTTAGGTTTTATGCATACGGCCCCTTGTTTAATACACCCATGATACAAATATTTAAAGGTAAAACCGCTTGCACAATTCGTCGGCCATCATTTACTTTTTGAGGTTTGTCTATTTTATAAAATTGAAATTTTGAGAGCAACTCAAATGCCAAATAAAGGTAAAACAAAAAACAAATAGATGAAAATATTGAAATTTTCATTTATTTGACACCGATAATGAGAATGTATTTGTGAGATTGGAAATTTGAAAACATTTTTGTAATGTTACCAAACTTTCAACGGTTTTACCTTCAGATTTTTGTATCATGAATACACCTTAGTCGAGATATCACGAACAAGTTTTCCTTTATTTATTTTTGCTTAAAATCCTTAAATATGTATATTGATTTTTTTCTGTAGAATACGTATTAATTTTTTTTTTTACGATTTAAAAAAAGGGAGGACGGTCGGATCTACGTAACCAGAACGACCTGAATGCGCATTGAAATCGGTTGTATTTTTTGCTAAAAATTATTTGTTATTATTGAGATACAGTTTCGCTACTATTAAGAGATTTCTCGACGAACTTTTCAATTTACTGTTATTTATTATTTTTCTTATTAGTCATTTATATGTTTAGGACTTACTGTGGGTGCTTTAAGAATTCATTTTGTAAATATATATGTACACATAAAAAACAAATGCGATATTTTATTTTAAATTATGAATTTTATTCGTGCAATTTTTTATGTTTAATAGTTTTGAGGACATTGAGGTTGGTTGGGTTGATACTTTTATTGCATGCCTTAAACTTTTTTACTTTAAGTTATAATGTTGAAGATATGCCTTCTTGCTTTGTCAAGCACTTTAGCTAGGTGCGAGAAATTTAGCATATGCGCGTAAGAGCATAGAGTAGGTATACGGCTGTGCTGCCGCGATTCTCCAACATCTTGTCAAAGGAGAAAACATATTGGTGGCGGAATCCATCGTAGCCCAATTTTTCTTAAAATCTACGAAAAAGCGATCACTGAATCTGAACTGCTATGAGCGTGTGTATTCAAAGCAAGTGCTGCGTTCGTAGCTATTCGACCTTAATAGCATTTTCGTAGATTTCACGAAAAATCGGACTACGATGGATTCTATGATAGCCTTGATTAGTTCGTGCGATTATGACTTATGGATCGATTATGGATGGGAACGGAACCTCAGTTGGGTTGCCGATGGACAGCGCCACTGAAATGAAAATGTTTTTTATTATGAATAGCAATAATTAAGTTTCATAAAGTTCAAGGTGGTACAATTTAAAAAAAAGTTGAAAAAAGAAATAAAGTATCTCAATCAAAAATTCCCGGCAGCCACAAAAACGCACTTGCCAATATAGCAACTTAGTTGCCAGCTTTGAGTTGCTAGTTGCCATCGGTAATACCATTTCAGCCACTGGCCAACCAACTGAAGTTCGGTTGTCCTCCGTAATCGACCCATAAAATCGGAATCGAATATGCATGCACGTTCTGCTGAACGATAAATATTTTGTAAATGTGTGCTCTGTCCGCTAACGAATTCCAGCCATGTGTGAAATATCGAATATGCATGCACGTTCTGCTGAACGATAAATATTTTGTAAATGTGTGCTCTGTCCGCTAACGAATTCCAGCCATATGTGAAATATCGTATGTGAAGCCTCCGTCTGACTTAACGATTGTCAAAGGCATGCCAGAAGATGTTTCATCATATGTTTTCGGCCATCGTCTTCTTCGAGTATGTTCATCGATACCAAAAACTTTACAACCTATATGTGGCAGCAGCCCTTAGTGTTTTTGCCAATGACATGGTACGACTGCACTGTTAATAACCAAATTAAGCCGCAGTTGCATTCACACGTGATATAATAGCTAGTGTCGGCAAGCTGTGGGAATGCCCAGGAGATGGCGTTTGTTCAGCTATCGAAATCATTACACCGACGGCGGTGGGCAGTTCTGCTGGAACATATTTACCACAGCAGTGGTTGCGGCGTTTTGTTCTACAACAATAGCCTGCAATGATGACATGTCATATAATGTCGACGAACAACGATATAAAATTTAAAATGACTAACCTTATTCCCGTCCGATTTCTGAGACCACCCTTGATCACGACCTGAACGCATTTACCAAGAGGAAAACCCGCAGGGATTGCAGTAGTTTTTGCAATCACCGTTGATGATGCTGTGCTTGTAATTAATAGTCTGAAAATACAAAAAATTGCATTAATGAAATCTTATACACATCAAATAAATAAATTTCAATAATTTGTTTACCATTTCACAAACCGAATTACCAAGAGATAGAAACTCACCGCGATGCGATACAGAAATAAAAACCAACAGGGCTGCATTTTCTTGGTAAACAACAGAAGCGTTCAGAGCAAACTGATCCGCCAAATTATTTTGTGAAAAATAATAGTTGAAAAGATTTTTACACATGATTATCACATTAACTCATAAGTGCAAATTATTGTGATTATTTTTAGTTGCATATAATTGTATTACCTTAGATTTTTTTAAATGTTTTCTAATATTCATTCTTTTGGGACGCAAAAGAAACCATGCGCTCAATTTCTTGTGGGGAAATTTGGTCCCCATAAAGGACTTTCACCACGAAACAGCTACAAAAACAAAAACCTTTTCTACTGGTATACTGTGGTATTAATAGCGGTCGAGGATTTTCTAGCCCAAACCAGCATCCCCGCCATCAGAAAGGTATGGAGCAAATGTTAAACTTTTATCATAACAATATACGTGAGCACATATGTACATAATCGCCAGCAAATGTAACACATGTACAAAGGGATGCATGCATGCACACTGTGAGATTTTGACAAGAGCGACTTAAGGGACTTTAGAATGGGTTGAGAGGTCATAAACTTCTAAAAAGAAAAAAAGGGTGTATAAGGCCTCGTGGGAAGGGGCATTTTAAACCACGCGTATGAATCGTTAGTTGGTGAGGTGTTTAAAGGTTATTTTGAAAGAGACATAAATCGAGATAAGTCGTTTCATCAAACATTCACAGATGTATGTATGTATGTGTCCGTGTAGGTAGATCGTAGCGGCGAACTTACCCAGTAGAACTTGGGAGCATCGTACGATTGCTCGGTGAGTACTCCCCTGGGAGTATACGAATACTCCCCATTGCTCCCTATGCTTCTGTGTATAAGCATGTAATTTTGTATACTCCCTTTAACATTGGATGTCCTAGGAGGGGGAGTAATCCCTTTTACCTCCTAAACAAGCAATCGGGGAGCACACACAGAATTATCATCCCACAAACCTCCTAATGGAGCAATACAGGAGGACTCCCTTAGTTACCTCCCAGAAACCACCCAAAAAGACAACAAGAGAGTGCACATAGAAAACATCCCACATTCCTCCCTAACGAGTAGTAAGGGAGTACTCCCATAAGAGTCATCCCGGAAGGCTCCTGTACGAGTAATAAAAGAACGTCTCTATACTCCCGAATTCCTCCTCATGGAGTAATGGAAGACTACTCCCACATTGCTCCATAACGAGCATTTTACATAAGCTAAAAAGATTTTGCTTTTTACGCAATTCATTTATTTAATTTTTTAATCATATACATATATACATACTTATGCACATAAATACAAGATTTAAGCTGATTATTACAAAAACAGAAAAAAACATAAATAATTATTATTACAATATTAACTAAAATTAGAAAACGGATATCGAACAGTAATGACAAACTCAAACATTATACATACATACATATATACTTTTATACAATCCACAAGATAAGTGTGGCGAGGATGATTTCCTGGAAAAGTTATTTAACTTGTATTCACCCGGGAGTGGCCCAAACTATTCACGCCTTGAAAAATTTCCGGCTGTACCCAGTAAGTTTTCTGGGCGGGGCAAGATTGCAACGCTAGAACGTAGACGCCTTAATTGCTGGCCCCGTAATCTGAAATATATTTTGAGTTAACTAATACAATCATTTATAAGTTTAAACAAATGCTATCATACATACCAGCGGCTCTAAAGATTTGCTCTCCAATTAATTTCATTGTTTCCTGATTTAAATTTTTCAATAAGAAATACATATGTATATAAGTATGAATGTACACATCAGTTATCTGTTTTGCTTTCTTCATACATTTTCCAAAAACACAAAATTATGTTGAAGAAGGTGCGTATCTCCTATCAATTAAAAAGAATACTCCTGGATTGCTCGCTTAGGAGACATCGATTTTTGCTCCTAAGCGAGTAATAACGGAGTACAAAACCAACAAATCTCGCTTATACCTCCGAAATCATGTATCCCGGAGGATACTTTTATTGTTCAAGTTCTAGTGGGTATGTACACGTGTATATATGTATGTGCATTTGTATATAGTCAAGATGAGGCAAACCAAGTAGCATAGAGGTGAAATTCGGTTGCTGGTATTACTGGCGGGTAGCGGAGCTAGCGTGAGGTTTCCGCGGCCAAAGGCCCACTGGCGATAGAACGTGAGGATACAGCACACTTATCGACGTAACGCCATAGGCGTACGTGTACATATATGAGGTATATAAGGGTGGAAGTTGAACCAGAACAAAAACTTAGTGCGCAAAGGACAGATATATATCCGCGCTGAGCGACAGGCTCAGAGCGCATCGAAACCGCGATGGAAGGCAGTTGGGAGAAGATAGGCGAAATCAACGAGAACCGACTCGCTAGGAAAGACAATTCAACGAGTTACTCACCTGGTGGTGGTGCCAGCTGAACCAATTGGGCCTGGTGTGATTGGAGCTCCACGTGGCTGGGGCAAACCGAAGGTCTACCTGGACCTTATGGTGGGCGACCAGGTGCATCGACGGGCGACGAAGGCAGCAAAGGGGACCATATTCCGATACATTTTGTTTATATACCGTTTTCAACCTTTCCGCACTGTTATAATTTCTTTTGTGGTTTTATTTTTATTTTTAGTTATCTTTATCTTTTTAAACTTGAGGAATTAGTGTTATTTGGTTTTTTGTGAGAACTTTGAACTTGATTGAATTTAAACACTTCCAATGTAAACCTTTTTTTATCTATATTTTTTTTTTTTTGTTCGCAAGAATTGATATCGGTAGGCTACTCTTAAATCTCTCTTTCTAAGACACTCGTTTAATAGTATAACTTAACATAACACTAATAACTTAATATCATATTAATACTTTTGAATTCAGATCACTTTCTTTAGTTAAGTAAAGACTTTTTTTTTTACACTTCTACACACGCGTAGTATTTAGCCGTAGCGAAGTTAAATCGGAACTAATTCGCGGTCGATCCATTGAGATCAAGTGGAAGTAGCGAGTGTCCGTCACTTCCACTCTAAGTATGTATATATGTATGTACGCCCATTGTTGTAAATCCAGAGTTTTCGTCGCCAGTGCTGGTACCAACATCGGTGGAATGGAAAGGTGAGTGAAAGCAAATATACATATGCATATATAACATACATTAGTACGTGCAAGAGCAGGATAGCTCTCTAGGTCCATATTTATATCGGGTTTTGTTTTGCTAAGCAGGTTTTCGGTTTAAAAACATCGCTAGGGTGAAGTATAACGCAGATGTATCTTGTGTGGTATGAGATATCGTATTAGGGTGAACTGTTACACACAAACAGAATATACATATATGTATATATATATATATATACAGTAGTAGTATTAATAATAGTGATAAGGATAGTAACACTACGTAGGGGCAAGTAGACTTGTTTTGGATATTGAACTAATGGATTCTGTTGTAGGTTAAGTACTCGAATAAAGTAAACCTCTTTGATCATTTAATTAAGGAATAAGGAGGAAAACAATAGGCTATGTTTCTAGTATTTATTTATTTATTTGTCGGGTGAGATATGTCAGATAGCAATATGAGGCAGTAGTTGTTCTTGCGGTTGGTGTGGGTGTTGCCCTCGGGCAACGGAGCTAGGGAGGTGTTCATTACCGCGACTAGTACAAATCGATGACGACGCTGACGTGACTATTTGACTGGCGGACCAAGTCAGGATAGGGGACTCCACTCTCGCGCACGGAGCCACAGTGGGGTCCAAGGCTGTTCTGGTTATATAAACAGATGGGGTGGGACGGCACCCCCTGATCGGACTGTTTTCTACCGCTTATCATTCTATCTCTTCTTCTCTTCATGTCCATGGTTTTCAGGCATGGAAGTTTTGTTGATGGCTGTAACCACACCATAGGCCGACGAGCTCAAGTCGGGCTACCAGCATGCCTGCCCCGCCGCGACTTCCATCTCGAACAAGCATACATAACACACTATCAAGCTACTGTAAAGAAGAATGTCCAGGCTCGCCAAATTTTTGCGAAATTTGTTTGATTTGTGGGTGATCGTGCATAAACTGAAGTATACCAGTTGACGTAATTTTATTACGATTTTGAGGAACGCAGGAATCACTCCATAGTGTTAATTTGATTAGCTCGGGGTGATCACTAACCACTTAATTCAGTATTTTTATTAATCCACTGGCGATATCGTTTCCACTTCTTCTACTTAAGGGCTCATTCCACAAAGCACGGTATGTAATCTTTTCCAGACCGGGTATAATCAGGATACCAGTAAAATTATAGACGCTAAGCTTTCTTTTATAATAGAAGCTGGATGAGAACATCTTTGGAAGTGTAAATACGTTTTCCAAGTCATATATTAAAACAGCAGCATTTGTATCGATACTCAGGAAGTCAGCGTCCCGTTCGGCAGTAGTTAATCTTTTTTCTACCAAGTGTTTTTCATGCAACTGTACTTCAGCTTCAGAATAATTGGCCGCATTGACCATATACAGTTGACATTTATCGCAAATATCTTTTCTTGGTATATAAAAAGAGAGATTGAAGCATTGGGTTATTAACGGCGGCTTTGTAAAGATCATAAATTTTTTGTACACTTAGATGCGCTTCTAAATAATTTCTTGAAGTCGAAGCTCTACAATAATGTGATTCAATTGTTGGAAAACTTGAAATGTGATTCTTTACGTACATGATTTGATTTTCATCTGTGGGTTGTCTTCCACGCTTATCAATTTTAGATCCAGCCTCGACAGTATTAACTGCATTGTATTTTGCAAAAAAGTAATAGATGGTTCTTTCGGAGATTGCTAAAGTGCTCAAAAAGTATTTTTGCAGACTTGAAAAGATGCGCTTGTATGCGCTTCTAAATAATTTCTTGAAGTCGAAGCTCTACAGTAATGTGATTCAATTGTTGGAAAACTTGAAATGTGATTCTTTACGTCCGTGATTTGATTTTCATCTGTGGGTTGTCTTCCACGCTTATCAATTTTAGATCCGGCCTCGACAGTATTAACTGCATTGTAGTTTGCAAAAAAGTAATAGATGGTTCTTTCGGAGATTGCTAAAGTGCTCAAAAAGTATTTTTACAGACTTGAAAAGATGCGCTTCTAAATAATTTCTTGGAGTCGAAGCTCTACAATAATGTGATTCAATTGTTGGAAAACTTGAAATGTGATTCTTTACGTCCATGATTTGATTTTCATCTGTGGGTTGTCTTCCACGCTTATCAATTTTAGATCCGGCCTCGACAGTATTAACTGCATTGTATTTTGCAAAAAAGTACTAGATGGTTCTCTCGGAGATTGCTAAAGTGCTCAAAAAGTATTTTTACAGACTTGAAAAGTTTTGTTGACTACGCTGAAGAAGTAGTGAAAGGATGCCTGCCTTTTACGATTGTCCTTTACTTCCGAAGTTCTTCTGCGTTTGACAGTTTCCCTTTTCACAAAATTTCCGTAGAATATTTTTTTTTCACCCGAAGTTAGAGTCCAAAAATGTGAGTGGATGGTTCGCCTTTGCTCTTCAAAAATATTTACAGTGCAGGTGTAGAAACAAGAACTGCTGCAGGTCGACCCCATTGTTCTACCTGGTGTTTTATTGCCCCTTTTGTTCGAAAAGGGCAGACCACGTTCACGAAGACTTTTTCTTACATTCTGCTTCCACAATTCAGGCACCCGTTTTCGTTTTCTCGCAACAGGAGACTCAGAGCACGCTGAAGGAATAATTTGCATATTAAAGCTCGATACAAAGTATAATTACTTAAAATAGAGAGTAATTTGTAGGTAGCATATGTATACTTACATGAGCTGTTGTAATTCGGCGGTAGCTGCAAGAATTCACCAGTATTGGAAGTAATTGGCGGAACAATTTTGTAGGCGGATTCATAGAACGTTTTTAGTGTCGATTTAGATTTTGGGTCATAATTGGGATCATTTACTTCGTCGTCTGGTGAAAAATTGCTGTAACTTTCATATTCCAGTATTTCATGACGCATTCTATAACAAAAGTAAAGTCATTAAATATTTTCCAATATTACAGTTACGAGTTTTCTATAACACTTACGAATAAATTTCCTCCGATACACTCGGCGCAGGAGAACCGTCCGAACGCGACGACATCAGGACTGATACTGAAATTACTACGATCAATGCATTTCACCATTACAGGCTAACCTAATATTCGCGGCTTGCGTTTTGGTACGTACGCCGTCGAATTTGTTTTTTTGCGTCACCCGAAATTGGCTTGCGTGCGTTTGCATTTGATTTCATTGAGCGAAACGTCAAATCAAAATGTCACGCAGAACAAAAATTGGAAATTGAGTTAGCTTCATACGCACGCCGTTCAATTTCGGTTGGTCCCATACAAGTTGTATGTGCATGAGAAATTTTTGACAGTAAATTGGCGGCGTGCGTGAATATTAGGTTAGCCTGTAACACATACGAAAAAATTCTACCAAGCGACAATAAAATTTTGTCGTATGTGTCAAGCAATTTTGCACATACGACATTATTTTAATTACAAGAAAAAATTGTTAATTTCTATGGGAGAATAGTCGTATGTGGAAAACCGTCTACACATACAACAAAAAACGAAAAACTCGCTACTGACCCTGGATATACGACAAAATACTACTGACTATCTTGGAGAATAAGCGAGATATCGACAAACTGATAACACCAATCCAAAGATCTTATTTTAAAAAATATAACTGCATCTATAACTCAAAATCGTCAAAATGGCGCTTACGACAATATTTTACCCAGACGACGATATATGTATTTATATATAATCGTATAGAGACAATTTACTTTCAAATTAAGGTTCTGGATCTGAAACTTTGCACAAACATTTCAGATTTAAGAATCATTCGATGTACATATCTGCACGGAATGATTTTTAAAAATTTACATTAAGCAATTTTAAAATGTAAAACTGAATCTCACACACGCATTCTCATTTTAACCAATTTTGAACAATTCCATTTCTTTATTTTCAGTTTTGTATGGTTTTAAAGTGCTGGAAAACTTAAAAAAAAATCCTTGCGGGCGAACTGAGGGAACAGTAAAGTATTTTAAACTCTCGATAAATATGCGTTTCAGAGAATCTGCTTATTTCAGTTTTCTCTTGCCGGTTACAGAAGGGCGAGGACTCTCCCCAGACTAATAAATTAAGATTAGTGCCACAAGAGATTATTTTGCGAGATTAAGCCGATTGGGTATTTGAACCTCAGCCTGGTGTTATTGAGCAAAACCCGTTGAAGGATCGACCAATTTCGCGTCCAAAAAATAAGCACTGTACGATAACACAGGCCTACAAAATTCAAAAAAAGTTCAGACCCTGGGACTAGAGTATATTATTCGAGAGGTGCGCAGATCCTGAATCTGGCATCCGATTTTCTCCATTGGCTCAGGTTTTTGAGATAATCGTGTCCAAAGGCGCAAAAAACACGATTTTTTGCTAAATTCGCTGTGTAGTTTCATCACGAATAATTTCTTTTTGAAGGTTAAGTTTTTCCCCTTGACAATACTTTTTAATTCAACTAAATATCTTTTAAACCTGAGATATAGTGCTTCAAAGTTTATGAGTTTTGCGATATTTCGTCTATACATAAATCCTTGAAAAGTACAATTTGAAAATAAAAAGATTTGTTGTATACTTTTAGGCTTCTATAATTATATTATGAATGCATGTATGCGATCGTGTTAAACTGCATATGCACATATGTATGTTCAAAATAAAATAAAATAGATCAAGAAAATAAACATTACGCAATAAAATAAAAAAAATGTAATAATATATATAATAATAAAATAAAACTAAACAAAGGAAAATAACATTAAATAAATTGAAATGAAATAAAATAAAATTATGAATTTTTTTGATAGTTTCAGTTGTAGGTATTCTGTGCTTAGGGGTTTAAGGATTTTATTTTAGTTAGTTTAATTTTATTTAATTTTTAAGATAACTTGATTTAATTTAATTTCATTTAATTTAATTTTTTATTCGATTTTTGGAGAGTTGTGTAGAGAATGAAGCTGCAAGATTTTACCCGATGCTTTTTTTGTTCCGTACGTGTTGCTGTTACTCACTTTTTACTCTCACTTCAGAGAGTGATTTTGCTGTTTGACCTTTTTCCAGGATTTTGCACGAAAAGTATTGGATCAAAGCTATTATATCATCCATTGTTTTATACACACATATATGCATGTATGTTCATCAGTTATGAACGGTCCCAGTTAAAATGATTTCAGTATTTTTTTTTTATTTTAGCCTTGCTTTTTTTATCAAAACAGACTACTAACAGGCCTATTCTGCTTGTTACCGAACATTTTGACACCGGCAACTTTTGTTACCAAATAATAACACCAGTTCTTGTAACCGCAATTCTAAGCACCTTGGTAACAGCTTAATCTATTCAGCAATTCAGCTATGAAGTTTTGTATAAATTCTGGTGTTGCATACTTCACGGGACAATATTTTGTTATCTGCTTATGAGATGGTAACAAAATTTACCAATGCGCAGAATGCGAAAGGGGTTTAAAAATTACCAGGAGCTTTATTTACCGGTAACAACTCACAAGTATTCTTAAGGCCAAAATACAATAGCGCAGTGGCAGTGACAGTTTTTAAAATCAGCTGTTACTGCTAATATTGGCAGTCACTGCCGCAGCAAATACAATACGGCGTTGTTAGTGGAAGCTTTTTTTGACATTCCCTTTTGTTTGTTTACATTTTTGTTGTTGTCTTTTAGGCTTCAGTGACATGAACAGAAGTTGGCTGCATTTTATTTATGTCAAATTCTGCATGCGAAGTTTGCTGCGATGAAGGCAGTTGCAGTGGATTTAGAATTTGGGCTAAACTAAGCAGTACTGCCAGCTGCCACTGCTGTATTGTGAGTCACTTCAGCAACGAACACAATATAACCAGTAAACAACCTTCGGTGAATTTGGCGACTGCCTTCCTCGGGGATGAATATGCTAGGGATGAAATTATTGGTACACACGCCTTCCAAGCACGCAGGGTCGCTTTTAAGAAACAAAAAATAATTAACTCCAAATAGTTTCAAAAAGTATAGTGTAAAACGAACTTTATTGAATAATTCCACATAAAATGGTATACATAAATGACTCATTTTCTAAACGATTTAAATAAAACGCATTTCATAACCTTTTTTGTGCAAACGGCATTTGCGAATTGATAGAAAAGTACTACGGATTGTAAATTTTTGTTAACTATGAGGTGAATGAAAATTTTCAAAACGGCCTGACGGTTTTGAAGAATTTGTTTGTTCTAATTTTATTACTAAGGCGTCTAATAAATGCATGGCTTTTAGTTCTTGAAGAATAAATGTCAGTAAAGACAAGTCTTTTTTGTACAATTTCTGATTTTAATTGCTAACTTCTTTTGCACCAGAGCAACTGTCAAAAATTTCCAGCAGTAAAAAGTTACGAATAGGCACAACAGAAATGTAAAATTTTCTCGCCATAATAAAAAGTGTTTTCAACATGGAGCTTTTCTACTAATTCAAATGAAATTACTATCTCAACGCTCGGAGCGCTGCCACTGAGGGCTTTTGCCAACTGATAAAAAAGAGAAAATTTGGAAAGACCAAGCAAAAATTTTGAGATTTCTCGTTGTGAATACGAATGCCATAGTTTTTACCTAGCTCGTGGGACTACGCAAAATTTTGACAGCTTGTAAATATGTATACACATAAAGTTGTTGGCGGTAATAAAGAGTCAAAATCAAAATGGAGAAAAGAACCAAAAGCGTAAGTTAGTTGTCAGTTATAAAATAAATCGAATTTATTTACGAATATTTTTTATTCTATTTATTGAAAGGCAACCACGCGGAAAAGCTTGTGTTAATTATATTG
>NW_023458569.1:2314472-2314611 GCF_013731165.1 Rhagoletis pomonella | reverse complement strand
GGGTTTGTTGGAAACCCTCTACATCTTCTATCAAGTAACGATCATTTTCTAAGATTTTGGCCACTCTGTACGGTCCTTTAAATTTTGGTACTAACTGACTTGATACTCCTATTTGAGAGTTGGAGTTTGTTACCATGAC
>NW_023458569.1:2310773-2314372 GCF_013731165.1 Rhagoletis pomonella | reverse complement strand
AAAAAAAGAACTACTAACACAATGTTCAGTACTCTTTTGCCTGTTTCAGTTCCTGGATGTGATTTGGCATACCTTATTTGTATCTTTGTAAAAATTCTGGAGGTATATCCTTAGTTTGCTTTCACAGCTCATGTACTCGATTTTACGGACTTTGATACTTATTAAGCTGTGCTTTTAGTTGATTTTGCAAATTTTCGCCGAGATTCATATCCGCGGATTGTGGAGGTTATTTCAAAATAGCAAATTTTTGCTTATGCATCCAGTCTTTGCGAACATATGCAGTATGTTTTGGGTGATTTTTCAGCAGAAACTCTCATTTTTCGACTACATCTTGCAAATTTTGTTGAAATATGAACAGATACTGTTCCTTACGCATAATGCGTACTAACGGACCAACAAAATTTTTGAAATACAACCCCAAACAATTAAGATCCTACCACTGTGACTCACAGTTTGCAGTACATGATGCGCTTAGGCTTAATTTGGGTCTTTGATCCAATACCATGCCCGGCGATCTGATTGAAAGCGATTAATTTAGTCTTGTCAGACCAAATAACCTTCAATTGAAACTTAAAAATATGTTTTTTATTGCATTCTGAACGGCCTAACATATCCCAATAGGCAACGGTCCGGGTTTCGTGCGATGCAGCGAAACGCTGCCAAACTCGCACATGTATTATGATCAAATTTGCTTTTTTCTTCTTTATGATGCCTTCGCGGTCAATTTGGCAATTCTTCGCCTCGCTGTCTATTGATTTCCATTAAAGTTTAATACCTTAAGCGCTTCTATAATAGTGGCTGCATCGCTACTTGCTTCTAAGTTCACAAGATATCGTACCGTAATATCTTTTAATAGACTTCCTCTGTCCTTGGGAACACTTAAGGCTATATTTTTTCTAAGTCTTAACATTTTTAAGTAGCAAATTCCAAAATTTTTGCCGCTTTTCGTGCGGTTCCGCCTTTCCGCAGTAAATCTATTATTTACATTTATGGTTCCTGATTACCTTTGTTATTTACTGGTAATCACTTCTTCAATAAATTACAATATAGAAAAAAGTCATCTGACTTCCAACTAAGTGAAAGATAACTGTCAAATGCAAAACTGAGAGTGAGTGCAAAACTGTAACATCTGCCTTAATTTACATTTTGGTCTGCTGGTTTTTTTATTGTTGTTGTATTGACTTCAAATCATTATGAAAGAGGGAGTAGGGATGTACCAACAAGAATATACAACAAAAGGATGAAAGTCGTTAGAACTTGGAAATATAGCGGTGGCTGAAACAAAAAGTGTTAAACCATGTTACAGTTTTGCTCGTCACTGTATGTATCTCGCTAACCGTTCTAGCAATTTGTACCAAGCTCGGTATGGTTATTGTGCTTGCCACATAAAAGCAAACCGTTGAAAATTGTTGAAATCGGACTAAAATTGAGGCCGCTTTTCATATAACGGTAAATTTCAGATATGCTTGAAATTTCAATATTTCTAAATTTAAGGACGCTAATTTACTTAAAATGTATACACCCCAGCTTATCATGTAGCGGTAGCTTTCGGAAAGGTGGAAAACATATATTTAATACTTGCGCCGGGTATTTAATGTTCGGCTCCGCCCGAACTTAGACTTTCTTACTTGTTGATAACTCACAATGACCTTTTACTTTAAAGAATATTTCATTTAATATTGTTATTTCAGTATAAAGGTCATCAACTTTAATAACATTTTTTCGTGCGAATTACTGAAAGATATTTATATTTATAATTGAAGAAATATAGTATTTTTGCGTACTATATTTTTTTCCAACGGTATATAGTACCCCGGTCGGCCGCTGTGGTGTAGTGGTAAGCAGTGCGCGCTTCCACTCCGCAACGCCTGGGTTCAAACCCTGGTCCAAGCAACATCGTAAAAAAATATAGGAAAAGGTTTTTTCTTAACAGCGGTCGTCCCTCGGCAGGCAATGGCAAACCTCCGAGTGTATTTCTGCCATGAAAAAACAGCTTCTCATAAAAATACAATCGCCGTTCGGAGTCGGCGTAAAACTGTAGGTCCCTCCGCTTTGTGTGACAACATCAAGGCGCACGCCGCATTTCGGAGGAGAAGCTCGGCCAAACACTAACATATGTGTAAGCGCCAATCTATATATATATAGTATCCCGACCGGAGAAATAGTACAATACTATATATTATAGTACGGTTGGCAACCCTATCTGAGCCCGTTGCTCAGCGGAACGGGCATATATTTCTTGTGCTCTTTTATCACAAAAATTTATAGAAAACTGTAGTAGAAACCGTAGCAAATTTCTTAAACACGGCGTACTGCCTTAAGGAAATTTGACTCGAGAAAATTTCTTACTTATTTCTTGTACCTCATTTTATATGGAGTTTTTGCTTTTCTTGAGAGCTGCATACCGACCTTAAGCGAAGAGAAAGTAATAAGAGCGGCACTTTACTAAGCAAAGGGCCACATTTGTCTCAAAGAGCCGCGTTTGCCCACCATTGACATAGACCACACACATCCCCACCAGCACAAACACTGAAAAAATAGCTAGATTCGTTAAAACTATTTATTTAGCTATTTAACCAGTACGAATGTTTTATCCACCGTTGAAATGCACAATAAAAAACACATTAAACGATAAACAAAGGCAAAGAACAAGAAGCAGAGATGCAAAGTGAATCACGAATTTGTCGTGTAAACAGGTTGATTCTTCTTCTTCTTTATATGCCAAGTGAAGCCAAGTCCTTCTCCACCTGGTCTTTCCAACCTCTGGTCTTTTCCTCTTCCTCTGTTAACAGCATCGCGGCCCGCGTTGAATATTTTCAGAGCAGGAGCGTTTCTGTCCATTCGAACGACATGGCCAAGCCAGCGGAGCCGCTGAATTTTAATTCGCTGCACTATGTCTATATCGTTGTAAAGCTCATACAGCTCATCGTTAAATCGTCTGCGATATTCGCCATCACCCACGCGTAAAGGTCCGTAAATCTTTCGCAGAATCTTTCTCTCGAAAACTCCAAGAGCCGCCTCATCAGATGCTTTCATTGTCCATGCCTCCGTGCCATACACTAGCACAGGCATGATGAGTGACTTTTAGAGTGTGATCTTTGTACGACGAGAGAGGACTTTACTTCCCAATTGCCTACTCAGCCCAAAGTAGCACTTGTTGGCAAGAGTGATTCTCCGTTGGATTTCAAGGCTGAAATTATTATTGGTGTTAATGCTGGTTCCCAAATAAACGAAGTCGTCTACTTTTTCTAACTTGTACCTGTCAACAATGATGTGGGTTTTTTTTTCTGACGTGGGTGCCAAGACGCGTATGCTCTGACTGTTTGTGTGATGACAGGAGATACTTCGTTTTGTCCTCGTTCACCACCAGACCCATTCGCTTTGCTTCTCTATCCAATTCCGAGAAGGCAGAACAGACGTAGCCCTTGTTTTTACCGATAATATCGATGTCGTCGGCATACGCCGGCAACTGTACGCTCTTGTAAAATATTGTGCTTGAGCGGTTCAGTTCTGCGGCTCTTATTATCTTCTCCAACATCAGATTAAAGAAATCACACGAAAGGGAGTCCCCTTGTCTGAAACCTCGTTTGGTATCAAAC
>NW_023458569.1:2278401-2310673 GCF_013731165.1 Rhagoletis pomonella | reverse complement strand
ACTAGGTCGCCATTGTTGTTCTTACAGGAGTTCGCCCCGGTCTTGAAACCTTCCGTAAGTCGCCTAACCCTCTGGTAGAATTTTCGGGCGTTCTTCCTGTCGGCCAGCATCTCAAGCTCTTCGCACTCACGTATTTCGGCCTCTCTCTTCTTATTGCGGCAAATACGTCTCGCTTCCTTCTTCAGTTCCCTATAACGGACCCACATGGCTCGCGTTGCCCCCGATCGCGGCGTGGCCCTGTAGGCGGCATCTTTTTTCTCTGCGGCTTCTTGACATTCCTCATCGTACCAGTTGTCCTTTCGAGCTCGCTGAAATCTAACTACTTCTTCGGCGGCGGTACTTAATGGACGGTTGATTCGCCGTTCGTAATTAAGAGAGCGAACCACGTGATTCGGTTGTCGTGGAAACGCCCTTTTAGACAAATGCGTATTATAAACAATTATTTATTTATAAGAAAATCTCTTTGAGTTTGGTAGAAAAAATCTCCATGATTTTATGAAAAGCATTTTCAAAAGACCTAGCCTGTTAAGCAAACGACAATATCCTCAAACGAAATTACGTTTTTAATAAAGTATGTGATAGCCCTTGGCCAAGGCGTATCAATTACAGTTGATAGCGATAGAAGCCTTTCTTTTTCTTACTGCCGTCCCAAAATTGGAGCGTCAAGCGCCAAACAACTGTCAAATATCCTCATGCCCATACAATTTATATGGAGCATCCCACAATAACGCGCCGCTAGCGCCTAGCAAATGGAATTTTTATTTTTGACAGGGCGTTGCGTGTTGAAGTCGGATGCAGAAGATGGAAAGAAAGAGATAGGACAAAAAAGTGAAAGAGGAATAAAGGATGATAAAAACAAGAAATAATTAGAAAACGTCAAAAATTACGCCGCGTTGATTTGGGTATAGCATACGCTGGCACTCGTTGGCATTGGAAAACTCAACGCTTAGCGTTCCAATTTAGGGACGGCAGTTGTTAGCATGGTTATGTCAAATTATAACCTGTTTTTCTTTGTTTACATACCCGAGTATACATACACATACATACACGTAAATACATACCTTACAAACCAAAGCTCGCGAAATCTTTAAGACTATCGGAATTTCGTTCCGATTTTTAAAGAATCGTTAAAAAAAATCATATGGAGCGGTTGACACTAGTAACTAAATTTCTGTAATATCTGTCGCAGCATCGGTTTACCGATTTTCTTCCAAAATTTCGTAAGAGAATCGAATTGAGCACAGTACATTTCATTTTACATAATTCGGCGAAAAATCGGAAAGGAAATAATGATTCCTTTACAAATGTTTTAACATTTCTCTACCATTCAGAATATTCTGAAATCTTGGTTTACAGGCTATACATATACACGAGGTCAAAGTGTCAAAAAATCACAATTTTTGCAATATTTGAGAAGCTCTAGTGTAAAAAAGCATAATGTGGTAGACCTTTTAGGCTTATATTAAAGCTAAACCTCTCCACTACTGAAAATACCATTCCTGCACCTTGACCTGATTGTCACTTATGGACATTTGTTGAACAACATAAAGTGTAAAAAATGGCTTTTTTACCATATTTGAGAAGCTCTAGCAAAGTAAGAAACGATAACAGAACCTTCCACTTAAGCTTAAATCAAAGCTAAAACCCTTGATTCCATCCCTGAAAATACCATTCCAGCACCTTGACCTGATGGTCAATTAAAATCATTTATTGAACAATAAAAAAATACCGGAAAATTGTTCTATTGAAAAAATATAAATGACTATAAGTTACCTTAGGGTAAAGGGCAGGGATGGTATTTTTATGGTTTGTAGTCGAAAGCCTTGATTTAAGCCTAAATAGAAGGCTCTATCGCCTTGTGTTAGGGTTGTCAGATTGTTTATGCGCGAAATCAGGACATTTTTGAATAGCAATAATGAGATCATCTCAGTTGCTTCGTTTGAGTGTAGTATTGAAAAAAAAAACAAAATTACATAGTTTTTCAAACTGTGGAAAAGTACCACTATTTAAGGACTTCGTATATAATTCCTCATGGCTTAAATTAATTTTTTCAACTACGCAAAAACTTTGAAAGACTAAGAATTCGCTAAAACTAGTATCTAAGTATATGTCTTTTATGCAAAATTCTTTTACAATGTCAGTAAATTGCGAAAAAAGAGTTGTAAGTTATAGGCAAAAGCGATTCGAATATTCAAATTTGTTGTTTTAAACTGAAACAAGGCACATAAATACAGGATGGTGAAATAAAAATAAGGTGATGTCAGTTGGGGCGGTGTTTGTTGTAATTTTGACAAATTCGGTAGCCCCGTTCTGAATGAGGGCATCATTGCAACAAAAGCTACACTAGAAAAACGCCTTTTAAGTGTTGTGCTGAAAACGTAAGAGTGAACATCACTGTCCTTGACATTTCTGTTTAGTTGTGACTTTTCCACTTAATAATTTTTGCAAAAATTGTGATTTGTGTATATATTCAACAGCTTTTAATTTTGCGATTTTTTGTAGGTTTTCCGGACTTTGGCTACAAATTTAGGTAACCAATTTTAAGTATTTAGGCCAAGTGGCAAATAAAGACAAATTATGTTTACCTTACATAAGTGCGATTTTTGGCTGGAGGTTCCAGGTGAGTTTATTCAATTGGCCAGGTTGTTAATAAAATGGTCAGTAAAAGTGCGTTTCTTGTTTAATAGGTTTTGGAAGTTGTGCCTGTTCACCTACTAGAGGCTGCAATACAAGTGCTTTACATATAAAATTACGAAAATCCTTTTATAATTCATAAATAATCGGTCTTTTAAAAAGAAGCAAAAACTTACTAAGAGTAGTTGTGTTTGTTTAAAAAATTATTCAGTAACTCGCCAGCAACTCTCCAGTAACTTAATTTCTGCGAATTCGCTCTCAAAGAAAAAATATTCAAAAAAGTACGTGAACGCAAATCCAGTAATAATTATCAAGTTTCATGAACAGCTGATAAATTGGTTCTTTATTCGCAGCAAATTCCTAATAAAACAATATATTTTATATTTAGATTGGTTTATTTGGTCAATTTCAATAATAAAAACCCAAAAAACGGTTTCCTTATTAGTTTAAATTGCATCCAGCAAGTTACAAGTAAAGATTTATCCATTAAAAATGCAGTAAAAACTTGGAACTTCAGCTGTTTCGCTCTCTTAATAAGTTTTTGCGTACAAAAACGCCAAAACATGAAAATTCTTACCAATTTTTCTGGATTTTACTGGAAATGGGTAAACCTAACACAACTATTGATTATTATCTTTAACGTTGTTTTGGTAAAATAATTCTTTAATACATACTTTTAAAAATAGTATTCAAAAGGGCGTTAACATGGTTCAAAATGTTCCCCTTTTTTTACCACATTTATATGTATTGCCGAAATGGAGCTACCAAAAAAGTGAGGTTCGCAGTAGGCAAGCAAAAAAATACGTCAATATAAAAATATAATTGTCAAAAATTGTTTGATGAGTAAAGCTGCGAAGTACAATCAGTTCAAATTCAACTGCTAAATCCAACATATTGTGCTTCTGTCGCTCGATTATTGTTCTATCTTAGAGTATTACTTTATGCGTTTAAGCCAAGGTAATAGCCAGCGAATAAGCTTTAATTTTTTATATCTCAAGGAAATTATTGTTACTTGTGGAACGAAACAGAAGGAAGATTAAATGCAGAAGAGTTTTCCAGCGTGTGGGTAGATTTGATAGAAAAAAATGTAGTACCAAATAATAGTTCCGGGGAGCAAATTACAGTAATTTTTTATAGCGACGAATGCACATATCAAAGCCGAAACAGTATTATGGCTAATGCTTTGTTATCCACAGCTATAAATAACAATATCATTATTGAGCAAAAGTTTCTTGAAGTAGGCCATATCCAAATGGAAGCTGATTGTATCCATACCACTATCAAACGAGCACTTAAGAAAAGAGATATCCATGTTCCTGCAGAATACATTGAAGTATGTAGATCAGCTAGAAAAAGTCCAAAACCATATGACGTAACTTATCTTAGTTACACGTTCTTTAAAAGCTTTAACACAGTTCAATTCTTTAATAGCATTCGTCCAGGTCGCGGCAAAAATGCTGCTAAAGTAACTGATATACGAGCCCTACGGTATAAACCAAGTGGCGACATACATTTCAAACTAAGATTCTCCAACGAATGGGAAGTAATACCGCAAAGAAAATCCCCAGTAGCTGTTTGCTTGCCGTTTTCTCACCTTCCGAATTTATACGAGAGTAGGCGTACGATTGCTCGCAGAAAGTATGAGATCTCCAGTATTTCAAACGATTACTTCCTGAAGATTACCACGCCTACTATAACAATTTACCTCATGATTGAATAATATGTATCATACTTTCTGGCATTATTGAGTTCCTACTTAAATTATCTTATATGTGGTCTTTGTACTATTAATTTGAAAGACTTGAATACTTCACGTATAGTTACTAATATATGTTTTATAAACTGCCTATTTTTGTTGCAATAAACGAAAGAATAAATCTGTTGTATTTTTATATATATATATAATTGTATTTGTATTGTAATTGTATCTATGGAATACTATTTTAATTAACATTTAAATTGAGCTCGTAATCACAAAAAATAAAATAGAAACAATTTTATTCATACAAAAAACCTGCTAAGTCCTCTTCAATTTTGAAAATACAAAAACTAAAACCTGCTAAGTTAGAAATTCGCCAATAAAACCATAAAAACGTATTTTTTTTTCCTTCGTTCTGGATTAGGGCCATAGAACGTCGCGCGATTAACAAACTATATGTAGGATTTGCCCCTTAGACTAATAGTTAAAGATATATTTAGTTTTTTGCGTCTACAGTAAAATATGTTTTTTGGTCGTTAGCAGGTTTACACTCTAAGGCGACGATATGCATACGTACACATATTTTTTTAAACAAACCATCTTGTAGAGAACTTATTTAATTAGAACAAGTAAGAGCAGCGCTGTCTTCGGCTATGCCGAAGGCTTCATACCTTTCATGAACATCTGCAAATTTTACTTTGACAGATTACTGCTTTTGAATACATCTGCATACATCGATAGAGGAGTTACATACTTATATAAAAAATCGCATCTAAACTATCAGATGTATGGAAGATATACCTTATATGGCACCAATCTAAGTGATTTTCACTGCTATGTGATCGGTATGTAAACCGATAACACAATTTATTGGGTTTAGTTTCCTACATAAAGGAGATATATGGCAAAAACTGGTATCTGAACAATCAGTGCTATAGGAGATAAAGCTTATACAGCATAGATTTTGACGATTTTCTCAGTAGACTTTGTATTATTATTTATAAAATATCTTACGAAATTTATCGGTTTTAGCTGTTCAAATAAAGGAGTTTTACAGTAAAATCTCATATCTGAACAATCAGATGTATGGAAGATATATGTTGTAGTCATCCGATCCTTGTTATTTTCACTGTAAGTATTTTGTTAATAATGAGGGAAAATGGTGCGAAATTTCATGTTCCTAGCTGGGCTAAATGGAGGAGTTATGATAAAAGACCTCATATCTGAACAATCAGTTGTATGGGGGCTGCAGGTTATAGTGACTCGATCTTTGTTATTTTCGCTGTAAGTCTTCTGTTGATAATGAGTGAAAACAGCGCGAAATTTCATGGTCCTAGCTACATAAATGGATGAATTATAACGAAAAATCTCATATCTGAACAATCAGTTGTATGGGAGCTATAGGTTATAGTTACCCGATCTTTTTAATTTTCACTGTAAGTTTTCTGTTGATAATTATTGAAAACAGTGGGGAATTTCATGTTCCTAGCTATATAAATGGAGGAGTTATAACGCAAAATTTTATATCTGAACAATCAGTTGTATGGGAACTATAGGTTATAGTGACCCGATCTTTGTAATTTTCACTGTAAGTATTCTGTTGATAATGGGTGCAAGTATTGCAAAATTTCATGTTCGTAGCTGCATAAATGGAGAAGTTATAACGAAAAATCTCATATCTGAACAATCAGTTGTATGGGAGCTATATGTTATAGTGGTCCGATTCTTCCGGTTCCGACAAATGATTAATACATTATAAAAACACACCCACCTACCAAATTTGATCCGGATATCTCGAAAACTGAGAGACTAGATTGCATACAAACAGACAGACAGACGGACAGACGGACATGGCTAAATCAACTCAGCTCGACGTTCTGATCATATAAGTATACATTTTCATGGGTCTATCTCTTTTTGTTCTGGTACTTACAAACATCGGACCAAAGTTATAATACCATTTCATGCTCATGAAAGGTATAAAAAGCCAGAAAAAAACATTTGTTTGTAAATAAATTCAAAAAATGTGTGGCTCACTTCATTACAAACGTTTTTTCTTTTGATTTGAAAAATTATAAGACTTAAATTGAGCGAAAACAAAAAGCAAAGCCAAAGAAAAGTAAAAGAATCAACATTGAACTGCGTCAAAATGGGAGCACGAATTTCGATGTGAAGCAAAACTCTCTGGGAAGACTATATCTGTAATTATTGTACCATGCATGAAACTGAAAGTGGTTTTCGAGATAACTAGCAATACTCGACAAAAAAACGCCAGCCTTCTTTTCAAATAATTTAACCTCCATCATATTATCGCAACTGGTACGGAACGACCCGGCTATATGCCCATAAAACGATTGAACTTTTTGTTGTATTAATTTCTTGGGCATATGAAACATTATCGGAAACATGTCAACTATAAATAAATTATTTTCTTCTTACTTTTTACAGTACAGTTTAAGGAAGTTCCAACGTTATGTAAAAACCTTAAGATAATATTGAAGTATTTTGTTTGAATTGAAAATTCAGTACAAATCAGTAAAAAATTTTGAAAAATCAGGACATTAGCGTACTGATGAATGAATAAATTCAGTACAAGAGTTGAAAAATCAGTACTGTATTGATAAAATCAGTACGTATGGCAACCGTACTCTGTGTTTTATTGCGGTATGTACTCAAACTTCGCCAAAATCAGTTTTTGCTATTCGATAAATGACTATAAGTGACCATCAGGTCAAGGTGCAGGAATGGTATTTTCGGAGGCAGTGGTCGAGAGTTAATACTTACGGATTCGTAATTAGCACAAAAAAGTTTATCAAAATCAGCTTTAGCATTAGCCGCTTTAACATTTTGCCAATTGTTTTTCCATTTTTTGTTGGCCTGTGTAATAGAAACAATTGTGAATGAAAAAAAATTAACTAAGCTATGGAGAACCAAATGAAATTTTCCTCCAAAGATGCATGTTATCTTAATATTCAATCATAAATTCTGCATACTTTTATTCGGGTGGATGACAGTGGAAAATATTACCAAACTTAATCACGTGGAACGCTGCAATCATTCATGTATTTTGTAGAAAGGTCGGAGGCTTTTGAAAACGCTGTTGCATAAATTGTCGTCATACATTTCGTTGCTTCCTACGAAGAACCACACATCTCATATTACCGTGCAAGAGTAACTCGTTTCAGTGTCGTATTTAAGACCTATGGACCCCTAGGCTCATCCTCGTTTTTTATTGAAAAGTTGTGTGCAACGTAAACGAATACTTATCAGACACGCACCAGAATTAACTTTAAATGGCAAAATCTGTCATCTAAAATTGTTTTCTTAGATTCGGAGCTACAAAGGTAGCCCTGACGGCTAATTCGGAATCCATCGCACAGTAGTTCAAAGTTGGAATTTTGTGTTGGCAATTCACTGGAGCCTTCATTTTTCACCCAATATGATTAATTCGAAAGAGCTGGTCTCTTGAGCCCGATTTTTGAATTTTCGTTTGTTTGTATTATTTTTTTAGTGCAAAGTGCAGAAAAAGTAGAAATTTTGAAGAAACTGGATTCTCCTGTTCCAGTTAATAAAAGTTACATAATAAAAACAATTGTAGGGTTCTCCCGAAATGAAAAGAAAATAAACAAACATATAATAAAATTTAAATGTTATAAAAACCATTTTTACCGAAATAATTTTTTATGTTTTTGGTTTTTATACAAATTTTGTGTATGCAGTTTTATAGATCATAAAATTTTAGTATAATAAAGTGGAAGTTGCAATTGGCTAAGAGTTCGCGTTGATTTTTAATAATATAACAAACGCTTTTACTTCCCATTTAGTATGCAGATGTGTTCGAAATGTTAGCGAAAAAATTATTACTAAAATTTAATGATCTTTAAAACTGCATACCCAACATTTTTCTATAAGTTAAAATTTTTTTATTTTAATTTTGGTGAACATTTTTCATAAAACATTTTACATTTTTGGCGAAATTTTTATCGTTTCGGGGGCACTCGACAATTTTTTTCAACTCATTTTTATTATGTGTTTATTAACTGAAACAGGAGAAACGATTCTCTTCAAAATTATTACTTTTTCTGCACTTTGCTCTAAAAAATTTAATACAAACAAACCAAAATTCAAAAATCGGGCTCAATTCGTCCCTTGAAAATTTTATTAGCTTTCAGTTAAAAAAAAAAATTAATCAAGTTGTGTGAAAAATAAAGGCTCCAGTGAAATGTTAAATACTTATGTCAAGTGAGAGTGACATGCTGTGTGGTGCTTGCAAGTTTTTTCGCGTTTTTACACAGATACAACTCTGAAATTGCCTATAATTAATAGGTGCTATACCTGTGTACCTGTGTACGTATTTTGTTCGAGTTGTTTCTGACTGAGTGGGAAAGTACCTTTGTTTCCCCATTTTGAGCAGATAATTATCGGCAAGAATCTGAATGGCGAAATTTGGTTATTCATCCTTTCGCTTTTGCATTGTTATATTTTTTGTTTGTCATTCTATTGATGTGATTTTCCTTTTTGTTCGGTTTTACTGGGCGAAATGTTGTAGCGAATATCACCCGGCGGCATCGCTCCGGCCGACGAAATTTGCACAGCGATTTGGTTCTGTTTAATGCAAAGAATCGGTGAGTTGGCTGCTGAAACTGCAAATTTAAAACTGTCCATATTGGCTATCCAGAAGAGAGTAACTGCAGTTGAGAACTCGTGTGATGAGGTTTTAGCTTTGTGCAGTGAAATTTTTCATAATCGTAATCGACTCAGCGAACTTAAAAGCAGCGCTGTGGCTACCGACATAATAATTAACGGCATCCCACAAGCTGTTGATGAAAGTTTCCTGATGTTTTTGCCAAAATTTGCAGTGCAGTGCATCACAGAATTCCAGCTCTGTGTGATGCATTTCGAATGAGAAGTGTAAAAGGCAGAATGCAAAAATCCAACAACCATACGCCCATTGTTGTAAAGCTATACTCTGTGCGTGATCAAACTCAGCTCTTTAGATCAATTGCTGCTTTTTGCAAAACAAATAAGAGATCGCTTGCACTCTCTGGTATTGGTCAGCCAGGTAGCGGGATGATTTACGTCAATGGTCGGCAAACTGATAGCTGAAATACAATGCCGGCGAACGGCGAACTCACCACAGCGAAATTCGCGCTGTCAAAATTAGAACACCCGCAAGCATATGAAATTGAACACAGCCAAAGCGAAATGCGAAGTTCGCTTGGCGGCGTTTCATAGCGATAGATTTATTTCTATCGCCCTGCTGGGCGATGACAGCTGTGCGTGCCAAAGGTGGCCGTATTTGTTTTTTGCTTTCAAAGTTTTAAAAGAAAACAACCTAAACACGATTTTTTTTTTTGTTGTTTGAAAAATATAGTTGTGGATTCGTTAAATCTGGCTTGAAACAAATTATTTACAATAATCTTTCTTTGTTTTATATTTATATTTGTTATCATTTCCTCATTTCTAAATATGGTTTAGTTTTTTCTAAATATGGTCACCCAAATTATAAAGGCGACCAAATGGGATCAGCTGTTTTCGCTACCGCTCTAATTCTGTTTAAGTAGGCGAAATATCTGGGCGAACGGTGAACGACAGCATCGCCCAATTCGGCGAAGTTTGCCGTTCGTCGGTATTGCATTTCAAGCATGACTCACGTGAGGAGTACGCTCATCACCACGGTTGCCACATTTAGTCACTTGTGGCCAAAATAGGTAAATTTTGAGTGCTTGATAACTTGGCAACTTTTTTTTTCTTATTTTGGTAACTTTTGGTAAGTTTGCCGTGTATAAAGTCAGACTAAAGGTTAAATTAGTGGTGACATACCTTAACGACATAGCCATGGCCATTTCCATAACCGTAACCACAATAACCATCATCGATTATAGGTACCATAACCATAACAGCTGATTTTTCGTAGTCAACAATGTCGGTGTTGCCAGACGCGGAACAAGATGCGGAAAATGTGTAATATCATAGGATACTTGCGCAGAACTTTTTTCACTATCACTAAATTAACACTAAATTCGTAAACCTGAACAGCAGATTACAATAAAATATGTACATGTACAAATTAAAGGTAATAACTTGTGCCTTCTTAATAATATAAATTTCTTTGCATTAATCATGAAATTTTGTTAAAAAAGGTTATTTTATAGAAAAATACGTAATGTCTTTTCGTGCTTTAGTATTTTTGGATTAAAAGTAAAATAAAGCGTTTAAATTATGGACATCAACAGAAAGATAAATTAATTGTCTTTATTTTGGCATCGTTAGTTTTTGAATCGGTTATGTAGTTCATAAGACATTAATATTACAAAAAATCAAAACATTTTGATTTAACCTTTTATATCTTTTTTAATATTTTTGCGCCAAATAATTTTTGTACAGTTGAAATCAGCGTGAGAAGTTCTATCGAGCCACACTTTTGGTTTTTGTATAGCTAAATGGTTCATATCCTACACTTATGCCAAAACTTTGGCTGAGAACAATATTTTTTTTTAACGTCTGGCAACACGCACTTCAGATATCAGCTATATATCAGATATATATGTCATGGTCTCTATGGCTATGGTTATGGCTATTGCGTTTGTGGCACCACTAATCGAGTACAGTGTTGGCCATACGGTTGGTTGGACCATCTGTTTTATATGGTTATGGTTATGTCACCACTAATTTAAGCTTAAATAAGTTGGATTAAATTTGATAAATTTTACTGTGCGATGACACCACTACTAGAAACAATTGCATTGATCAGGCAACACAGCTCTCAGCAAAAATAATGTGAGGTACACCTTCAATCAAAGCCGACAGTTTTGCTCAAATTTGCCCTGCTTGACCGTGTGACCGCTCGTTTTCGTTTTTTCTTCAGTCAACCGCAAACATTTTTGTGGTTGACTGTTAGTCAACGGCCATTTAAGTTTTGACTGATAGTGTGTTCAAAAAATTGTCAGTCAAGCGAAATATTCGCAGTGTACACACATGTGTTAAATATCGGTATGTACTTACAGCACTATAAATAAGAAGAGATTTTCGAATGATTCATTTCATTTCATTTATTAATCAATAAACAATGTGTTTACAGACTATATTACAAGTTTACGCATTTACAGGATAACGCAAAAAATAAAAAATAAAAGTATATATATCATGGTTTTCATAACAAATGCCTTACAAGTATATTCTTAAAATTAAGCTTGGAAGAAGAGAAATCAAACTCTAAGGAAGAAGAATAAGCATTGAATTGACATAGCACCCTCCTTAAAGGGGTGTTCATGCCATAAACGGTTTTTGCTAAGCCAACATAAAATAATTCATTGCAACGAAGAATACGTGGAGGAACATTAAAACCAATTCTCATAAGAAGGAATGGACAATCAATAGAGCTTGAGATGATGTCAAATACGAAACACATCGATAAAAGAGTACGCCTGGCATCTAAGGCCATAAGGTTGATTAATAGACAGCGAGAACGGTAAGACGGGAGAGGTTCAGTAAATCTTAGCGAGCGAAAAGCAAACCGAGCAAAAACCCTTTGAACAGATTCTAATCTGTTGATATAAATAGAATGGTAAGGTCTCCAAATAAACACCGCGTATTCCAGCCTAGAACGAACAAAAGACGTATACTAAAGTTTGGAAGTATAAGGATCGGAAAACGTAGAACAATTACGACGAACAAATGCCAACAACGCGAACGATTTAGAAATAATAAAATTGATGTGAGTGATAAAGCTAAGCTTGGTATCAAAATAGACCCCCAAGTCCTTAAATTCACAAATTGACTTCAGCGGCACATTTGAGATACAGTAGGAAGTAGGTACCAGTCTTAATAACTTAGCATAGGAGGTATAATGACATTTACTAATATTAAGGAATAGACAATTACGCATACACCAATTGTATAAGTTGTCGAGCTCAGCTTGGAGAGTTAGTGAGTCTTGCGGGCAACAAATTTCTTAATAAATCTTCAGGTCATCAGCATACAGCAAGAAGTTACATTTAGAGAAACGAGAGGAAATATCATTAATAAAGAGCACAAATAATAAAGGACCCAAGATACTACCCTGGGGAACACCTGAGGAAGCAATGAACGAACGGGAAGATACATTTTCAATTACGACAACACAGCGCCTGTTACTTAGATACGATATAATCCACTTCAAGAAAGCAGAGTGGAAGCCTAGTCTCGCCAGTTTCGCTATCAATATACGGTGAGAATATACCCTTTCGAAGGCCTTAGAGAAATCCGTGTAGACGGCATCGATTTGGAATCCCTTTTGAAAGGTTGCAAAACAGTCCTCCGTAAACACCGCTAAGTTAGTTGCCGTTGATCTGCCCGGGATAAATCCATGTTGATTAGGACATAACACGTGCTTAGTAGCACAGTATATTTTGTCTTTCACGACACATTCGAACAGCTTAGAGACAGAAGTGAGCTTGGAAATCGGCCTATAGTTCGCTATATCATTTTTATTACCACTTTTGAGAATCGGCGTAATGAAAGCCAGTTTCCAGTCGTCGAGAAACATCCCATCAGCCAATGACATATTAAATATATGTCTCAAAGGCTCGATAAGAGAGGGGCAGCTTTTTAACAAGATAACTGAGAGGCCATCGGCGTCAGTATTAGTGGAATACTTTAAATCAGTTATGCCATTAACAATATCCTCATAAGACAAAAATAAGTTACCGAAGTTGAGAGAATTATTTGAGTCTAAAGAAAGGTCCTCAGGAACAACACTATCCGGGTTATCTCAAATAAAATTGGACGAGAAAAAGTCAGCAAAAAGATTGACAGCATCCAAAATAGAGTTAGCTGAAACACCATCTAGTTGAACTGAAGCGGGAATATTTGAGCAATTCTTTTTCGACTTTATGTAACTCCAGAAAAACTTAGGATTTCTTTTTATGTTACTTTCAACATTGTGTATGTAATTTCTATAAGAAGATTTATTAAGCTTGTTAAATTTAGCTCTATAAAGCACATAACGTTCGCGCAGATTAGCGTCGTTTGAGCGTTTGAACTTTTTGTAAAGCTTGTTCTTCAAATTCCTTAGACGTTTGAGCTCTTTAGAGAACCAAGGGAGCTTAAAAGTTTTAGAGTATAATTGTGGAATATTTTTTAGACAAACATCGTAAACGTTGGACTTAAAAATATTGAAACAACTAGTTACATCCTTCTTCTCAAAGAGCTGAGACCAATCTAAAATCAATAACTTATTATTCAACTCAGTAAAATCACATAGAGAGTAATTAAAAGCTACCCTCTGGATGCTAGTAGGTAACTCAAAAAATTCAAAAAATTCAATTTCCAACACTAATGGGGTATGGTGGTGATTTGGAGCTGATTTGGAGGAGAGATATAACTAGATGCATTCGAAAGCTTAAAGTTAATATTATAGCTAACAAAAATCAAATCCAAAATTCGGCCTAATTCGTTAAAAAAACCATTGACTTGACATAATTCAATGCATAGCAGATTATCAATAAAATATGATTCCAAAATACTATTAACGTTAAATGGAGTAAGAAAATTATTATTATCTAAATAGCTCCAGGAGATATTGTTTAATTTAAAATCGCCTAGAACGCAGAGTTGACTATCACCTATTTTCGCTTGAAGTTCAAGAATGTTGTCAACATGGGCCTTATACAAATAATCAGAGCTGCCCGGTGGAATGTATGACACACAAATATATAGCACACCACATGCGCCCTGTAGCTTTACACATATCTGGTCCAAGATAGAATTTTCATCGAGGAGCGGAGAGAAAGCAGCCCGAAGATGGCGACGGGTAGCTATTAATACACCACCCCCCCTACTTACACCGGCTTTAGCGTAATCTCTGTCCTTGGGGAAGACGTCAAACAGGGCCGGATCAAAGAATTCTGCATCAAAAAAGTTTGAATTGAGCCAAGATTCAGTTAATGCGAAGCAGTCGTATTCCCTTAAAATGCGGACGGATTCAGATTTCGTTCTGAGTCCAGACGTATTTTGATAGTAGACTTTAATTTTACGACTATTTGAGATAGATTGCTTTTTTATTTCTTTTGCAGCACTTGAGGGTCCTTGTGAAAAAAATCGAAAGGCCTGATCGCGACGTTAGCTGGCCAAATACCCGACGAAAGCAATTTGTCGTAATAGCATTCCGGAACACCAAGCTTAAAACTTACGCGCTTGAGAGCACTCAAATCGGAACCTTTCTTGACAAGCAAAAAGCAAGACATCTTATCTTTATCAATACCAGCGTACATTGCTACGTACTCAATGATACTTTCAGTCTTCACAGTAGATACAGCCATTTTAAGCGAACCACAACTTCAAGTTCTGAGTTAGCATTAGTTCCAAACACAAACGGTTTCTGTTTATTATGCGTGCGTTTTTTAGGCACAGTTAACCACTGTGCATTGTGTATCGGAGTATTGTTACCAGCAGCGTCAGGTATTAATGCTGCAGCAGCGGCATACGAAGGCGTCGGAGCGGCGAAACCTTCACTAGCACCGGGAGCATTACAAGCGGCTGGCAAAGCAGTAGCAGAAAACGAAGACGAAGAAAAACCGGTTTTAGAAGCAGCGGGCGCAGACAAACCAGTATTATTAACAGGAGCAAAAGAAGAAATGTTTTCAGCAGTAGTATGAGCAGTCAAACCAGTATTATTATCAGGAACAACAGAAACGATATTATCAGCAACAACAGCATCAGTAGCTGGCACAGTACCAGCAGCACCACAATCACGGAAATTAGTAGCTTTAGGTGTTTTTGCAATAGGAACAGCAACAATGTCACTTATTTTAGATTTTGAACGCGTAATAATTCTTTTCTCACTGATAGCAGGTGGCGGTGTAATAGAATTATCACTTGCTGGCTCAATTAAAGACACAAAGATGCTTTTCAGCTTATCCAAGTCCGAAATCGCATTTAAGATTTTGTCTTTAAGTCCACACTGGGCCATACAATTAGCACAGAGAGACATTTTGCGAAAGGAAAACTAAAACTTATTATGTTTGTGCGCAGAGCAAAAGAAAAAGCACGTCCGAACTAGTCAACAGGCGCTACTCCAATGTTATCAGTGCAACGTTAAAAATGGACGCGAATAACGGTTTTTTGCAAAAGTTTTTAGATTGCTATAAGATGCAACGTTGTCTCCGGGACATAACTAGCCCAGAGTATGTGATCCGTGACAGAAAAATAAAATATTATGCAGAATTGTTTAATATGATGGAAAAATACAAAAAACCATGCAGTGTTGAATATGTAATAAATTAAATACTATTCTTTCGTCTTATAGAAGAGAGCTTAAAATAATTAAGCAATCCGCGTTTTCTTTAGCCGGTGTTGGTAATATATATCAAACAATAATTTGGTGGTTCGACCAATGTAAATTCCTGCATAATCTTTTTATACTCCATTTTTGCTTGATGAATTTCGCGGCTTGAATGATGATTTCATCTCATACATAGTTTGACCGCTACAAGGTGTGAGTCAAAACTGATAAATTCTTGACTAACAAGCTTGATGGACAATGTGTACCTTACATAATTAACCACATATCGCTGGACAGTCTGCTCTTAAGTTATCGCAGTGTAGGCCCGCTGTCACATGTTCAATATTTATTGTGATTTATTGTGATCGTTATCCATATTGATGGATTTCCAAATATTGATGGATCAATATTTATCGCGTTAGTATTTACATGTTTTTATGTTGAGGGGGTTAAAGTCCAATAGATGAAGCCTGAAAATCTAATCTATATTTTTTGTTGTTCTTCTTCTCCTTATTTGGCGCTGTAACCGCCTAAGCGATTTTGGCCCAGTTCAGCAAAGCACGCCAGTCGTCTCCCTTCTCTTCCAACTGACGCCAATTGGAACCGCCAAGTAAAGCCAAGTCCTTCTCCACCTGATCTTTACATCGCAGTGAGGGCCTCCCTCTCCGAGTTGAATACTTTTAGAGCTGGAGCGTCGGTGTCCATTCGAACGACATGGCCAAGCCAGCGGAGCTGCTGTATTTTTATTCGCTGCATTATGTCCACGTCGTTGTAAAGCTCACACAGCTCATCGTTCCATCGTCTGCGGTACTCGCCGTCGCCAACACGTAAAGGCCCGTAAATCTTCCGCAAAATGTTTCTCTCGAATACTCCAAGAGCCGCCTCATCGGATGTTGTCATTGTCCATGCTTCTGCGCCATATACCAGCACGGGAATGATGAGTGACTTATAGAGCGTGGTTTTCGTACGTCGAGAGAGGACTTTACTCCTGAATTATTTACTCAGTCCAAAGTAGCACTTATTGGCAAGAGTGTTTCTGCGTTAGATTTCCATGCTGACATTATTATCGGTGTTAATACTGGTTCCCAAGTAAACGAAATTCTCTACTTTCTCGAAATTGTAACTGTCTACAGTGACGTGCGTGCCAAGGCGCGAATGTGCTGACTGTTTCTTTGATGACAGGATATACGTCGTCTTGTCCTCGTTAAGGTTGATGTTACATAAAACTTTTGCTGCGCTTTATGTGACAGATTCGCTTTGACCGATAAGATTAATTGTATAAAAATGCACAAAGCATGCCACATAGATCGTTGAAGCTTCAGCGCGAAACGAAAAGATGGCCAACTCCCATCTTTTTGCGCGCTTTGACAATCAGCCGGTTTAATATTTATTTTGTTTCGTACAAATTCGACTTTTCATGTAGAAACCTAAAATTTAATCACATAGATGACTTTTTTAAAGCGAAATATATAAAATCCACAGCAATTTTGACGAGTAAAATAGCAGTACAAAATTGTTTTCTTGGCGTTCATTATGGTATACCTTTTGCGTCTGGCGCTTTGCTGGCAAAGTTATAAATGTCACGCAAAGCTAAAAAGTTTTATCTGGCATCAGCTTAACCACCAGACCCATTCGCTTTGCTTCCTTATCCAACTTGGAAAATGCAGAACAGACTTCGCAGTTTTTGATAACGATGATATCGGTGGCATCGGAATAAGATAGCATTTGCACGCTTTTGTAGTAAATTGTTCCTGAGCGGTTCAGTTCTGCAGCACTTATTATCTTCTCCAACACCAGGTTAAAGAAGTCACAAGAAAGGGAGTCGCCCTGTCTGAAGCCCCGTTTGGAGCCGGCTCGGAGAGGTCTTTCCCAATCCTGACGTAGCTGGTGGTATTGCTCAACGTCATATTACACTGCCGTATCAGTTTGACGGGGATGCCAAATTAAGACATAGCGGCGTATAGGCAACCTTTTTTAGTGCTGTCGAAAGCGGATTTAAAGTCGACAAATATGTGGTGAGTGTCGATCATTTTCTCGCGGGCCTTTTCCAAGATTTGGCGTATTGTGAATACCTTGTCTATGGTGGATTTTCCTGGTCTAAAGCCACGCTGATAAGGCCCAATCAGTTCATTGACGGCGGGCTTCAGTCTTTCACACATTAATCTCGATAAGACCTTGTAACCCATGCGTAGAAGGCTGATCCCGCGGTAGTTGGCGCAAATGGTCACCTTTCTTGTGGTCGCGTTATTGCTATACGTACCTCGTCATAGTCAGGCGGTGGAACGTCGACTCCGTCATCATCGACTGCGGGCTCGGGTTCTTCTTCTCCACAACTTTACGTGCTGCTACCATTTAGTAGGGCAGAGAAGTGTTCCCTCCACAATTTAAGTACGCTCAGAACATCGGTTACTAGGTCGCCATTATTGTTCTTATAGGAGTACGCCCTGGTCTTGAAACCTTCCGTAAGTCGCCTAACCCTTTGGTAAAATTTTCGGGCATTCTTCCTGTCGGCCAGCATTTCAAGCTCTTCGCACTCACGTATTTCGGCCTCTCTCTTCTTATTGCGGCAAATACGTCTCGCTTCCCCCTTCAGATCCCTATAGCGGTCTCACATAGCGCGCGTTGCGCCCGATCGCAGCGTGGCCCTGTAGGCGGCACCTTTTTTTCTGCAGCTTCCTGGCACTCCTCATCGTACCAGTTGTTCTTTCGGGCTCGCTGAAATCCGACTACTTCTTCAGCGGTGGTACTTAATGAGCGGGAAATGTGGTTCCACTGTTCGCATATGTCGGTTTGTTGAAGAGTGCTCTCTGAGAGCAGGTGTGAGAGTCGAGTAGCGAAAGCATTGGCTGCCTGTTGTGATTCCAGCTTTTCGAAGTTAAGGCGGGTGCGTATCTCGGTTGTGCGGACGTCTAAAACACTGGAAGCGCGCCTTCCGTCTATAACAACATGATCGATTTGGTTTCTCGTTTTTCGATCCGGAGACAGCCACGTAGCTTGATGGATCTTTTTATGCTTGAACCTAGTACTGCATACTACCATGTTGCGGGCCCCGGTGAAGTCGATCAGCCTCAATCCGTTGTCGGACGTTTCGTCGTGGAGGCTGAATTTTCCGACGGTGGTTCCAAAGATCCCTTCTTTGCCCACCCTGGCATTGAAGTCGCCTAGCACGATTTTGATATCATGACGGGGGCAGCGCTCGTACGTGCGCTCAAAGCGCCCATAGAAGAGATCCTTGGATGCGCTTTTCCTTCTCTTCCGTCGGGGCATGGGCGCAGATGAGCGAGATGTTGAAGAATCTCGCTTTGATGCGGATTGTGGCTAGACGCTCATCCCCCGGGGTGAACGACAGTACTCGGCGACGGAGTCTCCCTCCCTCCACAAATCCAACTCTGAATTTGCGCTCCTTTACATGGCAGCTGTTGCAGACGTCGCAAGGCCCCAGAAATTGCTTGCCTTGCCCCGTCCAACGCATTTCTTGGATGGTGGTGATGTCAGCTTTTGTCCTTACGATGATATCAACCAGCCGGGTGGATGCCCTGGTGGTCGTCATCATAAGGGGGGTCTCATCCGAGGCTTTGCCTTGCTTATTCGCTGGGAGTGGCTTTTACGTGGCGGACCCCAAACCCAGTGCACAACCCATTGCTGGGACGGGGGTGGTTTCGCAACGAAATACCGTTTATATAGCGAGCCACTTGCTCCAAGCAGACACCCGCTTGCAGCCGCACCTACTGGTGGACAGACGCTGCAGACTCGATTCAGTGAGCCCTTAAACCGAATAAGTCGGAGTGGCCCCACATGGCATTTTGCACATGGGTTTCTCACGTTGCCCTGATTGCGCGAACGAGGACGCAAGAGTCGGGACTGAGTATAGCCATGCAACTGTAACTGCATACCCAGCGCAACGACTTTACCCCACTGCACTCCTTTTTTTATTATATTGAAAATTCAACAAATTATCTATACTTTTTATTATATATATGGTAATAACACATCTAATTTGTTCGAAATGTAATGCAAATTGCCGAGCCGCGATTTGATATCACGAAAGAAGCCCCACGTACAATACTTATTGGTTGATGCTTGATCCATATATAGAAGAAATGAAATTAGGAGGTTCGAAGAGCAGTATATACGGTGTATTTGGGCTCTTTAGCTCTTCGGTATACACACTTTAATCCCTTTTCAAAATATTTTTTTTTTGTTCTGAGGCTAAGATACCGTTCAACGACAAGAGCTTAAAGCGCGTTTTTATGAAAAATGTATTTTTAAACGCGTGCACACATATTTTTGTTACATTCTTGTTTATTTGTACGTGTACGGAGATTGAATAAAAACGTATTTATATACGTACTAGCTTATACCCGCGGGTTTTACCCCGCGCTTTTATACAAATAGGAAAAATAATTTAATGATGTTAGATTTTATTTCTGTGCCCATTTCGTTATAGCTCGTTATTTTTTAGGCGAGTTAAGGTATTTAGGCCGTTTAAAACTATGAAATTATAAAATCTCGTCAGCGCGCTAGGCATACGAAATATATCAATCCCTCTAAGTTTACCTCAAAATGGTTCCAGGTATACGACGCGTGAACGTGTAACCTTCTTGGAGGTGCCACGGCGGGTTCTAATATTTCCAACTCAAATTTAGTAACCTGGCCTTGATAAAATACCACTTCTCATTACTGTAGCAAATGCCTCAAGAGAGCTTTAGATTATAAGGCCGAACCCGGCTCTCCATTTTCCATTTAATGAAATTTATT
Organism: Rhagoletis pomonella; assembly: GCF_013731165.1. Lineage (NCBI taxonomy): Eukaryota > Metazoa > Arthropoda > Insecta > Diptera > Tephritidae > Rhagoletis > Rhagoletis pomonella. The sequence continues at coordinate 2,290,319 of NW_023458569.1, read as the reverse complement.
CTGTCAGTACGGCACTTATAAAATAAATGTCCATAACAAATTTAAAATACTTCGAGAGATTTTCTATCCTTCGAGAGATATGTATTAAGAAGTTTTTAGTATGTATGGGAGGCGACATGCCTCCTTTTTTAATAACTCACATTTTTTCCATGAGCAATTGATACATTTTGCATACACAACTCCATACCAAGTTCCAGTATTCTTCCACAATCACTTTCAGGGATATATGGCAAGAAAAAGTCAATTTGTGTAGGAAGTGGCACGCCCTTTTTCTTATAACCCTTCTTATAATCTTCTTCCATTAATTTAGAATTGATTTTACATACCCCAGTACCAAGCCCCAGTACTCTACCATGAACACCTCTAGAGATAAGCAGTATAAAACAGTAAATTTGTACGGTAGGAACCATGTCCCCTTTTCGAACAACGCAAATTCTCCTATATAAGTATGGAATTAATTTTGTATACCCATCTCGGTGCCAAGTTCCAGTCCTCTGCAATAAACACCTCCAGAGATATACAGCATAGAAAAATCAATTTGCATGGGAGTTGCCACACCACCTTTTCCAATAACCTTCATTTTTCTCCATGAGTATGGTACACGCATACATATTGCTCGAGCACCTCCAGCCCCTACCTGGCTACGCCCATGTTGGTATATATCTTAATGAAAATGCACACCAAATTGCTTAGATTGATGAGGAAACCCGACTTAGCCATACCGGATTAACTTGCTTTGTGTGCACAGGGAAATTCCAGCATAACTTAATTAATCACCAAACCTACTTGATCAAATTAAGAGTTAATGATTAAAAATTAATTTTTTAATCGCGGTTACGATTAACTTTTTAGTCGGATTAAAATTAATCATGATTAACTGTTATCAGATTGAATTTAATCGAATTAACAAACTAATTAAAACATCAATCGATTAATGCCAACATTGATTTCACATACATATCACTATACCAAGTTTCAGTTCTCTGCCACAAATACTTCCAGAGATATTTATGTAATATGAAAATTCCAATTTGTAACAAATTTCATCCTGATCGGAAAACCGGTTAAAGAAGTAGCCTATTTTTCAATCCAGGTCATAAACTACCTTTGAGCAAAATTTCGTTTTCAAACAGGTGGCAACTCTTCCAAAAAATTAGCCTATTTTCCAGTCTAGGTCATAAGCTATCTGCTTGCAAAATTTGATGCAAATCCGTGCAGACTTTTCCGCGTATTAATTTAATTAAACTTTTTTAGCAGGTGGTAACTCTTAAAAAAGTAGCCCATTTCTCACCCTAGCTCATAAGCTATCTGTGCGAAAACTTCCATGCAAATCAGTTCACTCATTTCCGCGTATTAATTAAATTAAACATTTCTAACAGGTGGCAACTCTTAAAAAAAGTAGCCTACTTTCTAACCTAGGTCATAAGCTAACTGTGTGCAAAATTTCATGCAAATCCGTTTAGTCGTTTCCGCGTATTAATTTAATTAAACTTTTTGAACAGTTGGCAACTCTTCCAAAAAATTAGCCTATTCTCCACTGCAGGTCATAAGCTATCTGTGTGCAAATTTTCATGCAAATCCATTCAGTCGGTCCCGCATATTAAATAAATGAAACTTTTTTTAACAGGTGGCAACTCTTAAAAAAATAGCTAACCAATCTCGCCCATAAGCTATCTGCGTACAAAATTTCATGCAAATCCGTTCAGTCGTTTCCGCGTGATGATTTCCCAAACATCCAAACATACAAACTTTCACATTTATAATATTTATAAGATGTAAGTGTATTATAAGAGGCCTTGAGCGCCAGAGCAGCTTAACTGACATTTCAAAAAAATTTAAGGTACACCATAAAATTGATTACCAGAATCGAAACGGTAATAGCCCAAGGTACGCCCGTTTAGTTTTCTTTTACTACAATATGTAGCATCACGCAAGGCATATTAAACAAGGAAACCGACTATAAGGTCAAATGATGAATAACTATTAACCCTTTTCAAGTTGGAATTTTCTATTTTTCAGTTCAAATTCAATTACGTGCTGCGAGATAGTTTAGAATTGTGTGTTTTTTTTTTTGTTTTTCGACCACATCCATTTATGTAGGATTGGAATGAATTGGTACTAGAACAGACCTAACAGACACATCATTGCCGACAAATGCAACCATGCGTACAGGACTCAGGATAAACGATCGGACGACACTGAACACACCCCAAACTGGACTTCGACAAGATGAACAACCGGACAGAAGGATCACTGTAAAATCAACCGACTTCAAGCCTAGTTCGCGAAATATTGATTCTCGCAAATAATTGTGTGTAAAGTTATATATGTATATCTGTGCGTGTAATAAAGGCTGAAACTAACAATTTAAAAAACTGTTTTACTACAAAGTGGTGTCGTAAAGTGGCATAAAATCCACTCCGTGAATGTGAAAGAACTGTGTGTTTTGCGAAACTTTTTGTGCGTGTGCATACATATGTATGTATGTTTCTTGTGTGTGCGATAGGCTAGCCAGTGCCGAAAATTAAAACTTAATAATTTAAAATCACAAGTTGATACCTACGACCAGTAAATCGAATTCTTAAACGTAAAAAATCTATGCAAGAAAACATTTTGTGAAAATATAGCTGGAAAAAGTAATGGCGATTTGAGCACGCCACACAAACCGCTACTCGCGAAGTAACGCTAACAAACGGTTAAGTTCGGTTGCGTGGAAAATTTCAACTCGGCCAAACCAACGAGTACATACATAGGCGTTCTAAAATTGAACGTTAATAAAAAACCGGTGTTATAGAAAACGTCTGCAGGCAACGTGTGTGTGCGACGCGTTTGAGCGGAATTCGACCGTGTGTGACTGTGGAGCGATTTCAGCCATAAAAATCTCCCCTTTCGACGCGTATATAGTAAAACTGTATCACGCCATTCAGTGGACCGTTACCCAAGATACAGTTACTATATTACGCATTGCTCCATGTACAGCCATCAAGCTGTAGGAGCAATCGAGGGTACCGCTAAGCCCGTTAAACAGTGAAGTGCGCGCAACGACAAGCGTGCGCGGTAGTGAACAGTGCGCAACAGCAAGTGTGCGCAGCGTCAAAGTGCGCGCGGCATCCAAGTGCGCGCAGCAGTAATTGTGCGCAACGGCAATTTGCGCGCAACAGAAAGTGTGCGCAAAAATGATGTGTGCGCAGTCCAGCGACAAACGCATCGAGTGACGTTTAATGCGACAGTGAAACGGTGCCATAGCCAGGTAGTATCGTCAACGAGGGACGGATTCAGCAAACGCACGCATCGAAGCGGCGTACATAGCGGCGTTTAAAGCGACAATGAAACGGTGCCAGAGCCAGGTAGCATCGTCAACGAGGAATGGGTGCAGCAAACGCACGCATCGAAGGGGCGCACATAGCGGCGTTTAACACGGCAACGAAACGGTGCCAGAGCCAGATAGCACCGTCAACGAGGGACGTTAACAAGTGAAGTACAGCGAGTAATTGGACAGCGGCGAGGGAGAAGAAGCATACGTATGTAGCTCAGCTAAGTCAATAAGTTTCTTTTGAGCAAAGCAATTTCATGTAATTTAAATACGTTGTTATTTCACAAATCGTTCAGTATACTATACATATTTTTATAATATTACATCAATTTAAATTTTACATTGTAACCAGTAATTTTGAAACTCTGTAGACATGGACCGCGACGAAATTTTTGCATTGACTGTAGAAGGACTGAGGGAAAAATTGGAAGGGTTGGGGCTTGACACTAGTGGATGTAAACCGACGTTACGAGACAGACTCCTCGAACACTTTGGCCTGAACGCTAGTGATGACGACGGTGGCGATTTTAACGACGCGGCGAGCGGTCGAAGCGTTCCAGCAACCCGGGCTAATCGCCCAATGTTCACGCTCCGCGATATAGAACACTCGCTTTCGAAGTTTAGCGGTTTTTGGTCAACCCACCTTCGAGCAGTGGCTGGGGGACTTCGAGGACAACGCGACGGCGGTGCAGTGGAGTGACCTACAAAGACTAATCTACGCTAAGCAGCTATTAACGAGCGCGGCAAAATTTTTCGTAAGAAGCCAAAACGGAATGTGCAGTTGGGATTCGCTAAAATCAGCACTGCGTTCCGAGTTTGGAGGTCGAGTTTTTGCAGTCGAGGTACACCGCACCCTCCGCAATTGCCGTCAGCGTCCGGGAGAAAATCTCCGCGAATATTTGTACGCGATGATGGAGATCGGCAAACCAATTGACCTGGACGATACCAGTCTGATGGAATACTTCATCGAAGGAGTCCCAGACAGCAAGATGAACAAGAGCAACTTACATCAGGCGAGAAACATCAAGGAGCTGAAGGACCAAATCAAGATGTTCAAGAAAGTACGTGCAAATAAATCTGCGCCTACAAACGCGAGTCAAATGCAACCTACATTTTCCACCAGAGTTCCCGCGGGTAGCGGCGCGATTAGCAAGCGTTGTTTCCACTGTGGTGATGGCTCACATCAAGCGCGGAACTGTCCACGCAAAGGCGTTGTTTGCTTCAACTGTGGCGACAGTTCACATTTGGCTTGGCACTGTTCGCGTAAGGGTATTACCTGTTTCAAGTGTGGTAACAGAGGGCACCGAACAGTCTCGGCATTGATTGACACGGGGTCAGACCTTTCGTTAATGCGTAACGACACGTTGGTGATGCTAGGCCTCGGTGTCGAAATAAGAGAAGAGAAGCGTACATATATTGGTGGGCACGGGAACAGCGCGCTGACCACAATCGGCGGTTTTAGTTTACCCGTGCGCATCGATTGTATTGCAGTGGACATCACATTCCATGTGACGAAGGAGCCAGATCTCAGCTACTCCATGGTCATTAGAAATGACGTCCTGAAGCAAGTCGATCTCATCGTGAGCGAAGACGGCGCCGTGTTTAAGAGTAAGGCGACAGAGCCCAGCGGGCGCAAGGAAGCACTCGAGCGCAAGGCAGTAGCCGGAAATTAAGCTGGTGCAGGACGAGACGGAGCAGATCCATGCGAAGGTGCAATGGCGCGTGAGGTTGTCGCCAGTAGGCAGGTGAAGGAGGGTCTTGGAGACTCGATCAGCGAGGCTTGGACTTCGTCTGCAAAGTTATCAAGGACGCAGCTAGCAGACTCCGAGAAAGTGCTAGACAAGCAGACGCGGCTAGAATTGAGCGTGGGCATGACGAGATGCCAGGTGGTGTCAGTGGACATGGTTCGAACGCGGGGAAGTGTGGTCAGATCGTGAGATCACCATGCGACTCCAGGCAAGGCAAGTGTATACGAGCGGGGTGCGGGATGTGTGAAGTTTCGCGAAGAGAGACCTTTGAGTCACATCATCGAGCTGCAAGCGGCGTTTGAAAACATGTATGTGGCGGCAGGAACGGAACAGGAGGCAGAATACGAGGTGGATCCCCTTCATCTAAGTAAGAAGCGAGCAGACAGGGTACGGAGTTTGATAGGAGCCTACATGCCAGCCAAGAACTCCGTATCACCGGTGAAGATGAAGATTCTGTTGACGGACAATTTTCCAGTATTTAAACGGCCAACGCGTTTGACCTATGCGGATTGTAAAATAGTTGAGGAGCAGGTAGCAGCATGGCTGAAAGAGGGCATTATACAGCCGAGAAACTCAAACTACGCATCACCGGTCGTTCTCGTAGCCAAGAAAGATGGGAGCAAACACCTCTGCTGCGATTATAGGCATCTCAACGAAAATATCGTTCGCGATAATTTCCCAATGCCGATGATCGATGACGTTATCGAACAGCTGCTGGGAGCCAACGTTTTTTTTTCACGCTCGACCTCCTAAATGGATTCTTCCATGTTCTGGTGCAAGCAGACTCGAGGAGGTACACGTCCTTCGTGACACACAACGGACAATTTGAGTTTTTGTACGTACCATTCGGCATATCCAATTCAACGGCAGTTTTCTCGAGGTTCGTGTCTGTGGTTTTGAGCGACCTGGTACGTAGCGGAACGGTTGTGGTATACATGGATGACTCGATTATTCCCGCCAAGGATGAAGTCGAGGGCATCCAGAAGCTGGAGCTGGTGTTGGAGGTTGCAGAGGCGAATGACCTAAACGTTAAGCGGAGCAAGTGCCAGTTTTTACGGAAGAAATAGGTTTTCTGGGGTATATAATTATTATCATTACCATTATATATCTCTACAAAGATTCCTTGGATTCACGTCCTACTTCCATAGATTTATCGAGAACTACGCTATCATCGCCACACCAATCCCCGATCTACTCAGGAAAGACTCGAAGTATGTGCTCCAGGACGAACAAGTAGCAGCGTTCCAGCAACTTAAAGCAGCTCTAGCCAGGGCGCCAGTCTTGAAGCTGTATAACCCCAAGACGATGACCGAGGTGCATACCGATGCCAGCAGAAATTGCAGAAAGACTTCGACGATCAAGAGCTTCACCCAATCCAGTATATGAGCCGAAAGACGAAGCCGTCCGAGGAGAAACTGCATTCGTACGTACCTCATGGGAATCAAGTTCAAGATCGTCACCGACTGCAATGCCTTCACGATGACGATGAAGAAGCGAGATACTCCTCTGCGAGTATTCCGATGGGCGATGTTTCGACTACGAGATCGAGCACCTCAGCGGCACGAAGATGCGTCACGTCGATGCCCTTATCCGAGTGTCATGCCTGATCTAGGAGGATTCGCTACGCCACCATCTGAAACAGGCCTAGCAGCAGGATGACTGGATTTGAGCTGTGCGAAAAGTGTTGGAAAAAGACAGTTTCGACGACCTTTATGTCAAGTACGACATCCTCTACAAAGATTCCATAAAGGAGCTTGTAGTTGTGCCGTCGGCTATGGAGGAAGAGATCATCCGAGTGGCGCATAACCAAGGCCACTTCTCAGCAAAGAAGACGCAAGATGCTATAGAGAAGACGTACTTCATACCACAGCTGTACGTAAAGGTCGTCAAGATCGTCAGGAGCTGCATAGAGTGCATCGTTGCCAATTCCAAGGCCGGCAAGAAGGAAGGCTTCCTGAACCCCTTAAATTAGGAGGACAAACCACTGAGTACCCTCCAAATTGACCATGTCGGACCGATGGAGCTGACTAGGAAAGCCTACAACCACATCTTAGTCGTAATAGATGCCTTCTCCAAATTCGTCTGGCTTAACCCGACAAAGAACACCGGCGCAGAGGCTGTCGCTGACCGGTTGCGGAAGCAGTCAGCACTTTTTAGGAATTCTAGGCGAATAATAACGGACAGAGGCGCTGCCTTCACCTCCAATCTCTTCAAAGATTACTGCGAGAGTGAATGGATCGATCATCTTCTAATAGCGACGGCAGTGCCTCGTGGTAACGGGCAGGTTGAGCGACCGACGATAGCGAAGCTGAGTCAAGGCCTCACCGTTCAAGATATTGACAGGGGTGGATATGCCGATGAAGAGAATCCCACAGTTGCAGGAGCTACTGGAGAACGAGCTCATCGACGAACTAGATGTCGAAAGAGAGAAACATTGCCGAGATGCAGCTGCAGAACCGCAAAACGTTCGACAAACACCGGCAGGCTGAGACCGAGTACGCCATAGACGAGCTAGTAGCCAACAAGCGAACGCAATACGGGTCTGGGTTGAAACTGAAACCTAAATATCTTGAACCGTACAAGATCGTGAAGAGAATGAGATGCGGGCTATACACCGTCAAGAAGATCGGGGACCACGAAGGCCCAAACCGCCCCATTACAGTCGCCGAATTCATGAAAATATGGAATCCGTCCTCCGAGGCCGAATGATCGCGCAGGATGGCCGAATGTAGGATTGGAATGACTTGGTACTAGAACAGACCTGACAGACACATCATTGCCGACAAATGCAACCATGCGTACAGGACTCAGGATGAACGATCGGACGGCACTGAACACACCCCAAACTAGACTTCGACAAGATGAACAACCGGACAGAAGGATCACTGTAAAATCAACCGACTTCAAGCCTAGCTCGCGATATATTGATTCTCGCAAATAATTGTGTGTAAAGTTATATATGTATATCTGTGCGTGTAATAAAGACTGAAACTAACAATTTTAAAAACTATTTTACTACATTTATAGATACATATCGCTAGCTTAGAGTGAAAAGTTGCTAAGCCCCAATTTAAAAATTGTCCATTAGAGGAAAAAACTTATTTTATCCATTTTCTTCAAGTTTTTCGCAAAAATTTGAATACAACATTTTGCCAGTTTAAAGCAAAGCAAAACTCCATACGTATCCGAGGGATTCGATCTTTATTAAAAGAGTTTGTACTATTTTGGCCTTATCGAATTTTCGGAGTATTTTTTGGACTTGGCAAATTTCCCTTTCATTGATTGTAAACGAGAAAACATAAAACAAGGACCTTTATCTTTTTCAAAATGATGCATTTTTCATTTCTCTAGCCTCCTGTATCAAAATATGAGCTTTCATAAAAAGTGGACTCCAAGCTAGCGATATACAAAAGGAGCAGGAACCACGAGCGTTGCGCTGTGTGTGATAAGAGCCAAAACGTTAAAGTGGTGCGATACTTTAAGGCGCCTAGTTGCGAAGTTAGAAGACTTCGTTGGGAGAACAGCTGCGGTGTTTAATCTGTGAAAAGCATTTCAACGCGAATTATTTTGTTACTTGCCCATTGCAGGCAAATATTTTTAAGCGCATGCGTTTATACCCAGGTGCAGTTCCCATGCCCTGGGAGGTTCCTGTGCCTGAAATGCCTGAAGAACACGAAAGTTCAGAAGTGACGATATCATCTATTGAGGCTGCAAGAAATAAGTAGTTTCTTACAAAATTCTGCATACATAAGCACGTCAGGACCTAGATTTACACTGATATACATACATACAATGTAGATGAAAACATTAAACTATTTTTTTATAAGTGCCCCATGATTTTTAGAATTAAATATTTAAATAAGAAACTAAACGCACAAAAACATTGGGCGAATAAAAACAAAAAAATGTATAAAACAATTTCATAAGACATCTCTTTCAATTTATTTACTTAGTTTCCTTTATGAGGTATTCGCTCCGGTCCATATGTATTTATGTATATGTACATATAAGATGCGAATGCAATTAAAATTCTTTGAAGGTAATATTGAAGTAATTCTTAAAATTATTATATGTATATATGTATGTATTTATGCTGATGGGTTTCAATTGATGCTAACTCAAGTAGCACACTGGTGTATAACTTGGTGTATATTTATGAATTTTGGTACATATGTGTTAAGATTAAAAAAAAATAATGTTTTGGTGTATTTGTCATCCCGCCAGTACTTCTTCTCAAATCAAAATTCTGCCTTTAACGTTTTGGTACTATTGATTCATTGAGATTAGTACGAAAACTGCACCAGCTCCTAAAATGCACCACGCTTTTTATTTGGTTCACAAATTACTCAACGTTGACAAATGTCATTAAGCATTCGGCGATATGCCGATTTTAATACCAGTCCCTTCTCATCTCGCCATTTAAATATTTATTCCACAGCCATTGAAATGGAGATACTGAAGGAATATTCCGCAGATGATATAAAATGTAAACTTGTTTGTTTACATCCATATGATCCGGAATGTAGCCAGAATAACCAGTTTTTTAATGCTAAAAAAGGCGTATTCTTTCCTTTAATTCACACTTTGTAACCCCGTATACATTTTATTCCTTCATTCAAATAAAAAATACAACACTTAAGTTAAAAACATTCATTTTATTATCTCCGTTTTTATACATACATATGTATTTTGTTAGACACTGAACTGTATCTATTTTAATGGAAAATTCTTAATGATAAATACATAAATAAACAGGGTAGGGTTTAGTATACATATCGTCATTTTAAGTACAAAACCTAAGAATGAAAACAAACAAATAAGACGAAAAATGTGTGGAGGTTGAGTGCGATTATATTGGCATTTATCATCAAATATAATAACTGAAACTGAATAAAAATGAAAGTGTTTTGCAACCAAGTAGCATCAGCACAGTTCGATTTTTTCTGACCACAAAAGTGCACCCACTTTCCACGCAAATTTACGCCTCTTTGCAACCCAAACCAACGCACAAACTTGTTCAAATCACAAAGCACTTCATTTATATCATATATTCGTAATAAATCAAAATTTATAGTTTAAATCGCTGCAGAAAATACATCAAGTCGCTGAAAAATCACTATGAAGAGGTTGAAGACGATGTCAACAAAACCAAAAAACATCAAAAACGCTACGAAAACTTTTTCCCGAAAATCGCCACGTATGCTGCTGACTCTGCCTATAAGCTGGATATCTGCAAAATAAGAAAAAATAGCAATTATCTCTTGATAATATAATAAGAATGTTTGTTTACAAAATTACCTCTCCGCAATTCCTGATAATTTCTGTGGGCAATTGACAATTGTCCAAAGAATTCACCAAAAAATGAATATTGAATACACCACGCGGCCGCTTTGTTTCTTTACAGATATTTATCACTAGCAAGGCGAATTTGCACAAGATAGTGTTATACCATGTTCGGACCGACAACGAAAATACTTTGAAAACGAGTTTTGGGATTGTGTGCTGTAAGCTGTTCGCACCGGCTGTTAGACTTTTCGTTGACAATTCTTTCATCCTTTGTTTACAGTTTCGCTAAGAAAAAACAAAACCAAAATGTTTTTCTTTCATTTTCTTATTATATTATTATATTTTAATTTGGCCAGCCAATTGGCAATAAATCCCAACTAGCATATTAGAGATGATAAAATATGACTTACACTTCGATAAATATATCTAAAAAACAAGTGAAGACACCGATTGGAATGGGTGGAACGTGAGTTTTGAAGTAGTTTTCAGTGAAAACTGGTTTTCGTTTGACAGATTTTACAAGGTTTTAGGTCGAAAACCAGTCTTAGCAACGAAAACAAGTTTTCGATGGCGGTCTGAACATGGTATTAGCCGTAAAGTATAATAGAATAAATTTATCGTGTAAAAATAAACAAAGCCGAAGAGAAGGATGAAAGAAAATGTCAGAAGAGTCAATTATATTAATACTTCATTTTTCTATAGGAAATGTGTTTTAATTGCTTTAAATTGTGAAAATATGATTTGTAATAATTAATAAAGAAAATCTGGAAACTGTGGAAAAGTGTGATTTTATTGAAAATAGTCGTGAATTTCAGGCATAAGTGCAGAATACGGCCCGTTAAGCTAGCAAGAAACGAAGAAGTGGACGTTGCTCCCCCTTTTTTTCTAATTCTAATGGTATAAAATTTTTTTGGTGCAAATTTATACTGCAGGTGCTATGGAGTTGGAAAGGGGGAATTTTCTTTTTATTTGATTTTTGTAAACAGAATAAAAATTATAACCACATAACCTGATAACCAAGCAAGTGAGCACAACCACTAAATTTTGTAATTTTTCCCGTTCGTCTTCCTGATACTTATCTGCTACAAAAGTAAAGAAACAAAGCTAGTGTGTGTGTACTTAATACACCACCAGTTTGAATATGAGCCAGTGTTTCCATGGACAAATTTTGTTTCCTACCAAAACTTCCTACCAAACTCAACCAAAACCTACCAAAATTGTATTTAAGTTTTTAATATATTTTTAATGCCAACATAACATTTAGAAAAAACCAAAATACAGCTAGTACAATAAAAACAAATTAACTACGTATAGACATTCACCTACCAAAATCCAATATAGCCTACCAACCTACTAAATGGAAAAAACCTACCAGTTTTGGTAGGAAAAGCTCATATTTGGCAACACTGATATGAGCTATTAAACATTCCACAAGTAGTGTTGCCATCAGCCTTACCATTTTGGTCAAATTGGTAGTTTTATTTTCCTTCGGTAGACAAAATTGTTTAGGGGTCTTCTGTATTGACTGAGTTCAGACACGGAACTGGTTACTTGTAGGATTGCATTGTACT
>NW_023458569.1:2273936-2278301 GCF_013731165.1 Rhagoletis pomonella | reverse complement strand
GGGTGTATTTTTATAATGTATTAATCATTTGTCGGAACCGGAAGAATCGGACCACTATAACATATAGCTCCCATACAACTGATTGTTCAGATATGAGATTTTTCGTTATAACTTCTCCATTTACGCAGCTACGAACATGAAATTTTGCAGTACTTGCACCCATTATCAACAGAATGCTTACAGTGAAAATTACAAAGATCGGGTCACTATAACCTATAGCTCCCATACAACTGATTGTTCAGATATGGGATTTTTCGTTGTAACTTCTCCATTTATGCAGCTACGAACATGAAATTTTGCAGTACTTGCACCCATTATCAACAGAATACTTACAGTGAAAATTACAAAGATCGGGTCACTATAACCTATAGACCCCATACAACTGATTGTTCAGATATAAAATTTTTCGTTATAACTCCATTTATATCGCTAGGAACATGAAATTCCGCACTGTTTTCAATAGTTATCAACAGAAAACTTACAGTGAAAATTAAAAAGATCGGGTAACTATAACCTATAGCTCCCATACAACTGATTGTTCAGATTTGAGATTTTTCGTTATAATTCATCCATTTATGTAGCTAGGACCATGAAATTTCGCGCTGTTTTCAGTCATTATCAACAGAAGACTTACAGTGAAAATAACAAAGGTCGGGTCACTATAACCTGCAGACCCCATACAACTGATTGTTCAGATATGAGGTCTTTTATCATAACTCCTCCATTTATGCAGCTAGGAACATGAAATTTCGCACCACTTTCACTCATTATTTACAGAATACTTACAGTGAAAATAACAAGGATCGGATGACTACAACATATATCTTCCATACATCTGATTGTTCAGATATGGGATTTTACGGTAAAACTCCTTTATTTGAATAGCTAAAACCGATAAATTTCGTAAGATATTTTATAAATAATAATACAAAGTCTACTGAGAAAATCATCAAAATCTATGCTGTATAAGCTTTATCTCCTATAGCACTGGTTGTTCAGATACCAGTTTTTGCCATATATCTCCTTTATGTAGGAAACTAAACCCAATAAATTGTGTTACCGGTTTACATACCGATCACATAGCAGTGAAAATCACTTAGATTGGTGCAATAAAGTATATCTTCCATACCTCTGATTGTTTAGATGCGATTTTTTATATAAGTATGTAACTCCTCTATCGATGTATGCAGATGTATTCAAAAGCAGTAATCTGTCAAAGTAAAATTTGCAGATGTTCATGAAAGGTATGAAGCCTTCGGCATAGCCGAAGACAGCGCTGCTCTTACTTGTTTATATTGAAAATGTATATCACGCCGATGCAAAAAATACACAAAATATTTTGGTGCATTTTTGACTTTTGTGCTACTTGAGAATTTGTAGCAAACATAGAACTCGCACATCAAAGGGTTAATGTTGTGTCAACATATATCGTGTACATAAATTTAAAAATCCCCGCAGTTTAAAATTTCTAGAGTTTTGTTAGTTTTTAATTTCTTGAAGTTTCCCCTTTTTAATAACTTGAGTGGAATTCCAAAATTTTCTAAACTTTCAAAACTTTGGGAATTTGAAAAATTTTTGTAAATCCCAACAATTCAGTATAAGGATTTCTAGAAATTCTTTATTTTTCAAAACCTTTGAGAATTGTAGGAATTCTAAAAATTTTTTCTAAGTAAAAGTGCCGAATATACAAAATTGATCAAACGAAATTAAAAGTTTTCGAATGTTGAAAACATTTTCATATTTCGTCGTTTTTGAAAATTTAAAAAATTTTCGTAATTCTTGCAGATTAAAAAACTTTTTGGACGTTGATGTTTTCAAAATTTTCAAAAAATTGAAAACTCCCAAACTTTGTTATATCAATACAAAGTTTTGAAAAGTCCAGAAAAGTGGAACAATTTTGGAATTTTTCAAAAATGTTAATATCTTTTAGAATTCCAACACCCCTATTCTGCAACTCTTTGGTATTCGGATTTTGCTACGAATCGTAGAAATAGTATGCTGCAATCCGAATCGTACTTTCGAATTTTCGAAATTCGTAACAATGGTATGCCTAAAAACGAACGAGTAAGCTTTTTTGTGTAATTTTGTACGAAAACAATTCTGTGTCGGAGGCGAAATAAAAGATGTAAATCGATGTGTGTTTGCAAGAGATATTGGTGGTGTTCATTTAAACAGATAAATTTGCCTTTCGCATATACGTATATTTTTATCCACTGCTTTATAAAAGCGAGCAAAAAAGAATATTTGTTGCCCCTTGTAGAGAAACATATGTCCGTTTTAGTTAATGTACAACGAGTTTCGGTTGTTGTGTCCAAACGCATAACCCGAATCCAAAAACTTTAACATACACGTGTAATCAAAGGAACCACATTTTATTTAAGATAAATATTTCAAATTTCCTACCACTAACTTATTAATAAACTCGGTTTGCACTATGCACTTTTTTGCAAATTTCGACGTGGGTTCTGCGCAATAATACTGTGGACGGCGCTGCCGGAGTGATATGCACAAGAAATGTTGTATACCTTTGACATGCGGAAGCCCCTCTTCACCGCAACACAGAAAGTATAATTCTACTTAGTAAGGGTTATAATCCCTAAGCGCGGCCGAAGGCAGAAGCAAGCGCAACAGGTGGTGGACCTAACAAAGTGCATGTTTTCAATGGCTTGGAAGAAGCTGTTATTGCATTAACTGGATTGAGAACCAGAGCTTCAGGCATAGGAGGAGTTCTGGCTTGTGGTTCAACAATTCAACCAGAAGCTGACATAGATGCGCCCATGGTTACTATGCCCAACAGCTCCGCATACCTTTGTGAATCCATTGCCATAGCGGCCGCTTACTCTGCTGCTATAATTGGAAATACATCAGAATCCATAATTTTCCTCGAAATATTTAAAATTTACCAATTTTACAATAAACAAGCACATGATGAGTGTTTTTTTAATTCCTTTCCACTTTGTTTTCCTTCATTCAGCTATCTTCGAAAAACAACTCACAGCTGGCAATGCTGCACATGTTTCCGCAAGGATGTGGATTTTTCGTTTTTCGTAGTGTAGCTACGAATTACGAATTACGAAAATTCGTGTTCTAGAATAAGGGGGTAAGAATTTACTATTTTTTACACACACATGAACATAAGAATTTTTCGACAATTTGTGATGTTTCACAATTTTATTACATTTTAGGATGGATTTCAGAATAAATAAAATTCTCAAAATTTTGGAAAATATAGACAATTTCTAAAATCTGAATAATTTTGTACATTTCAAAATATTCTCATTTCACCAAAATTTCTAGAACCCCGCGGATTTCGATAGTTTTTGAAATTTTGGAAATTATCCTAAAAATAAGAAATCTCAAGAAATTTAATAATATTATAGAATTCAAAATTTTGGAATTTTCATTGTTTTCTGAACCTGCGAAAATATTCAAACTTGCTGTGACTTTCAACTGTGTAAAATAATACAAATTCGAAAATATAACAAAAAAAAAGTAAAAATTGAAAATTAAGTACATAATTTCAAAATTTTGAAAACTCAGTGAATTCGAAAAACTGATAGGCCTACTTAAATAACATAATACTTCGAGCTTAACACACAGCTAAAATTTCAAACTCAAGTGAAATTTGACACACTTTTTCCATGAATTAAAATTTTCAAAAGCAAAAGGGGTGGGGATTTCTCCAATTTCCCCTACCTGGGTCCGCCACTATGGTACCCTTAATTCTACCCAAAATGGCGTGCCTTCTGGGGCCTTTGAAGTATTCTTACTGGTATCCTGCGTCACAAATGAGGATAGAGTGCTTGAATTACGGGCCCTGTCGGACTAGAGGTCGTACCTCCTAAGAGTTTTATAAACAAATTGCATTGCTATGGCTAAATTTTGATGATAACACTGTAACGACGCTAAAATTACACAAAAAACGCCGAGCACGTAAAATTAATTTTAAGTAGTATGTTACGGATCTGTATACCGTTTTTTGATAAGGTCATTTAGTCAAGTCATTTTCATTTTAAGTTTGCATTGCGAATGAAAAAAATTCAAGCTTTAACATAAAAATAAAAAAAAAAAATCCTAAAATTAAACTATCATGATTTAAAATATTTTTCCCGAGTGATCAACGAAAATTTAAAATATATTGTACATTTATGTACACTGAAAGGTTGTAAGTGTCTTGTACAATATGTTGTACAAACGTCCGCAAACGTTGCAGTTGAACAGGCAATAAGGGTGGTTTTTGCCGTGGTTTTTGAAGAGCTTGTGCGCTGTTGTTGCAGTAAAAGGTAGGTTTTTGATTTCTTAATCTACTGAAGGCAGCAAAACCGGGAAGGAATTGTATCTGAAAATTTTCAAAATTTCTTTATA
>NW_023458569.1:2271879-2273836 GCF_013731165.1 Rhagoletis pomonella | reverse complement strand
AAAAAATCACCAGGTTTATAGGGGTAGTTTTTACCCAGGAATTCAAATATGTTGACATTTTTATCTTACCAAGCGATCGTGATTAATAATAAATAGAATCTGCAACTCAAAATTGACAAAATCATGAATGTCCAACTATCCCCAAAAATTTTCCAATATTCTGAATACCATATACCATCCGCCCTTTTCAATGCCATCAACGGAATTTCGTTATTTTTTTTTAAGTTCGAGCTATTACCGATTTTTCTCAAAAGCAGAATTGCTTGTTTCTAAGGTTTTTTACGACGGAAATGCTTTTTAGATAACTGATTTGTTTTTTTAATTATCCTAATCTTGGTGCAATGTTTTCATTACGCGGAATTCAAAATTTGAGATATTGCGAATGCGCAATTTGGGGGTAGCCTTTGGAAAAATGTCTTTGAACATGTAGAGCAACTCATTTCTCTACTAATAATAAGAAGAAAACATTTTTTTTTGAACCGGTCTAATGTATACCTATCTATTTATAGGTGCAATCCCGTACTCCTCGGACTCGGACTAGTAAAACTGTCAAAAAATAAAAATTCGCTCAGAGCGAGAGAGTAACATTGAAAAGTACGGGATCGCTTTCTAGTAAATGGTAAATTCTGTCAACTTCAATATAACCTCCAAATTTTGTTTGCAAATTTTTGCTTATTTTGTATGTAAACACACTCAGCTCACACATGTAAATAACCAAAAATACTTTCAAATTCATTAGAATCCACTTAGACAAGTAATTAAATACTTTTCACCATGAATTAGCAGAGTGTACTTTTCTTTTGTTTACAATTTGGTTGCCAAGCAGACTACAGCTGATCGTTTGACACATTTACCAGAATTTACCAGCAAAAAATTCTCGGACTAAAACTGGTAACTTCTGACAGAGAGGGAACCGTATTTACTCTCCTTTTTGTCCTCTCAATAGTCAGAGAACCGAGTACGGGATCGATTTCCAGTAAAATCTGACTGATTCTGACTATTTCTGACTAGTCCGGACTCGTACGGGATCGCAACTTATATAAAAATGTTGTGTTCGTATGTCACGGTCGTCAAAACTCGAGAACGGCTGAACCGATTTGAATCATTTTTCTTTGTATTGTTCGGTATAATACCAGAACCAATGATATTGCAAAAAACTGGAGGGTTGCCACCTGTTCGAAATTTTTTAAATCCAATTATATTGATAAAATAAATAAATTATTACAATATGGGTATCAAATTAAAGCGGTTTAAGAAAGATAACTGCCAAAAATATTTTTGATGAGGGTTGCCACCTATTTGAAAATTTTAACTCAGTCAAATTGATAAAATAAATTAAATGTTGCAATGTGGGTACAAAATTAAAGAGGTTTAAGAAAGATAACTGCAGGAAATACTTTTGAGGAGGGTTGCCCCCTATTTGAAAGTTTTAACTCAGTTAAATTGATAAAGTAAATAAAATATTACCATATGAGTGTAAACTAAAGAGTTTTAAGATGGCTTACAGCCCAAAATATGTTTGAAGAGGGTTGCCACCTGTTTGAAAATTTAACTAAATTTAATTGATAAAATAAATTACATATTACAATAAAGGTATCAAATTAAAGAGGTTTAAAAAACCGACTGTAGGAAATATTTTTGAGGAGGGCTGCCACGTATTTGAAAAGTTTAGCTCAGTTAAATTGATAAAATAGTTGCAAAATTGCAATGTGGGTGATAAACTTTAGATTTTTAAGAAGGCTTGCAGTCGACAATATGTAGGAAAACGGTTGCCCCCTGTTTGAAAATTTAACTAAATTTAATTGATAAAATAAATTATGTATTACAATAACGGTATCAAATTAAAGAGGTTTAAAAAACCGACTGTAGGAAATATTTTTGAGGAGGGCTGCCACGTATTTGAAAAGTTCAGCTCAGTTAAATTGATAAAATAGTTGAAAAATTGCAATGTGGGTAA
>NW_023458569.1:2270657-2271779 GCF_013731165.1 Rhagoletis pomonella | reverse complement strand
GATTTGGAAAGTTCTAGATCAACATTTTATAATATTTTAAGCATAGGAGCAGATGGAATTTTATTTTCAACGAAATTTTGATCTATGATTATGTACAAAGACAGTTATGTAAGCCGTTTTGGTTGGCATTTTAGTCATAGCTATGGTTGCTTCAAGACCACTGTGTGCAGTTGCTGTGCTAGGAAAACATTTTTTTTAACTATTGACGCCAGGATATCCTCTCAACCAAATATGATATACGCATTGTGCTTAAGCTTCTTAAGCGCTACATTGAAAATTTTTGAAATCCGGCAAAACCTAATCCCCCTAAAATATAGCTAGCTTTGTGTTTTTTGAAACTACCATTACGTTGGTGGAACCCGCGAGGAATCAGTTTATTTGAAAATAGATTTATTTTTAGACAGTACTACATATTTTGAAATTGTGGAAATTATCAATGGTCAAAATATTTACAAATTAAGAGAAAAATTGGTTTTTTTATTTTACCCCATAAAAAATCCCGACAAGCCAAGTCCGAAAATAAATTATTAAATACCATTTCAAAGGCCTATATATCCTCTTCTCAGATGACATTCGATCTTTGAAATCGAGTCAAAAATAGGCATTCAAAAACTCATAAATCTACAAAACCGTATTTTTTAACCTAAATCGACAGGTCGCGACCTTTAAAATATCTATACAAATAGGCAATAATATTTCCCATAAAAACGAATAAAATTAGGGGGTAGGGTCTTGAAATTTCCAAAAAAAAACGTTTTTGATGAACACCCTAATGTACATATGTGCGTATGCACATAAATAATTTTTTTTATAACTTTGTTCACATAACGGTTGTTTGTAACAGGCAAAACGAATCGAGATAGATATAGACAAATGTATACATAAATGATCAGAATGAAAAGAGAAATCGGATAAGCGGTGATTGACTGTCCGTCCGTCCGTCTGTGCACACGATAACTGGAGTAAAGATTGAGATATCTTAACGTGCACTTCTTTCGGGCGTAGGACGGATGGTATTGAAAATGGGCAAAATCGGACAATAATCACGCCTACCTCCCATATAACGGTAATTTTGAGAAATACGAAAACTGCGATATTTTGGTAACTACTGAAGATTATTCA
>NW_023458569.1:2258685-2270557 GCF_013731165.1 Rhagoletis pomonella | reverse complement strand
AAAAATTCATGGAAAATTTGCTAAGTCCAACAAAAAAATTTTAAGAAAAAAGTAGAAAATTTGCTAAGTCACAAAATTATCTACAAAATTTATAAAAAAGCAGATTTTTTAATTTTTTTTTTTAATAAAGGGTAAATGAAAAACGCGAAACACTGCATTCAAAGTTTTGCAAAATACTTAAAGAAAATTACTTAGGAACGTTTTTTGTGTCTCCTGTACAATTGAAAAAAAATGGATTTAGCAACTTTGCACTCTAAGCTAGCGATATGTGTTATGGTGTTTTTTTTTCGAAAAAGAAATGTCACCTTCTTATATGGCCACATTATCAGAGTGCATCATTTTAAGGAAAGAGCACGCAATATGCATATGAAGATGCTGAGAAAAGAACACGAAAACTTGACAGTCGTGGTGCAGGGCAGAATAAATGCAACGTTATTTCGAGAAAAGAAAACGTTATTAGTTACACCGACATGACTCTGGTATGACTCTGAATGACTCAACTGTGTGTACTCGAAAAGCGAGTCAACACGTACACAGTTGAATCGCGAGTTGCCTATAAGCAACATAAATACATGAATCAGTATTCTGACGAAATCGTTTTGACAATATCATTTGAACGACTATCGTGTCAAAGTTAAGTGATGCATGGCCAGGAATTCCTTTATTTTATTGGAACACAACTGTACTCTAAAAATGCTTTTATTTTTAAATGGAAAAACTACGAAACGGGGCTTTTTCGCAGTTTTTTGACCAAAAAAGATACGAGAGTTAGTTATACATAATTGGTTTATTTATATGAAAGTAGGTACTGAAATAGCTCAATGATTAATATGTGCATATGTACCTGCTTCTTTAATATTCGCGCGACAAATTAAAAAAACCAAGTAAATCAATACTTATTAGTACTAGTTTTAATTAGGGATTGAGGCATTACTTTCCCCATTTGGCTTTTAGTAACTTTAACAAAAACCTAAACTTATTAATTTTTTTCATATTAGTTCAGTTTTAGAAAATACTGATTTCTAAATAATCTCCCGTTACGCAATTTTATTTTATTCGATTCATTTGTGTGCTCATGTGAAATAAATGCTTTTTTGTTAAAAGTATTTTCTTAGATTATTTTATTTTAATATTTGACTATAATATAACTATGACTACGATAGTTTAGTGTAAAATAAAGTTCAGTAATTACAAGGTTATAATGATTTTCTTATTAATGTAAGAAAGATTATAAATCTTCGAATACTTTTCTCTGCAAAAATATTTGTTCCTTTTATTTATATATATTTTCTAAATAACAATAAAAAGTGTTTAGTGAACGTACCAACTACAATCATATCCTCGTGTCCTGAAACTGTCTGAAAAGAAGGCGCTTCTCCGGAGACCTCACATCTATAACGACCCGTTGACTGCAACGACACGCGCCTTAATACCACTAAATTATCTGTCGAGTTCAGTAGCTGCAAAATAATAAAGGAAAAGAAAACAATTTGATTGACATAAGCTCATTCAACTATTTTATTTTAGCCTATTATAATAATAATCAATATATAAATACGTCACAAGAAAATTTTGCAATCACTTTTTTGAAGGCACCCTTCGCTCGATTTCAATGAAACATACACCGATTTAAAGGATATAACTTCCTCTAATCCAGAAATGTTAATCCCGATATATTGGGAGCGTGGCATCTGACATATAGAGCAAAATGTGAAACCACTATATATCTAAAACCAATTACGCTGGGGAACTGAAACTTAGCACAGATGCATAGATTATAAATACCCTACTTACGACGAAAAATAGTTGGTACTGGAAAAATGGGCGTGACACTTCCCATACAAACTAAAATTCTCATATCGCTTATCTCTGCAACCGCTTATGCTGACGACCTGAAATTTGACACAAAAACAAATGTTGTAAATACCGTGCTTACGGCGAAAACTGTTAGATTTTAGAAAAGGGGGCGTGGCGCCGCCCATACAAACTGAAATTCTCATATCGCTTATCTCTGGAACCGCTTAT
Source organism: Rhagoletis pomonella (assembly GCF_013731165.1). Taxonomy (NCBI): domain Eukaryota; kingdom Metazoa; phylum Arthropoda; class Insecta; order Diptera; family Tephritidae; genus Rhagoletis; species Rhagoletis pomonella. The sequence goes on along the minus strand of NW_023458569.1, from coordinate 2,268,532 downwards.
ACTGACGTCCTGAAATTTTACACAGCGACATATGTTGTCAATACCGTACTTACGGCGAAGAGTGGTACATTTTGGAAAAGGGGGCGTGGCACCGCCCATACAAACTGAAAATCTTATACCACTTATCTCTAGAACCACTTATGCTGACATCCTGAAATTTAACACAGCAACATTAGTTGTCAATACCATACTTATGGCGAAATATGGTAGATTTTGGAAAAGGGGGCATGGCACCGCCTATACAAACTGAAATTCTCATATCACTTATCTCTGGAACTGCCTATGCTAACATCCTGAAATTTTACACAACAACATATGTTGTCGATACCGTACTTACGGCGAAAAGTGGTAGATTTTGGAAAAGGGGGCGTGGCACCGCCAATACAAACTGCAATTCTCATACCCCTTATCTCTGGAACCACTTATGTTAACGTCCTGAAATTTGACACAGCTATTTATGATATCAATAACGTACTTATGGCGAAAAGTATTATATAATGGGAAATGGGCGTGGCACCACCCATACAAACTGAAATTATCATATCGCTTATCTCTGGAACCGCTTATGCTGACGTTCCGAAAATTGACATAGCAACATATTTTGCCGATACCGTACTTACGGCGAAGTGTGGTAGATTTGGGACAGGAGGGCGTGGCACCGTCCATTTAAACTGAAATTCTCTTATCGGTCATCTCTGTAACCGCCTATGCTAACGTCCTCGAATTTGACATAGCAACATGTGTTGTCAATACCGTACTTATGGACTTATTTACAGTCTGAATTGTTTGACATATTAGTCAGTGATGAACGTCTCATCTATACATACATATGGATATTTTTTATCAATTAAAATCGAGGTTCCTTTTTCGGTCTATTTTCAAAAGCTACTGAGGAGGAGATTTTGTAGAATTAGCATTAATCAATCCGGCATTACCGTTCATAATTCGATTTTAAGTTTTCCTGTAAATTGGCTATAAATTATGCTGTGGGGCTTCAATATAGTAATTCGCATAAACTATTTAGTATTGGTGATAGGTAAAATTCAAAAGTGTATAAAAAAAGATGTCGAATTTCGACAACTGGGCCATACTAGTAATAATAGATTGGCGTTTACATATACATGTGTAAGTTAGTGTTTGGCCGCGCTTCTCCTCTGATTTGACGCGTGCGCCTTGATGTTGTCACACCAAGGGGGGGGGGGGGGGGCCCCCAGTTTTACCCCCTCCCCGAACGGCGATTGTATTTTTTTTGAGAAGCTGTTTTTCATAGCAGAAATACACTCGGAGGTTCGCCATTGCCTGCCGAGGGGCGATCGCTGTTAAGGAAAAAGCTTTTTATACCCTAGCGCACTTGTACACAAGGGTATTACAACTTTGTGCACATAACGGTTGTTTGTAACAGGCAAAACGAATCGAGATAGTTATAGACACATGTATACAAAAATGTCAGAATGAAAAAAGAAATCGATTAAGCGGTGACTGTCTTTCCGTCCGCCCGACCGTCCGTCGGTCTGTGCATACTCCAGAAAAAATCGAGATATCTACATAAACCAAACTCGGTATGTGTAACTCGGACAGTAAACACGGCAACCTTCCCTATAACGGTAGTTTTCATAAATACGAAAACTGCGATATTTTAGTAACTACTGAAGCTTATTCAGTAAAAATTGATATTTACAATGATTTTTAGACGAAAAATAAGAATATTATAAGTTTTTGAAAAATGGGCGTAACCACGCCCGCTTATGATTACATGTGTATATCTCGGTAACCGCTCCACCAATTTCCCCTAAACTTGCCACGGTTGCTGGTCTTGGTACAGAATACCCACACCCACATCCCATATAACGGTAATTCAGAGGAATACTAAATCTTCGATAAAGCCGTAAATACCGAAGCTAATTTATTCAAAATTGACGTTTGTAATAATTCTTTAGCACAAAATACGTTCATGATAAAATTTTGGAAAATGGGCGTGGCACCGCCCACTTATGACCACATACATATGTGTATCTCGGTAACCCTTAGGCACGGTGCACATTAGAGTGATACGATATGCGGTGCGATATGCGATACGATATGGATGCGACATCGACATGCTGAGTACGTGGTAATTGGTAGGAAGCGATGAAAACTGTGCACACTTGCACGACAGCGTCACCGCTGTGATATAATATTGCATGCAGTGTTGCCAACTTCTGAAACTTCTTTAGCGGCGATTGGTTGGTTGGGAGTAAATTGGCAAATTCAACGGAAATTGCACACGGAAATGGTGCAACGGAAATGTTTGGGGCTGAAACAAGTGCTTCTTTTGTGTATGCATATGGTATTAACTTAACAAAAATTTGCTAATAAAAGGTTGAAGAATAACACTTAGAAAAAGACCAATACAAGAATGAAAGTAATGGGACTACGTACATAAATAAAGAAAAGGATAAAGGCAAAGGTAAATATAAAAACAAAAACAAAGATGCGTAAAGATGAAGGCAGAAATGGAGACCAAGGTAAATTTAAACACTTTACTTATATATATAAGGGCAAAGGTGAAGGGGAATATGTAGCTGAAGAAAATGATAAACATAAAAGTAAAAACAAAGATAAGGATGAGGATACCGATAAAAGTAAAGACGAAGATAGGGGAAGAAATGGTAGAATAAAGGTAATTAAAAAGGAAGGGATATAGAGAGAGACACAGAGACTCAATCAGGGAACTATCTTGGGATTATAGAAATGTTCGGGATTCTCGAGACTTATCGATAAACTAATCGATATTTTTATCAGTTTTGTTATAAATATCTTTATCGACTTTGTTATCGAAATTTTTTATCGATATTGTTTGCAATTTTGCTATGGATGTTTTCGAAATTTATCGGTATAATAATCAATATTTTTATCGATTTTGTTGTCGATATTTTTATCGATTTGTTATCGCTGTTTTTTATCGATTTTGTTATCGATATTAATACATTTCGTTATCGGTTATGTTATCGATATTTATCGATTATGTTATCGATATTTATTGATTATGTTATCGATATTTATCGATTATGTTATCGATATTTATTGATCATGTTATCGATATTTATCGATTTTGTTATCGATATTTACTGATTTTGTTATCGATATTTATCGATTTTGTTATCGATATTTATCGATTTTGTTATCGATATTGGGATGAAATAACACAAACGGCAATAACGCAAATTTGTGTTATTTCAAAATTAAATGTGAAATAACATAAATTAGTTTTTTTTTTTTTATTTCTCCTTGTGCAATAATACAAACTTGCAGTGCACATAGGTGACACCCAGTTACATTTGAAAAAAAGTAGTACATGAACAAGTTAAATGGACGGATTTGTAAGTCTACAATTTTGAAAGTGCCCAGCGTCGCGGCGCCCCCTCCCCTACTTTCGCAATTAAATATGTACTGCTGTCATTATAACCGTTTAGAAAAAAGAATAATAATAAAATGACACTAGTTCACTTCTGAAACTGTTATTTAATGTCCAAGTAATGGTAATTATTGCGTATGGTCTTATTGCATGCACCCCACCCATGATGGCATTATACCAGGTGAAGTAACATTAGAGTGAGAATAAAGATTTTGACACTGCTTTATTTGAAAGTTTGCCTATAAATTGTGACTATAAGGCAGCCGATTGTCAGAAAATAAAGCGAGAAAGCTGTTTTATTACTTCACCTGTTTATTACGCGATTCATCCCAACCGCTTGTACCGCTTGTATACGTTCAAATTTAGAAGTCTGAGAGTAGGTAAAATTTTTACAAGCTTTTATTTAACTTGGTCATCCCGCGGAAATCGCGGAAATTTCCAATCGATTTTAAACAAACTTCTCGACAAGTTAGAGACTTGAAATTTTCAGCATAGTTCCAATCACGATGAAAATGCAATTTAAAATATAAATGAATTCCCTATATGGTCCAGGAGGTCTTGATTCAAAGGCGGTCAAAAAATAGTAAGATTTACGGCTATAAAAGCTATAAAATTGTTAAAGCTGCCGCCGGTAGTGTAGCAAAGCTATTTGTGGCAAATTCTAGATATCAACCTAGTCTAGATATGAACCTCGTTGTACGCATCATATCAAGGAGATACAATTAGAAGACTCCAGATGTCGCCAGAAGAAGTTAAATATTGTGCCTAAATATATGCACCATTGACATACGCTACAGCGGAAATGGACGACACGCCATTTCTTTAAATGAAATTAACTGCTGCTATATGTACATATGTATGTATGTTTATACAAAACCACAGAATAAACAGTATACAGAAGACGCGTGTCGACTATCACAAGCGGCGCTGCTTCTGTTACTTTAGCAGTATTTTCACCCGGCTGACGCTGTTAATTCCATCCTCGCTATGACAAGATGTTAACTTACTTCGTTTTCCATCACGATCAGCGTTGCCATTTTGATACAACTGTATACTTTTTAATACTTTTTTTTCTAAATTGTAATATCTGACACTTTTTTGTTCCCAAATGCCGTAATTTGATTCTTTCGGCTGGCAGAAATAAATTTTTGAAAACTATGAAGTGTATTACTAGTCCAAAGGCGAATATTTTTTTTCTTGTTATTTAAATTCTCACAATTTATGTATAGATATTTATAAGTTTGATTCAGTAACTCTTATAAGGGAAACACTACCCGGAATTTCGTTACTCATGCCGCTGTTATAGGGCCCCAAAACCACACAAAAACATTACGCCATATCGGGCTTGCGTCGGTCGTTTGTGTGGTGTATGGGGTAATTTGTACTAAATTGCACAGTTATTGCGCTAAAATAAAAATTATTTTGATATTTTGCTCATGCTTGTGTTCTTGTACAACAAATTGTGCTGCGTATGGCGACAACTGCGAAGTTTTTAGTCTAGTTTTGATTTTGGTGTCCAGATCGTGCTGTAAAATATGGATAAAAGCGTAGAAAAAAAATATATTTTTTTAATTTTTTTTTTTTTTGTGTTTTAAAGCTGAAGCTATCAAAATATACAACACACATTAATATTTCTTGCACATATTTACTTGAGCACCGTTTCTTCAAAATAAGGTTTGCGCAACTTTATGCTGTAGTAATTTCCACAAACTGACTTGTACAAGTCTCGGGTTGCGCAAGGCTTTTGTGTGTTTTGGGGGCCTATAAGTTTGTTTTTCGTTCTACAAATAAGCAGAGAGAAGCAAGAAATATAAATTTTTTTATAACTATGGATTTAACTATACAATTTTATTTATTTTGTGTTTTTTTAAATAATAGTTTAACAAACAACAGTTTTGTTTGCTTTTGATACATTTTCTGCTTGGCAACTGATACATTTTTTCAAGCTCGCGGCAACGCTGATCACGAAGTGTGTTTGTGGTGAGATGTTAACTTCATGTTATTCATAGTGGATGTGATGTTAACTCCTCTGCTCTGGTCCGGGTTGTAATATTACGTCCGCCGAAGAAAAATAAATTTGTATGTGGTGCGTCTTCTGTATACTGTTTATTCTTTGACAAAACGTAAGCAAACAACATTTTGCTTGCATAGTCTTCTGTTCTCTTTCATTGCAAGTTGAATTTTTTTAATATCTATTGCAAAGTTTTGTACATAAAATAAAATAACACTTTTTAATATACAACGCTTTTATAAATGGACTAAAAATTATAAAATAATATTTCTTAGACCCATAGAATTTTTATAGATAACTTTTGATTTTGAAATTTTAGCAGAAGTCATTATAAACCATTTATGAGATTAAAAATGAAAAGCGTGGGGCGCATGTAATAGACATGAATTGATATGAAGAGTAATACATGTATGTATGAATGTGGATATGTGAATAACGACCGCTTAAAATCGATGTCAAATTTGTACTTTCTCTGCAGAAATTTTAGGTCTATGTTATGTAGTTTGACTATTGTTAATTAAATCTAATGCTTTGTATTGCATGCGCTTCACGTTTTTCGTTTTCAATCTCATAAATGGTTTATAATGACTTTTGCTAAAATTTCAAAATCAACAACGGGCCCTTAGCTTAGATGAAAATGCTTCAGTTTAAGATAGTCTTTACATATAAAGAACTTTTCTATTTAAAGCAACAAAATAAAATCTTTATAAGAGCTGTTTTCATTATAAAGGTTTGCTCAAGCAGCAGCGGTATGTTACCGCGCGGTGTAACTCCATATGGCATATTTGCTCATGTATGGATGGATATACATATACACATTTGTATATAGTTAACTTACAGACATACCCAGTAGAAATCTATGCATACAGCATCGCTGTTGGTGGCATGAGCTTGCTCCTGTGTATTCATGTGTGTGTATAAATTTGAAAATAATTTACAAGAATCTCCACATATACAACAAACATACAACCTAAATGTATACTATGCACTTAGCATTAAATTTTAACATTTTCGCAGCTCCCTATGTTATGATACTGACATACCATCAGTTGAGGTAGATTTCGGTGCCAACGGAACTCATATCATCAAACCAAAATCAATACAGTTCCCAACTAAATATAGTTACGGTACGGTAGAACGGAGAATGTTACCAATCGTACTATGCTGGTCATTCACTGTGCACAACATGCAGGGTAGCACTGTTGAACGTGCCGTTGCTTATTTAGGAAACAAAATTTTCGCTGCAGGACAAGCGTACGTTGCTTTAAGCAGAGTAAAATCCTTAGATGGTCTTCTCATTAAAGAACTCGATAGTTCAAAACTCACCGGAAAAACTCCTTGTAACAATGAGGCATTGACAGAAATCCATAGATTAAGATGTAATATTTAAACGTTTAGAAATAAAGCCACGTTAACCTTGTGTTATTTCTATACGTCGCTTATATAAAATGTACTATGATCATAAACGAAGAGTGAATCCTAACCAAAAATATTATGTCCGGGTTATATAAAAGTAAACTAAAAAGTTTAAAATAAAATAATGTAAAAAAAAAAAAAATTTTAAAAGCAGGCTTTTATTTAACATGTATAATCAAAGGAATAAAATAAAGTAGTGTAACAAAAGATTTTTTAGCAAGAAAATTTTGTCAAAACTGCACTAAAATGAATAAAATGAAATAAGTTAAGGTCTCGTTAAAGTTACTAAAAGCCATTTAGTGAAAGGAGTTTTTCAAACTCTAATGAAAATTACTAACAATTTGTACTAATTTACTTCGTTTTTAATTTTCAAAAAGTACTAAATCTAGTGCTTAAAGCACCAAGTTGGCAACTATGATTTTATGCGTATCGCATGTGCCACACGGTTTGTTGAACGAGGTGAAATTGGTATTGCGCGGTATTTTTTGCAATAAGCATGACCGTTTCACAGGAGGAAGCATCTTCCTCAATTTTTAGAAGTCGAATTAATGAAAAAAACCCATGCTTATGGAACTATACAGAAAAAAAATTCTGTAGAACAGACATGACTAGTTTTGCATGGAGAAATATAGCGTCTGAGGTCAAGGACGCAGGTAAGTACACAATAGAATATTTTTGTCATGGTTTATTTGCCTTTGTTTTCACAAAAGCAAAAAAGATTTGGCGTTTTCTTTAATGTTAATGATTAACTATTTGTTTCAAATTTTCAAATAATTACACTGTACGGCACAATCAACTTTTTTTCTGGGTATTGGACCAAACCAATTTTTTTAAGAGGTAAAAAAGTAATTTCTCCGTTTTTCGAAGATAGCCCCCAAAATCGAGATATGGGCCTTCGAAGTTCGAAATAGGACCTTTGGTAAAAAATTATATTTAATTATTGCATGTAAATAACTAAAACCCTAAAAATATAGACGTAGTCCCCCTTTTGCTTTTATTTAAATGGTCTATAACTTTTTTTGTGCAAACTTATATTACAGGTCCTATAAGGGGTCAAAGTTCAAGTCTTCGAAAAATTTAATTCCCTATATTTCAAACAATTTTGAACTGATTTTTATATCGTTATAAAGGTGATTAAACCCCCTTTCTTCTGATATGCACATTTGTATACTCCGCATATAAAAATTTTAGAAAAAACACATTTGAATTAAAAAATACCTTCTTTGTATAAAAAAACACATTTTAAACAAAAAAATTACTAACGGATTTTTAAATGGTATCGTTGTAAAGATGACTAACTCCCCGTTCCTCTGCTATGCATATTTGCATACTTCGTACCAGTGTTGCGTGATTTCAAATCCTCTTTGATTTAAAATCTGCTTTTAATTAACAAATATATAGCATTGACACATTAAGTTAAACTTTTGGCAAATAAAATGTATCTTTTGGTAAATAAATTTAATCTTTTAGCAAATAAATTTAACCTTTTGGCAAATAAACTTAATCTTTTGGCAAATAAATTTAATCTTTTGGCAAATAAAATTAAACTCTACTATAGTATTTGAAAAAGTAAAAAATACACTAAAAAACTGCTGTTGCTGTGCTAGGAAGCATTTTTTTTTTAACTTTTGACGCTTAGCTTTACTGCGCCAATATCAAGAGTTAACCCCCAGGATCAGTGTTGCCAAGTCTTCGTCATGAGGAAACGTCACTCTTGGTCTGAAAAAACGCCATTTCCTACCCAAAAACGTCTTTTTCAAATGAATGTAGAAAAAATTGTGGAGCTCCACACCAAAACGTTTTATTTCCAAAACTCGAAATGTTAATGCAAATTCCTTGCATTTACTGGTATGTGCCCATATTTTAACAGAGAACCCGAGATAAAGCAACCAAACCTTTATTGAGTAGTATTGAAATCACTCGATCGCACCAAAACGTAAAGCTGAGATCACACGATTGCCGTAAAAGCACCAATCTGAAACAGTTTTTATGATGGAAATGTAGCATTTTGGTGTGGAACTCCACAATTGTTCTTATTAAACTTTTATTGTGTACAAAGGTATATATGTACGTAAGGTATATTAAAATGTAAATTCGACAGAGCACATTTAAAATTCATTGTAAACTGGTTTGAGATCGTTAATATAAAAATAATTTTATACATACACTTGTGATCAGCTGATTAAGTCATCAACATTTTGACCGATTTTGGCTGTTTCTCTTTCGTTTATTTAATATATATTATTTTTCCATAAAAGCCAAGCTCTTTAACAAACAAAATATAAATCTACAAAAACTTTGCAAAAATTATAAAAAATCTGCAAATTTTCAGCTAGATTTTCAACTTTTTATTCAGATTTTTTAGATTTTTTTTTGAGTATGCAGTTTGATAGCCCATTAAATTTCAGGGCAATAATGTGCAAGTTTAAAGGGGCGTTGATTTTTAATATTTGTTTCTTGTAGACATTTCGGTGGTCGAAAATGCTAAATTACGTTCTGCTAGGAAGGAGCACAGCAATATTTCAGTCTTTTTTGCGTTCATTACATTACATTTTCAATGTAGTCTTAAAAAAGTCGCCTACTTTTTTCTGACGTTTTATGCTGCACAGTTATTTTGATGCTTTTGCGAGCGTGCGTGTTGCAATAGATCGGCTCTTCCTGATTCGGCTTTTAATGTGCAATTGCAAACATTACAGCAAGCCTCGTAACCTCAAGTGTTTACACAACCAGCCTTTGAACACGGGATCCGTAGTCCAAGAATCCAAAAAAAAATCTTTTGAAGCAGCTGCAGCAAAACACAAAGATTTTAAAGATTTATTAAGAAAATAATTAAAAACCAGTTCCTCTTGCAAGATTTAGTAAAAAAGAAAAATTACTGGGAAGTTAAAAAACGTAATTTTTTACACAAAAAACGTCCAAACGTCAACAGGATACAAAAAACGTCCAAATGACGTTAAAAACGTCAACCTGGCAACGCTGTCCAGGATAGCTGAAAAGTGTTTTTTGGTTTTTCTGTTCTGTTGATT
>NW_023458569.1:2257866-2258585 GCF_013731165.1 Rhagoletis pomonella | reverse complement strand
AAAAAATACCGAAGTAGTCCCGAAGATCCCGATACAGTCTCGAGAACCCCGAAAATCTCCAAGTACTCTCGAAAAACCCGGAATAGTCCTGAAAATCTCGAAGTAGTCCAGCAATCGCGAAATAGTCCCAAAAATCCGATATATTCTCGAAAATCACGAAGTTGTCCCAAAAATTCCGAAATATTCCCAAAAATCCAGAAAATCTCGAAGTAGTGTCGAAAAATCCGAAATAGTCCCCAAAATCCCAAAGTAGTACCGAAGATCCCGATGTAGTACCGAGAACCCCGAAAATCTCGAAGTAGTTTCGAAAAACTCGGAATGGACGCGAGAATCTCCAGAAATCCTCCAAGATCCCAAAATAGCCCCAAAAATACCGAATTAGTCCCAAAATCCGGAAAATCCCAAAGGAGTCTCGAAAAACCCGAAGGAGTTTCAAAAACTCCGAATTAGCGCCAAGAGTCCCAAAGTAGTCCCGAAGATCCCGAAATATTCGCGAGAATCCCCTAAAATCTCGAAGTTGTCCCAAAAATACTAAAATAGTCCCAAAATTCCCGATACTGTTCCAACAATTCCGGAATAGCCCAAAAATCCCGAAGCAGTCCCGAAGATACCGATATAATCCCGAGGACTTCGAAGTAGTCTCGAAAAACCCAGAATAGTCCCGAAAATCCCGAAATAGTTCAAAAATACCAAAATAGTCCCAAAACTCCCGATATATT
>NW_023458569.1:2257498-2257766 GCF_013731165.1 Rhagoletis pomonella | reverse complement strand
CCGAGAACCCCGAAAATCTCGAAAAACCCGAAATAGTACCAAAAATTCCGAATTTGTCCCAAAAATCCCGAAGTAGTCCCGTAGATCCCGATGTGGGCCCGATAACCCCGAGAATACCGAAGTTGCCTCGAAAAGCCCGAAACAGTCTAGAAAATCCCGAAGAACCCCCGAGAGAAAATCTCCAGGAAGTCTCGCAAAACCCGAAATAGTCCCAACAATGCGGTGTTATTCCAAAAATCTTGAAAATCCCGAAAAAGTCTCGAAAATT
>NW_023458569.1:2256204-2257398 GCF_013731165.1 Rhagoletis pomonella | reverse complement strand
CATGAGCAATGCCTTACTAAACACAGCAATGAAATATAATGTTATAATTGAGCAAAAAATATTAGAACCTGGACACACGCAGATGGAGGCTGATAGTGTTCATTCTACCATAGAGCGATCTATGAAAAATAGAGACATTTCTGTTCCTGCCGAGTATATTAATATATGTAAAGCTGCTCGTCAAAAACCTAGACCGTACGATGTTTTTTTATTTGGACCATACCTTTTTTAAAACATTTAATAACGTACAGTTTTGTAAAAATATTCGTCCTGGACGTGGTGAAGGCGATGCCAAAGTAACAGATGTTCGTGGTATCAGATACACACCAACCGGTGAAATATTTTTTAAACTAAGATTTTCAGATCCATGGAAAACTCTTCCTCAAAGATTAGACAAAAGTATATTCCCATTACAGTGGTCCAATTTGACGCAACTTCACCAAGGCAGACGCCGAATTACAGCAAGAAAGTACGAAGATTTGCAGTATCTAAAAGCAAGTTTGCCTAAAGACCATCATCATTTTTAAGATAGTTTGCCACATGAATGATTTTTTGGTGTGTAGTTTAGTTTCAGCGAACAATACTATTAATTTAATCTACCATTGTTTGTTCATTTTTATTTTATTGTATAAGCTCTTGTTTATAATAAACAAGTTCGCAACTACGTTTCAAATTAAAAACAAAAATGTATAAAAAAATTCACAATCTTCTTTTTCAGAAAATCCCATTAATGGGATCCTAAAAGTACGGCCGCTGTGGTGTAGTGGTAAGCAGTGCGCGCTTCCACTCCGCAGGGCCTGAGTTCAAGTCCTGGTAAAAGCAACATCACAAACAAATTTAGAAAAGAAGGTTTTTTCTTAACAGCGGTCGCCCCTCGGCAGGCACTGGCAAACCTCCGAGTGTATTTCTGCCATGAAAAACAGCTTCCCATAAAAATACAATCGCCGTTCGGAGTCGGCGTAAAACTGTAGGTCCCTCCACTTTGTGTGACAACATCAAGGCGCACGCCACAAATCGGGGGAGAAGCTCGTCCAAACACTAACATACGCGTAAGCGCCAATCTATTATTATTATTATTAAAAGAACCTAAACAATTTGTTTCTTAAAATATACTTACGAGATGGACTTTTCGTATTGCACATATTGGAAAAATTCATGGAAAATTTGCTAAGTCCAACAAAAAAATTTTAAGAA
>NW_023458569.1:2254962-2256104 GCF_013731165.1 Rhagoletis pomonella | reverse complement strand
AATGTTGGTAAATTCGGTGCCCACTTGAGGAAGCCTTACCCATATGCAAAAACATTTTTTTATATTTAGGTGGTTCACAAGGTGTCGTAAGTGTCGTATTGTCGTATGTCGTAAAGTTTTCAATGGCTATATAAATGTTTAGAGGACTTGAAATCACCACCAACTATTTTTTTAGAGGTGTGGAATTTCATAATAAAACTTTTATGTTAGCTCGCGAATTTTTTAAATATAGTATTAGCCGTTTAAAGTTTATGACATACAACAGTACGACAGTATACAACACCTTGTGAATTCCCTGATTGGTTCTGACAGTCATTTCAGCCAATTTGTTTGCCCACCCTTAAATTCCGGCAGTATTAATATACATACAAACATCCCCCATGGATTCCTTAACAAAGGTGGCTATTAGTAGTTGGCTGGAAATTGCGCTTGCATTACCGAACGGAATTCATAATTTTACTGTTTCAATTAACCACCGACATAAAATCAGAGACTTGGTAAGCTGAAACGACCTATATTATGGCACGATGGAGAGAAATAGAGATTGCGCCCATCGCAGTACCGCTAATCCGCTCTTTGTGAATTTGACAGAATCAGCTGTGTGCGTGAAGTCATCTTGGTGCAATTGTTGATTGAGAAAAACCAAATAACGATTTAACTGGGTACGGTTTAGTTATTTACCCAATGATTTCGGGCTATTATGTCCGAATGGGTGACCCGATCCAAGAAATTTTACACACACTTGTAGTCAAGGGTCTACACTTTATTGTAAAACCTAATTTTGTAACTTGCTCTCACTCGGTATGAAAATGCACTTTTTTGTGAATTTTGGAGTGAGTTCTACGCAAATATATTGTGCATGACGTTGCCGGAGTTATACGCACAATAAATGTTAAATACCTTTGACAATAGAAAGGTGTTCTGCGCAAAAATACTGTTTATCGAGTTTACATTTCCGATGTCAAAATGTTGATATTAGACCATTTTCCAATGGTTCTCCAGGGTTATGTGGAAGGTTTCGAGGGATCAGGTGTGACTTTTTACAAAGTGTGAACCATGCTCTTTCTAGTGGGTTAGATATCAAGCCCCCTCCGCCCACTTACCCAAAAACAGTGGGCAAATAACTAAACACTTCCAATTTA
>NW_023458569.1:2248420-2254862 GCF_013731165.1 Rhagoletis pomonella | reverse complement strand
AATGTTGGTAAATTCGGTGCCCACTTGAGGAAGCCTTACCCATATGCTTTTCTTGAGAAGATAAAAGATTAAAGCCGTCTCTTCAATTCCAGTCTTAAAAAAGCTATTAAAAAATTAAAAAATAAATATGTGAATACTATGTACCTGTTTTTGAAGTGAAAACTTCTTTATCGGCGGGAAGGATTTTAAACTCGGGGAAATGAAAAACGTGACAACAGCAAAAAAATACGCATTTCTATCTTTTATTTGCCTTTAAGTGTGTAGTTATGTACAGTCTGCTCATAGAATTCCAGCATGATTCAATAATACAAGGTTGGATAAATATTGGCATCTGTGTCAATCGACTGCCTTATAAGGTTGCATTTGAGAAGGAAAGAGAAAGCGGGTAACCATTTTATCCCCTTTTCTAAAAAGGTAGTATGAAAAGTAGTCTGGTGGAGCTGAAATGCGTTTTTTGTATAAAAAAATATTCATTAAATATATAAAGCAGATTCCACTGATCTACACAATAGTATATTAAACATTCTATATAGATATTAAAAATTAAATAAATGAAGAATGAGAGAATTTTATTCACGTAAAATTCTGACCAAAGAAAGATCCCATGGTTTCCATGGTTTCATGAAAACCAAGGTTTCATTAAAATTTCAGTATATATTAAACAAAATTAAGGGAATTCAAACAAATCCTTTTTTCAAAGGGACTATTTCGCACACCGTCTTCAAAAGAGTCACAACTAAAAATTTGGCGTTTTAGAGATTATGCGCTAAAAATGTATACGAAGCTTTTATTTACCTTTCAGCAAAAGCTGGAGCAATAATTTGTTATAATTTGGAAAAGAAACCTAAGGTAAAGTCGCCCTTGCCCATATAATTATCATGTTCTAAGAAATAGATTTTCGCATTTTCTGACAAACGTATTATTTTGAGTTGTGACTCTTTTGAAGACGGTGTGCGATATGAAGAAATATACAAATAGTAAGGATGCAATTGATATAATGTATATCAATCACTGATGGGCACTGCCTTGCCCGCGGGAAAAGCTCTATTAAGCTTTCTATAGTATTTTGTATAGGCGGATGCAGAGTAAAAGCTCTCTCTGCCCGTCGCTGATATAAATTAATCTTTTAAAAATTATTATATGTTCAATATCTTAAATTGAGTTACATTTGGTGGACGGACACACAAATGATGCTGACCTGCACAAGAAAAAAATGTATTAACATTTGCACTTTCACTTTTAGGGGGTGGTATACTAACTTGTAAGTATGCAAAGGCTCCACTTCACCAAACCAAAGGCTGCAGTGGTGAAAATACCCTCACCAGCAAACGTGGACGGACACACAAATGACCAGCACAAGAAAAAATCTTTATTAATATTTCCAGTTTTTTCGCACGTAAGCTCCCTTTTCGTAGACCAGGTCACATATGTAGCTATAAGTGGCATCGATGCCTTCGCGAACGTTTACTGCTGTCGTTCTCGTTCATAAGTGAATGTAAATGCTGCGTCAAACATTCGCAGAAAGTTGGTGTGGCTAGAGATAGGCTGACTTCCAAAACGTCAATTGCTTTGCATACATACGTACAAAGTATAATGTCCCATAACGCCGAACTACAAAATGTTGATACCACCAGTGGAGAAAGATTGTGCTTTTATTATGATCTCTTCGCCAGTTTTGGGAGAATCAGGAGATTCCAGCCATAAACGAGCACACAACACACGAACTTTTATCAGCTTATCGGCCATTCTGCAAAAATCATTGGACAATGTGGTCAATTTGTGCTATATTGCAGTACACATTTACAAAATGCTCCTCTGTGATGCAGTAGCGGCCCAACTCGTGTTTTTAATGCAGAGCTGGAGTATATGGTCCTGCTCTAGGACATCGCAATATTAAGTGGACCACATTTGAATGTGCATTTTGGTTATTCTTGGGTACTCCTAGTATCGGCCGATTAATCGGTCGGACTATAATACATGATTCAATAATACAAGGTTGGATAACCTGGCAGTTGTCTCGCTCCCGCATTCTGCCTTAGCCTGTGTTGCTTTCTTTTTTGATTTATAGAAACTACTACTAAAATACAAGGAGAAATATTGTCTTCGTAAGAAGAGTTCAATAGGCAACACTGTCGATATTTTCATCGATTGTTTCGCGGAAATTGATTTCCTTATTGCGCAAGTTCAAGTAAGTGTGCCAAAAAAATCAAAAATAATGGAACTACTTTGAATTAAAACAATAATTTACATATTTTTTTGCAAAGTATCGGAGTTATTCAAAATTTTTATTCAAAAACCTGCGTTTTACAGCACGTGCAGCCGTTGTAAGTAAGTTTTGCGTGCTAGGATCTTTGTGTGTCCGTCTACGTTTGGCTGGTGCAGTCCACTGGGAATTAAAGCTGCAGAGATTTATTTGGTTTTGTTGTATGCTTCTCGTCCGCGAACGAGAACGAGTAGAGAATATTTGATACGATCACGTTCGCGTTCGCGTACGAAGGTGAGTGAATATTTTCGAACCCTGACACAAAGTGATCCTGACCTGCACAAGAAAAACACTTTATTGATATTTGCACTTTCACTTTTCTTATGGGGTGGTATACTTATTGTTGTAATTCAAAATAGTTCCATTATTTTTGATTTTTTTTGCATACTTACTTGAATTTGCGCAATAAGAAAATCAATTTCCACGAAAGAATCGATGAAAATATCGGCAGTGTTGCCTATTGAACTTTTCTTATAAAGACAATATTTCTACTTTTTTTAGTAGTAGTTTCTATAAATCGAAAAGGAAAGCAACACAGGCTAAAAAAAATTCAACAAACTTTCGTAAAAATTTCGAGCTTTTTTAAAAATTCTAAAAAATCCATCGTAGTTTTTAGCCATCTGAAACTTTTACTTTATTCTACTAGAACTCAATGGGGTACAAAACTGCATACTAAGAATCTAATTAAAAAACTAGAAAGTTTTGCGAAAATTTGTTGAATTTTTATTTATTTTTTGTTGAAAATAATAATATAAATAATATAATGCAGATCTGGCATCACCCGTAGTATAGAAACACAATTTATCTACTTAGTCTTATACCCTTTTGTTGTTCCTTCTTCCGGTTGAATTGAAATAAAAGAGAACACATTAAATTAAGGCTCTGCGTTTTACTGCGTATTTAACACGGAATTATCAACATTTTTAAATTGCATACATTTTTAAGGTAGTGGCACTCGATTGGTACATTTGTACATTGTATTTTATATTGGGCTATTGGTAGAAAATAAAGAAAATGGGATTTTTTTTTGTATTGAAAAGATTGGTACAATACAGCGATGTTATATTGCAAAATTACAACAAATTAATTTTCGTGATAGGGATAAGGACAAATATTTGGGGTACGATTTGCACCAAATTTTGGCAAATACACAATCGTGTAATTCTGCCTTTAAACTTGTATTTATACGGATCATGTTAAAGAATGAACTATAAAAAAACGAACCAAAATTAAACAACAACAAAAATAATATTTTAAAACTTGTGAAAATTTGGTGCGGCTATAATTTTTTCGACTACTGTACATTAGACTGCATCGCCAAAAAAAGTTGCGGGTTTTGCGGCGGGATTACCAAACCTAGTCTATTTTAAGACTTCTACCAAAATATTTCGGAAAAATATTTAGATTTACGTTAGCTGGACCGGTTTGAAAATACCTCTAAACATGAATTTTTTTATGAATAAAAATAGTTTCTTAAAGGAATTTTTGGAATATTTAATTAATATAATTCATCAGTTGATTAAAATATGTATCGCAATGTTAGACGAAGAATATTTAAGAATATCTTAGCGCGTAGCTACTCTTCAAAAGGGCTGCCACCTGTTTAAGAAGTCGAATTTAATTATATCTATATATATAATACGCGAAAGGACTTTTTGTCCAGGTCATCAGATCTGAACCATTCGTTTGATTTTCAAAAATGAGGTATCAAATTTAGGGACTTGATATGTAGATGTGCAGCAGGCTTTTACTTTTCCCGAAAGAATGGCCACCTTTTAAAAAATCAAGTTGAGATTATTTATAAATCAATACCATCATATCCCCACCCTTCGCTCGCTATCTTTTACACTATTTTAATGAAATATTAAAATATGAGTTGCAAAAGAAAGATAAAACTTTAGTTTGAAAATATTTTTTGTTAGGGTTGCCATCTATTCGATTTTTATTTTGAGCGATAAAGTTCGGCAATTGCGTTATCAGCTGTCTCGATGAAGTCAATTGGCCTCCTCGTAGCCGCGATTTCACGCCCTTAGACTGCTACTGCGAAGACAGTCACATGATGAAATCGGGTTCCATGGGTTCTTTCGAATAAACCCATAATATACCGAAAAAATTTGTTTGAGTTAATTTTTATAAATAAACTAGCAGACCCGGCGAACTTCGTCCCGCCCAAAATAAATTTTTGGTACACGGTCAAAAATTTGGGTTTAATTTTTAAACCGCGCTGGGACTACCTTTTTAATTTTTTATAGTCTACTTTTTAAACCAGCCAATAGTTTTAAGCAATTTTTAACCGACTTCCAAAAAAGGAGGAGGTTGTCAGTTCGTCGGAATATTTTTTTTTTATTTTTTTTTTTATGTATGTTACCGCATAACTTTGGACCACGTCAACCGATAATCTTTTTGCATCGGAAAGGTAGTGACTCAGAGGTGGTCCCATACTAATCTGGTTGAGATCCGATCAGTGGATCTTGAGATATATATATATATATATAATATATATATTGTTTTTATATGGGAGTTGAAGTCGGTTTTTTTTTGCTAAAAATTACTTGTTAATATATTGTGCTTTAAATTTTAGTCCAAAAAGTTCGTGATTTAAAAATCAAACCAAAATGTTTTAATTCTAGTTTCTAGGTTTCATATATAGAAAATCTGGTTTAAAATCTAAACCGAAATAGAAAATGTTTGCGCACAGCGAAATGTGGTGTTGATTCAAACTCAACATATGAAAGCACATTTACATGCGTGGCTGTAGCTGAGTGTGCAAAGCTGCTTGATACAATTGGTTGCTACTAAAGAGCGAAATACACCACACAAGCGGCTTGTCAAACATTCTTCAAACCTACTTGTCCCATTTCGCCATACACCATGCAAACATGACTCGTTCAAGCAAAGAATTTTAGTTTTCTTCCAGTTCGCAATGTTAAATATTATGGTTTTCTTTCATTTTCCTCTCTTACGTCCTTACTCGGTGAAAATTTCGTTGCGAATGAGGCGATTTTGCTATACACAACGCAAGCGGTTTGATCAAACATCAACATGGCGGCCAGAAAATCAAAAAATTTTGATTTTTGCTCAAATTTCCCTCAAGCGGTTTGTCAAACCTTCAAACACCCCCATACACAGCACAAATGGCTTGAAGCAAAGGGAAATTTCGCTTGGTTTGTCAAACCGCTTGTGTGGTGTATTTCGCTCTTAAGGCTGTCGGGGTTCAATCCTCATCAGACGGAGCATGAAATTTTATTTTTTTATACCCGAGCGCACTTGTGCACAAGGGTATTATAACTTTGTTCACATAACAGGCAAAACGAATCGAGATAGATATAGACAAATGTATACATAAATGATCAGAATGAAAAGAGAAATCGATTAAGCGGTGACTGTCTGTCCGTCCGTCCGTCTGTGCACACGATAACTCGAGTAAAAATTGAGATATCTTAACGAAACTTGGTACGTGGACTTCTTTTGGGCATAGGACCGATGGTATTGAAAATGGGCGAAATCGGACAATAACCACTCCTACCTCCCATATAACGGTAATTTTCAGAAATACGAAAAGTGCGATATTTTAGTAACTACTGAAGATAATTCACTCAAAATTGATATTTACAATAAGTTTTAGACGAAAAATAAGAATATTAAAAAATTTTGGCAAATGGGCGTAGCCACGCCTACTTATGGTTACATGTGTATATCTTGGTAACCGCTCCACCAATTTCTTCCAAACTGGCACAGTTGTTGGCCCTGCTACAACATACCAAATGGCCGAAAAGTTTTAAAATCGGACAATAACCACGCCCACATCCCATATAACGGTAATTTAGAAAAATACGAAATCCTCGATAAATCAGTAAATATTAAAGCTCATTTACTCAAAGTTGATGGTTGCAACAATTTTTTACCAAGAAATACGCTTATGATACAATTTTGGAAAATGGGCGTGGCACCGCCCACTTATGATCACATATATGTATCTCGCTAACCGTTCTAGCAATTTGAACCAACCTCGGTATGGTTATTGTGCTTGCCACATAGAAGCAAAGCGTTGAAAATTATTGAAATCGGACTAAAATTACGACCGCTTTTCATATACTTAAAATTTATACACCCCGGCTTATCGTGTAGCGGTAGCTTTCGGAAAGGTGGAAAACATATATTTAATAATTGCGCCGGGTA
>NW_023458569.1:2244965-2248320 GCF_013731165.1 Rhagoletis pomonella | reverse complement strand
TTTATGTATGTTACCGCATAACTTTGGACCACGTCAACCGATAATCTTTTTGCATCGGAAAGGTAGTGACTCAGAGGTGGTCCCATACTAATCTGGTTGAGATCCGATCAGTGGATCTTGAGATATATATATATATATATAATATATATATTGTTTTTATATGGGAGTTGAAGTCGGTTTTTTTTTGCTAAAAATTACTTGTTAATATATTGTGCTTTAAATTTTAGTCCAAAAAGTTCGTGATTTAAAAATCAAACCAAAATGTTTTAATTCTAGTTTCTAGGTTTCATATATAGAAAATCTGGTTTAAAATCTAAACCGAAATAGAAAATGTTTGCGCACAGCGAAATGTGGTGTTGATTCAAACTCAACATATGAAAGCACATTTACATGCGTGGCTGTAGCTGAGTGTGCAAAGCTGCTTGATACAATTGGTTGCTACTAAAGAGCGAAATACACCACACAAGCGGCTTGTCAAACATTCTTCAAACCTACTTGTCCCATTTCGCCATACACCATGCAAACATGACTCGTTCAAGCAAAGAATTTTAGTTTTCTTCCAGTTCGCAATGTTAAATATTATGGTTTTCTTTCATTTTCCTCTCTTACGTCCTTACTCGGTGAAAATTTCGTTGCGAATGAGGCGATTTTGCTATACACAACGCAAGCGGTTTGATCAAACATCAACATGGCGGCCAGAAAATCAAAAAATTTTGATTTTTGCTCAAATTTCCCTCAAGCGGTTTGTCAAACCTTCAAACACCCCCATACACAGCACAAATGGCTTGAAGCAAAGGGAAATTTCGCTTGGTTTGTCAAACCGCTTGTGTGGTGTATTTCGCTCTTAAGGCTGTCGGGGTTCAATCCTCATCAGACGGAGCATGAAATTTTATTTTTTTATACCCGAGCGCACTTGTGCACAAGGGTATTATAACTTTGTTCACATAACAGGCAAAACGAATCGAGATAGATATAGACAAATGTATACATAAATGATCAGAATGAAAAGAGAAATCGATTAAGCGGTGACTGTCTGTCCGTCCGTCCGTCTGTGCACACGATAACTCGAGTAAAAATTGAGATATCTTAACGAAACTTGGTACGTGGACTTCTTTTGGGCATAGGACCGATGGTATTGAAAATGGGCGAAATCGGACAATAACCACTCCTACCTCCCATATAACGGTAATTTTCAGAAATACGAAAAGTGCGATATTTTAGTAACTACTGAAGATAATTCACTCAAAATTGATATTTACAATAAGTTTTAGACGAAAAATAAGAATATTAAAAAATTTTGGCAAATGGGCGTAGCCACGCCTACTTATGGTTACATGTGTATATCTTGGTAACCGCTCCACCAATTTCTTCCAAACTGGCACAGTTGTTGGCCCTGCTACAACATACCAAATGGCCGAAAAGTTTTAAAATCGGACAATAACCACGCCCACATCCCATATAACGGTAATTTAGAAAAATACGAAATCCTCGATAAATCAGTAAATATTAAAGCTCATTTACTCAAAGTTGATGGTTGCAACAATTTTTTACCAAGAAATACGCTTATGATACAATTTTGGAAAATGGGCGTGGCACCGCCCACTTATGATCACATATATGTATCTCGCTAACCGTTCTAGCAATTTGAACCAACCTCGGTATGGTTATTGTGCTTGCCACATAGAAGCAAAGCGTTGAAAATTATTGAAATCGGACTAAAATTACGACCGCTTTTCATATACTTAAAATTTATACACCCCGGCTTATCGTGTAGCGGTAGCTTTCGGAAAGGTGGAAAACATATATTTAATAATTGCGCCGGGTATTTAATGTTCGGCTCCGCCCGAACTTAGACTTTCTTACTTGTTTATTCTTAATTATGAAAATGTTTGGGTTTAAAATTTAAACCGAGCTGTTTAAATTCTAAACCCAACATATGTGCCCTCTTTTTTTAAATTTAGAGTGTTTGTATTTGAAACTGAATTTATGTAGTTTGGTCATAAATGTAGTCCAAACAGTTTAAAATTAAAACCGAAATTTTTAACCGTGTATTGAAACATTTTGGTCCAACATTTTCACCAAGAGTTCAGGTTCATGATTTTTAGTGACGCATTTGTCTCCTAATATTACGGTTTGGTGGTTGTCAGAAGGCATATTTTCCGTCTTAAATAACTTAGAAAAACTGTACATGCATACAAAGATACGTAATAGTTTCAGTGCGTTTGAAAGGCGCCACGTCCCCTTTTCAAATAACCCCAATTTTCTCTAAGAGCATGGGATTGATTTCATATATCTCTATACCATTTTCGAGTAATTTTTTTTTTACTTGTGTTTCTAGCAGTAAACGGAAATTCGCAACGCTCCGAATAAATTAAAAAAAGATTTTCCGTACGTTTGAAAGGCAGTTAAAAAATGCGTATAATTTTCGTCACGAAATTAATATCATAAATTTTGTGTTTCTAGTTCAGCTTTCGTCACTCGAATATTTTACCTCAAAGAGGTGTTTTATTTGATATCAATTATTTTGGGGTGGCAAATTTAAAATCGACGAAAATACAAACAATAAACTAAATGTTTTATATTTCTCAAATAAATTGCTAAAAATATTATCTAAATCTAAATTATGTATTCAAATCGAGGTGTCCATTGAAACACATAGTTTTTCGAATACGGAATAAAGCGAAAAAGGATGATCAAGGATATGATGATATCAAGGATGATATGTATTCGAAAAAATTAAAAATAAAAAAATATGAGAAATGATAAAAACTTATCAACTTGGTACCAACTTTGGATACAATAAACAACTGTATTCGTCTGATTGCCTCGTAGTTTAATTGTTGTTAAGATTTCTACCGGGTGTGGGGCGCACACATGTGCTTTTTTTAAGAAGTTTTCCTTCTATCACGTGTTTGGTGTGTGTTGCACTCGTGCTATTAAACTAATGATTTTTTCTCAAGTAGTTTTGCTCAGTGGCAATTTATACATATGTATGTAAGTAGTAGCGGCACATTGGGTGAACTGAATGCATTCATACATACATATTTATGTACAACTATAGGTAAATACCAGGTAGGTGAAGTGCGGGTGATAAACCCATGTAGCATAGTTAAATACTATGTACATACCTGCAATTAAAATGGGGAAGAATGTTACAATTTCGACATGTGACTGAAAAAAACTCTAAAATACACACAAATTGTGGTTTCCAAGACATGTACGAAGTGATTAGCACAGCTGCATCCTTCAACTTGTCAACTCGCGCGAAATTCCCCGATTTGCAGGGAATTTTGGTTTAATTGACAATCGGGGAATGGGCGCTTTTTTTCGGGGAGCTGGGTATGTTATTTTTATA
>NW_023458569.1:2219246-2244955 GCF_013731165.1 Rhagoletis pomonella | reverse complement strand
AATGCCCGAAATCTCTATTTTCAGCAGCCCGATTTTTAGTTTTCAGGCGATAACGTTATGGCGTATTTATATTTTATAAACACAAAAGATAGCGTTAGATAGCTTGTTTGAAGACCCTTCTACTGATATCCACATCAATGACATGGACTGAGTAGTGCGGCCTCAGTGGTAGTTTAAAAATTGCCTTTTTTCGAATTTCAGGCAACAGCCACGCCCACATAGGCATACGAATCAAAACATCCTGGAACAAAACCTTCTTAGTTTTTTGTGTACTTTAATTCCTGAAAGTTTGAAAAAAATGGGCACACTCTGCAAGACCTTTCCAACGATATATCAAACATGTCGATTGGACGTCTGGATAGAAACTTCCAAATCTCGTGTATATATAAGCGGGTCATTTCAGCATTCTACTGTGGCTGCTTTCGTCACTCGCGCACACTGCCGTGCGCTGTGATATTTTTTCTCGGGTTCACAACTATCCTATCTTTTAAGTTGGAACCAACAATACACACGCACAAAATTTTATTGAAATAGGTTAAGCGGTTTCGGAGATTACAGTAAACGAACACAGTGACACGGGATATTTATATATTAAGATACCCTACTATAAGCACCTTCCATAGATACGTTTGCGCAACAAATTTCAATTTCATTTCACTTATGGTTTTGAAATTATAGCTGATAAAATTTTCCATAATTTTATCTATAAGCACCTACCATTGATATATCTGCATACTAGATTTCAAGTTCGTGGGACTTATAGTTCCGAAGTTATAGTTAATAAAAAAATGCCATGCCTATTGTATGTACGGTGGCCTTATTAACCAACGTAAAATAAAGGACATTTTTTTCAAAATGATTTGGAAATACGTACATACAACTTGTATGATAAAAGTACCTTGCCCATATCGTAATTTAAGTCAAATATTTACCATTTAATTATATTATTTAATTGTATAAGTTCCCCTGCTGTAGCGAAAAATGAAGCCAAATCCTTTTCAAGGACTTCGCCGTCCTTTGCTACCAAAATGCGTTTACCATAATTCATACTGCACGACGAAGCCAGCACACAGTGGTTCAAAATTCGAATTCTATATTCATAATCCACTGGAGCCTTCATTTTTCCACCAACTTTTACTAAAAAGCAAAAAAAAATATTTATTTTGGTGAACATTTTTTTATAACATTGTTGTTTTGTGTATTTTTTTGTTTTGGGAGAACCATACAATTATTATCAACTAGCTTTTGTTATGTAACATTTATTAACTGGAACAGAAGAATACATTTTCTTCAAAGCTGCTACTTTTTGTGCATTTTGCACTAAAAAATTTAATATAATCAAATTAAAATTCAGAAATCAGGCTCAACTGGTCTCTTGCAAATATTGTAAGCTTTCATAAAAAATAACAATTAATGAAATTAAGCGAAAAAGGAAGTGAATGAATGCCAGTTTTGAACCACTGTTCAGCAGGGGGTTTATTGTTCTCTTTCAGTGGAACTGGAAACTCAGCGTGCAACACGATCCTGGGCACAACTTTCCCTGTGCTTTATAGATTGTACAAAGATTACCGATTAAATAGAAACCCTTAAGTGGGGTGCGAAACAAACTGGCGAAAGTTATCATTATATTTTATAAGGGACATTTTTATTTTTCATATTCTGAGTTTAAAAATTTACCTCTGAAAAATGCAGAGCCGATTTAAAGGACAGTTTAAGAAATAAAGGACAAAAGGCGTCCTTTATTTTGAAAAAAATTATAAAGGACAGGTGATTAAAATAAAGGACTGTCCTTTAAAATAAAGGACGGATGGTCACCGTAATTGTATGTGCCAAATTGTATGTGTAAAAATTTCCACGCCTATGGGATATGCCACGCCCCTTTTGCAAACCCCTTTATATTTATTTTACTGTAAGCACCTACCATAGTTATGTCAGCATAACAAATTTCAAGTTCATATGACTTATAGTTTCGAATTTATAGCTGATCAAATACTAAACGCCTATTGGATGTGCCACGCCCACTTCTACAAACTCATTTATTTATACCATACTATAAGCACCTACCATATATATGGCCGTATACCAAATTTCAAGATAATGTGACTTATGGTTCCGAAGTTATGATTGATAACAAATTTCCCGCCTATGGGATATGCCACGCCCACTTTTACAAAGTCATTTATATATACTCTACTGTAAGCACCTACCATATATATGACTGCATACCAAATTTCAAGTTCATGTGACTTATAGTTTCGATGTTATGGCTGATTAAAAATTTCACGCCTATCGGAGGTGCCACGCCCCCTTGTCGAATCCCAATTTTTTTACCCTATTATAGGCACAGGTGTCATGGCAATACTCTGTCAAAATTTTGTTCGATTCTGTCCGTCCGTTTAGGCTGCAACCTGGCACATACATACATACATACATACTTCCACAAATATATAGTAGATATATCCTTCACTTAGCGTAAAATAATATTTGTGGATATCTCGGGCACAGGGCCACCTATCGTGTAAGTTTCAAGTCCAAATATTTCTTTTAAATTGGCTAAATTGTTTTCTAAATATGAGCCAAATCAGCAAGTAAATCCAATTTTTATGAATATCCCGACCCCAGCGCCACCTAGCGATTAAATTTTTAGTCGAAATATTTCCCTCAAGGTGCTGAAATATGTTCCAAATATGAACGAAATCGGTCCAGCCGTTTAGTAGTTTAGTGACATTCAATATACGGAAAACTCTATGAAATTGTGAAATCGTGACGTCTCAGCTTTCTTCATTTTTCGGCAACAACAACAAAAAATTAAAATTTTTTTAAAATCAAAGAACTGAAATCAGATCAACCGTTTGGTCAGGCATCGCCGTCATACGAAAGACATTTCATTTTTATATATATAGATAATTTTTTTGTTATGGTCATCAGATCTTTAATGTGAAGGTCATCAGATAAGCACCGTCATTCTAAATGTGCATTAAGGTTTTATTTTTTGAAGTTACGGCCTTTTTTAGCGGTGCACGGTGGTTTGAATTTTTAGGAAATGAAAAACCGACGACATTTGAGACATTCTTCGTTCAAAAAGGCTTCTGAATAGTGTTGCCATCTGTTGAAAATATTAAACTCAATTACGGCGTCTTAATGCCATGCGGGTTCACTAGTATTAGGGTAATTTCGTATTGATCAGAGATATAGGCCAGTTCTCTCCTACAGTCTTCCACTAGTTGAGATCTATCAGAGGTAGAAGAGAGGGCCTCAACGGAAATTTTTTGCTAAGAGATTTCGCACTAAATTTAAATGGTTGTAAATAAAAAAATATGCAAAATTCACATGCATTTAATGTAAAATACACTAAAATATGCGCAAGACATATGCAAAATCAGGTATTTTTTGCAAAATATGCAAAATCATGCATTTATTGCAAAATATGAAATAACGATTGAATGCTATTTTAAAGGAAATTTCATGATTCGTAAATATATGTAACTCAATCAGTTCCATTTGAAGATGCCCAATAAAAACATACATTTGCATCAGATTCCGAGCCCTACTAATGAATATCTAAATTCCGGGACTAATCCCGGGAATGTGATAACGACATCCCGAAAATCCCGGGATCAGAAAAAGCGAAAAAATTAACATCCCTAGTCTCCGGTTTGTACAATTTTCGGCTCTAATATTTAAGAGCGTGTTCGAGGAGATGGCAAGGGCACATTTTGTAGTAAATTGACGCGCTAATAGCCTAAATATATATTTTCGAGGTTGCTGAGAACGACAGGACCATTTATTTTTCTCTTCAATCAAAATTTTTGAGAAATTCAAGAAAATCGTAGAAAAAATATAAAATTTTTACTTTCAGTGCTCATATTTAATGTTTAAAATTTGTTTTTATAAACCAAAGATAACCAAGATCGTATGTCATTCAAAGAACTTTAAAGTAAAAAAAAACTCGGTATGACTTTGTTAAATCAGTGTCAAGATACGAGCAAATTTCTAAATCGGTGCAAATGTGAAAAATATCAATGTTCCGGGTAACGGGGGTCTCATGAAACAGACTCTGGGAGTAAGTTTCAAGTTCCTAGGCTTGGAAATCATCACAATGTGTACGTGTATCTATCTTATCAGGATAGTGAACTTGCAGACAAAATTAACAAAACTTAAGAAAATTAAATGAAAAAATGACTTATTACGATTTTATCGATACATAATTCTTCTTCTCAAACAGTATTTAGTATTTTGATTAAGTAAAGAATATTTTTACCCTCGTTTTCAGTCTTTCTTACACTATAAAGTTTCTAGAATTTTTTTCTTTTGGAGAATTTTCTATCGCTTGAAGTGAGTGCTCCGTTCAAGGTTTCTGACAGATTTACGAATCGTTCAGTAACGTCATTCGTAAATCTGAAGTTTTTCACTTTTTCCAACCGTAAAAGGTATCATTTATTCCGCGGCTCCGACGAAGTATTTTTCTTCAAAAATTAAGTTGGTATACTCATAAAGAAAAAAGAGTTCTCGGGTCCTCGTTGTTTTTAATTTTTCCAAGCTCAATTGTGGAATTGATTCTGGAGTCACTGTTGTGGGTTCGCTTTGTAGAAATCATTTTTAATTATATTACCCAATGGCAAATTGAATATAAATTGGAGACGTCCGACTGGGTCGAAGGAGAAGATTGAATTGTCTTCAGTTTCTCACAACTATATACATGGGATCCGTATGACGAAAAAGAAATTTTGAAACCTAAAATGAAGAAAAATTTAAAGCCTGTTTACGCCGAAGATATATTTGACCGGAAAAAAATATCGAAAAGATAAAACCGTTTTAGAAATTTGCTCGTATCTTGACTTTATTCAACCAAATTATACCGAGTTTTTTTCAGTTTAAAGCCTTTGAATGGCCTACGATCCTGACTATCTTTGGTTGTTAAAAAACTAATTCTAAACGATAAATCTTAGGTATTATATGTGAAAATTTTATATTTGTTGTCCTTTTTGTCAGATTTTCGTGAATTTAATCAAAACGTACGCCCAATTGATTTGCCACTCGACTCACACCTGCCAATGATATGTCCATGTTAAAGTAATGTCGACTCCGTTTTACTTTCTCTGGTAATCGTGTTTTATGCTGGGTTGTGATTAGAATCGAGGAGCACACATGTAGATGGTTTCTGAAGCTATAATTTTGAGTAGAAAAACTGGTTGTTTGTGTGTATTACCTTGTTTATACCAACGCAATAATAATGAACAAAAAATACTAGTATTATTGTGAAAAAGTGTGGGTTGCTCGATAGACGAAAAATATGGCAAAGAGCGCCCCACGCTTTTTCACAATAATACTAGTATTTTTTGTTCATTATTATTTACAACTTATATTAAAATAAGCAAAATAAAATAAAATTATAAGAATTATGTTTTACTTTTTAGTTTGATATGCTTTAAAAGCGTGTTTTTTAGTTTTTTTAAACTATATTTTTTTAGAAGATACTCGATCATCCTTTTTCCGTGATTACTATTACTAACGACAGCGAGGTGCAGCAACGAGTAATCTTCTAAGTCATTAATAGTACAAGTTATATTAACAGTGGCACCCCGATTTAGAAGATGTTCAAAGATTTCTATTTTGCCAATATAACCAGCGAGACTCAGTGGTGTAACATTTAAATTATTTTTCACAATCGGCTCCGCGATTGAATAATGCTCGTACAGCATCGAAATGATTATTTTCTACTGCTAAAAGAAGTGGCGTATTGCCAAATTCTGCTTTGCAATTAATATCAGTACCGTGGTCAAGCACTGGAAGATTGCATTACATCATTTATTTTCAGCCATAGACGGGATCATGTCTGGTAAGTTCGTTGTCTCGCGCCTACGACTTGCGCCTTAGCCCGCTTGGCCAAGTGTGCAACTGATAGGGATAGAATGTATTAACACTAATAAGCCGAGTGCTCGAGTCAGAAAGTAAGTAGACGGTACGCATGCGCAGACAGTGTAGTTGTCTCACTTGCTCTCACACAGAGGCTGCGTGAGGAAATTATTAAATCCTGGCGATCCTAATCAGGATAATGAGATAAATTTATGAAATTATTATATTGTCGCTGATTCTTGATAAGTGTACAAAGGTTGAATTAAATCAGTCCGTTTAAAGTGGGTCAAAATCGAGTCCAAAGGAGTCGGTTACAAACATACATACATACAAACATACAGGAGAAGCTAATAAAAGGGTCTTAAAAAACTGATTTGACTCAACACATATTTGTTTCAATCATTTATACCTGTGTCGGTAAAGCGCACTAGCAGAAACCATATTGAAAAGTAAACAAAACTTTGTTATTTTTATTCGATATTTCTTAAATAATTAACTTGCGCGGTAGACCGAAATGTAAGCGAACCAGAATTTAAATTTGTTATAATAATAATTCAAATTTAAAACGGGCTGTATAAAGAAAACCAGCCTTTTTTCACTTCGTGTCAAAAGTGTTTATACCTGTTTTGTAAACGATGCACAGTGCTTCCCTTCCATATAAAATATGGGCAAAAATAGAATTATGGACGGATTTAAAGGAAAATTCGCTTCTTAGTAAAATTGAGGACGCTAAATTCAAAAATGCAATTGGTTTTTGTATAACTTTCATACTGTAAATGCGGTTTGAAGTTGAAGAGTTTGGGTTCTTGTGGCATTTACATAGGTATGTACATATAGTTCTTTCTATTTTCAAAGGTGAGGTGTCAAATGACAGTGCTTGGCCTGTGGATGTGCCATGAAGTTTTTTATTTTTGAAAGGGGTTGCCACCTGTTACAAAATTTATTAAAATCATTTAATAAGTGAAATGAATTAGATATTACAATATGGGTATCAATTGAACTAGTTTTGAAAATACTTCACTTCTAAACCACACGTAGAAGGGTTGCCACATGTTTAAAAAATCAAATTCACTTTAATTAAGGGAATAAGGCAACTGAAATGTGTATATAAATATGAGTATCAGACAAATGAAAAAATTTGATATATTTAGCAAGAAATAAGTGGAGAGTAAAAACATTCCTGAGTTAATTTAAGAGTCCAGTAATTTAAAAGGAATGTAATCAGAACAAATCACTGATTGACAATGTATGTATTTGTAATAAAACAACAAATACGATGACGTAATCCTATGGTTTGACGTAATTGTTATTTTAGTTTAACTAAATTTGACTTTACAAACATATGGCAACCCTATTCGTAATATTTTTAAGCTAAAACCTTCTTAAACCTCTTTCGTCTGACTCCCTTATGGTGATACCTATCTATTTCAATAACCTTATTCCTTTAATTCAAGTGGAATTTAATTTTTTAAACAGGTGGCAACTCTCTACATGTAGCTAATACACATTTCGATTGATACCCATCTCTTAGCAATTCACTTAACTTATAAAAAAATTGTAATCTAATTATTTAACAGGTGGCAACTCTTTAAAGAAAATAAACCTTCTATTGTCCACAGGTCAAGCTTTTTGATTTGACACTTCATTTTTGAAAATGGAACGAATCGTGCAGATCTCCAGGCCCTGACAAAAATATATAAAAAAATTGTATGCATTAGCGAAAAACGCATTATTTCAGAAAGTGCAAAAATGAGCAGGTTTTTATTTCTTCTTTTGAAAGCGAAAAGCCCATAATATAAATTAAATATTTAATAAAATAATAAAAAATAACCCAATATTTTTATTGAGCTTTGTACCACGACTTCTTTTTTCTAGACTTCAGCAGGGAAGAGTCTGATGAGGAGATGTGGTGATCTCCGAAATAGTGCTATAACTTCTACCGCTTAGACTTTGTTGCTTTTTCAATTTTTCCTAATAAACAATCGTGGTACAAAGCTCAATAAAAATATTAAAAATAAAATGTTAACAAGCCACAATAACATTGACAAAAAAATAACCTATTTTTACATATATTTTTTATTCATTCCATTAAAATTTAGCATTTTTGAAATTTTGTTTAAAAAAAAATTTTTTTTTTGGAACACAGCAGGGACACCCTGTGTTTAATTTTATTCCAAAATTTTAATTCCTGTAATTCTCTACTATCTATTTGGAAAAAAGAAACGTCAAACCAACATTTGATTTCAAAGAATATATTTTTGAAATTTTTTTTCTGTGAAGAGCTTACGGATGGCTTTGCTCTTATTAAAATTCTTAGTATAAAATTTGTCGACTTTAGTGGCTTCCTGGCGGCATATAATTAATTTTTTAGGGAAATATCTGTTTAATTATTTTTAGTGGATAAATTGTCTTTACAAAAATACCAAACAAGTTCACATTGCAGATAACGAATTTTTCGATTTTTGCCCACTTAGGCACTCCGCACATTAAGCTCCTAATCACAGTAGTGTAATCGTTTCGGCATACTAGAGTATAAAGCTTTTATGCCCAACCCATGTATTTCAGTGAAGCTCTGTAGATTACGATTCAAAATCATGTTTGCGCCTAATCATAAAAGCTTCATGTAAGGCGCTTGCAGTTTTGAAATCGTCATTTGTTTACTTTTTTGTGTTGGAAATAAAATTTATTTGTCAATTCAATAGAAAATAATTGGAAATGAACGATTTCGTGCTAAAATTCGTGCAAATTGCATTAAACCACAAGCGTTTATGCAATATTTCGGAGCGGAAATATTTGCGGAAGTGCGTGTTGCGAAAGAACGGCCAAAAAATGTGTTATGTGTAGAAAGTGTTTATTAGCTGGTGACTTATGCAGGGCGTGCAAGTGTGCAGAAGTCGAGTCGTCATGCATTCGTTTCGGTATGATGAAACGATTACTCTACTTTGATTAGGCGCGTAATGTGCCGAGTGCCTTAGGCGGCACTGTGCGATGTGAGAAATAAAAAAAGCGACTGAAAACAAAAGTCAATGCACTTTTGAATTTCGGAGCGTATTGAAAGTTGGTTTATGCTTCCGTTTTGAATCACAGCGAACTGGGTCAAAGCGCTTTATATGTCGGCATAAACAAGGTATATGAATCGAAATTAGACGTTAATGATTATTGCACAAACTTTTAAATGAAATTTCATTAGTATTTAGCTTTTCAAAGGTTTTTTCAATGCATTTCCCCATACGGCAGTAGATAGAGCAGCTGATTTTACTTTTGTCAAGAATTTCGTCTTTAAATTGTCACTTAAAATTTCAAACTTTGTTTACATACATATATGGATTCAAAACCCAATAATAAAAACACACAGCCTGCTGTTTTAAAATTTTGTGAAGGGAGAAGATATTCATTAACGAAACTACGCCAAAAAAATTATTTCTGTTTGTATAAGGGATGTATCTTCAACATGAGAAACTCCAAATAAGAAGGCTACCTTGAAAATCTTGTAAAAGCAAAGAAGTTCTCAAAGATGGAAGGGAAGTGGAATCCTATGCTATTCACTGCATTGTACTTGGCCGAAATCAGAATCTGAAAATAATCCGTTGAATACCACTCGTTCTTCAAAAGTAGTCGGATATTTTCATCATATTTCCCTGCCTAGGAATGTTTGCAACAAATTTGCGAGTAAAAAGCCCCGACCAGAAAGTAGAATGTTATGAAAAAATATTATACAAATGTGTGATGTTACAAATGAATATTTATGTGCTGCTTTCACAAAAGGTCGAAAACTATATTCCAAATAAAGATGCTGTTCCTGGGCTAATAAATCTAAGGTCATTGAAAAAGGTTTTAAAATCCTCTGGCTTTTGTGACAAATCCTCTGACATTTGTGTATTTGTGTTTGTATTTTGTCCCGTATTCGGCTACGATAAATATGATCACCGGTAATGCATTACCGGTAATGCGTAAAAGGAGGGACAAAATTTAGAAGACAATGCGTTCTAGAACACGTTACCACTGGAAACGAATACCAATTGTTTGCTGGGAAGCGTCAAGATTTCAAAATAAGAATTGGTTCATAGGCATGTAATTTTTATGGACTGCTAAGGCGCCAAAATATCGAATACGGGACAAATATGGGATACACAGAATATGGAATACAGAACATTTGGCGTCCCGTATGAAATAAATAAATTAACAGGACAATTGACGAAAAAAGAGGACTGTCCCGTATAATACAGGATGGATGGTCACCGTAGTTATAGTGAACTGCAGAGGTAAGGTAGCCGTATTTGTCGCAATATGAAATACCTGAGTGCGAAGAGCTTGAAATGCTGGCCGACAGAAAAGACACCCGAAATTTTTAACAGAGAGTTGAGCGACTTACGGAAGGTTTCAAGACTCCTGTAGGAACAACCATGGCGACCTAGTGACTGATGTCCAGAAAGTAATAACATTTTGGAGGAAACACTTTTCGACCCTTTTGAATGGCAGCAGCTCTGAAAGAAGCGGAGAAGACGAAACCGAGCCCCCAGTCGATTAGGATGGAGTCGATGTCCAAGCGCCTGACTATGACGAGGTACGAATAGCGATTATGCTGATGAAAACTAACAAAGCTGCTGGAGCTGACGGCCGAGCTATTCAAGTACGATCGTAAGGAGCTAACAAGGTGCATGCCCGACGACTGGAATTCAAGTGTGTTCCACCCAATCCACAAGAAAGGCGACCCCGGTATGCGCGCCAACTATTTCATCGAGTGTGTTTTCTGAAAGCCTGAAGCCCTCCGTCAACGAACAAATACGTCTCGCTTCCTCTTCAGTTATTTTTTCTATTCAGCTTCTTGACACTCGTCATCGTACCAGTTGTTCTTTCGGGCTCGCTGAGAGGAAAATGTGGTTCCACTCAGGGATGAAAAAGTAGGTACAATTGTACCTTTTTCCGACGTTTGATTACTTAAAGGCACATTAGGTACCGGCACTAGATTTTAGGTACAATCATCTTTTGATCAGATGCATTACTAGTTTTTTTCCTTTACCGTGCTAATATATTTACTTGTAGGTACGGGAGAAGTTTCGCTTTCCTTTTGAAGAATAAGCAATTCTAGAGGAAAGTGGTCAAAAGGAAGACATAAAAAAAAAACCATATTATGTATTATCTTAAACATTTTACATTGCATTTAGAGCAGGCACTACGAAAAATTAAGACTTCGTAATTTTGTTCTATTAATTTTAACGCTTATTTTCACTAAGTCAAATTCAGTGGCATTTGCGGTGAAATGAGTAAAATGGGACTAAAAACTGGCCTTGGTTTGATTTAGATTAGAATAGGCCTTCATTGTCAAATGGGACTAAAAAATGGTCTTTGGTTTGATTTAGACCAGAATAGGCCTTCAGGCGTGTACATGCGCTGCTAAGGCGGCTATTTCTAAGTTTTTGGCCCATAATATCATCGATAAAGGTAGGGATAAGGAAAGAAAGTTGTGTCAAATTAAGTCAAAAAATTTTTTTGTCTAAATATTACATTGCGAAAACAAGCCTTTATCCATCCATACAGCCCAGTGTCTAGGTTGTCTTCAAATTTCATATTTTTAGATGAGAACTACAGCTATTTGACCCATACAGACTTCCCGTTGTTTTATAAAAAGCTGGATAAAGAAGTATACTTCGCAAAGTGTGTTTTTTTGTCTTTTTCGCCAATATTTTTCAGTAGTCAAAATTAGACAAAAAAAATGCTTCTCTGATTCCCATTAGACTATAGTCTATAGATATAGGCTCAGTTGAAAAACCTAATCATGTTTAAAGTACATATATCTTTTGTGTTCATGTTTTAAATAAAACTTATAAAAAAACTACAAATGAATGATGTAACTTTTTTTTAGGTACAATCTGTCTCATTTAGGTACATTTATTTTGTGATATTAGGTACAATCTGAAATTTCCATTTTTCAACCCTGGTTCCACTGCTCGCGTATGTCGGTTTGTTGAAGAGTGCTTTCAGAGAAAGTAGAGTTGCGAATAAATTAGCGGTCTATTGTGATTGCAGCATTTCGACATTAAGCTTTCATTGCATTGTTGGGTCACATTATTTTCTTGCTCAGAGGCGGGTGCGTATCTTGGCAGCAACAAAATTGTGGTCCGTGTCGGTCTTTGGAGTGTACGTAGGTCTAACACAGGAAGCATGTCTTCCGTCTATCACAACACGATTGATTTGGTTTTTCGTTTTTCGATCTGGAGACAGCCATGGATCATTTTATGCTGGAACCTAGTACTACATTACCATGTTTCGGACGTTTCGTGGTGGAGGCTGAATTTTCCGACAGTGGCGAAAAATATTCCTTCCTCGTCCACCCTGGTATTGAAATCGCCAAGCAAGATTTTTATATTGTGTCGGGGGCAGAACTCGTTTGTGCGCTCCAAGCGCCCATGGAAGAGATCCTTGGACGCCTCGTCCTTCTCCTCCATCGAAGCATGGGCGCAGGTGAGCAATATGTGTGAAGAATCTAGCTTTTATGCAGATTGTGGCTAGACGTTCTTCCACCGGTGTGAACGCCAGTACTCGGCGACGGAGTCTCTGTCCCACATCAAATAAAACACCAAATTTGCGCTCTTTTACGCGGCAACTATAGTGGACGTCGCAAGGCCTCATGCTCACCTTGCCTTGCTTTCTCCATCGCATTCCTTGGATGGCGGTGATGTCAGCCTTAGTCTTTCCGAGAATATCAACTAGCCAGGCAGAGGCCCCTGCAGGGTTCGGATATTCCAGGTGCAAATCATAGTCGTTTATACGTTTGCCGTGGTCGTAATCAAAAAAAGGGCGTCTCATCCGAGGCTGACTGTTGTTTTTCATTGGGTGGGGTCTTAACGTGGCGGGACCCAAACACAGCGCACGAGAAGTGTTACGCCTTCTCACTTTAGCTCGCTTCCAAACGGGTGTTTAGTCGCTACCCAAAGGATTCATGAATATAAATATCCGAACGTGGTGAAATGCAATTTGAACCGTAAAAACACGAATCACTTCTGGCCACTCCTAGGTGAATGGCAGTCAAAAGTTTTTCCTATCTTCGTGGCCTTCTGCGCACGGAACCATCCGGACTTTAGCTTTCATAAATTGTACTTTCTCTTAAAACAAAACTATTTGTGTAAATCATTTTTGGGTACTCGCACTGTTTTAAAGATTTCCGTTTCTCAAGTCTGGCTTCTATATTTTTTTATCTATTCTTTTGCTTTCATTGTGACTAATACTACGTTCAAATTGACAAGTTAAACATGTTAAATGGGCTTGAACCAGTTAAATGAACAAAACGTTTTTATGAACAAGTTAAATCGCATGCAATTGTTGTTGGAAATTTTAACCAGTTAAATTATTTAACTCGTTTGAAAACCAGCTTTCATTTGACACGCCAACGTTAACAAAAATTATATTCTCAAAAATAATAAAAATTAAAAACTATCAAAAAATATCAAAATTGTATGCATGTCTGCCAAGGCGGTAATCAGTTATTTTCCATCAGGTCTCATCGTAAGCAGAGATAAATAGTGCATACATTTTAAACATTTTGAAGTCTCTAAGTAATCCGAATGCGTTAATATCATGAAGCAGACATTCGCACAAAACAATTTGAAACATAAAAAGTTGATTTTGATTTTTTTTTAATAGCTATTTAAAATCAAACAACCGTCAAAGTTAACTCCAAATGTTCAATCCCAACAAAAAATCGATAATCGCTTCTAGTGGTAACGTGTTCTAGAAGGCATACCGTTATAATGCCTTCGAATTTTTTTGCTTCTTTTAGGCATTGCCGGTAATCCAAAGTAGAATGTTCTACAATATTTTTTAATTCGCTTCTTTGCTTCGTTTCAGGGAATGCAAAGTAGAATGCCCTACAATATTTTTATACCCGAACGCACTTGTGCACAAGGGTATTATAATTTTGTTCACATAACGGTTGTTTGTAACAGCCGAAACGAATCGAGATAGATATAGACATATATATACATAAATGATCAGAATGAAAAGAGAAATCGATTAAGCGGTGACTGTCCGTCCGTCCGTCTGTCCGTCTGTCTGTCCGTGAACACGATAACTCGAGAAAAGATTGAGATATGTGAACAAAATTTGGTAAGTAGGTTTCCCTTTATCCAAGGTAGGTTGGGATTGAAAATGGGCAGAATCGGACAATAACCACGCCCACCTCCCATATAACGGTATTTTCGAAATGTGCAAAAACTACGTTATTTCCGCAAATACTGGATCCAAATTGTTGAAAGTTGGTATGCGAAGTAGAAATTTGGTATAAAATAAGACAGTTATGTAATTTTTTGAAAATGGGCGTGGCCCCTCCCACTTATGATAAAAAGCTGTATCTCTGTAGTCCCTTTACCCATCCCCACCAAACTCGCTGAGAATATCACTTAGGGCTTGACTAATTTTTGAAATCCGACAAGAACCACGTCCACCTCCCATATAACGGTAATTTACAGAAATACGAAAACTGCGATAAATAAGTAACTATTTAAGCTAATTTACTCAAAAACGATATATGTAATAACCTCTTAGCAGAAAATTATTTATTATTTTATTTCATTTATTATTATAAAGAAAATTAGTACAATAAGATCCCAAAGATCTTTTTTAGTACAACGGTAACTTAAAATTAAGACAAGAATAAGAGTTGAGAATAAAAAGTGCATAGCACATCATGTCAAACAAAGCCTGACAAATAGCATTAGGCAAAACTTACAAATCTATATAAAACCAAGAGAGGAAGAAAAAATAAATAAATAAATATAAAAAAAGTCAATAAATAAATAAAAATTAAAAAGAAAAAGAACGACATATAATTTTCAATTAGCCTATATCTAAAAACATACACATTTACAATTTATATAGATAGCGAACCTCAGCTGATAATGAGTTAATAAGTTAACGAGAATACGAGTACAAAACACTCCTAAAGTTGCTTTTATTTAGACTGTTGCGAATATGTCCTGGAACCGAGTTCCAGGTGCGAATAGCATTGACGAAAAATAGTCTTGCAGATGCTAGATATTTGTACCTAGGTATAATCAGGTCAGTAAGGCGTGAAGACTTCGAGAAGGATAATTTTTCGTATAGATATATTGGATCTTTATCCATCATTCGGCGAAATAAAAAAATACAATTTCTTGCTTTTAGGTATTCAGCCCAACAGTCGTGATTTCCAATCGGATATTCGCTCAAATTTCAATAGCCCAAAAACATATCGAGTGACATGATTGAATACTACATCAATTTTATGGGAAGATTGAGAATCTAGGCTGCTGTAGACTAGCTCAGAATAGCAGGGAATTAGGGAAACTTTTGGAAAATGGGCGTGGCACCGCCCACTCATGTCTACATATGTGTATCTCGGTAACCGGTTTACCAATTTCTACCAAGCTCGGCACATTTATCAACCTTGGCGTGAAAAATTAATATGCTGAAAATTTTTGAAATCGGACTAAAATTACTGCCACTTACCTTATAACGGTACATTTCAGAAATAAGAAAACTCCGATTTTTTAATAAGCTAAGACGCCAACTTACAACAATCACTTAACAAGACACAAGATGATAACCGCCTTACCCATTTCCACCAAACTTGGTCCAATTATTTCAATAAATCATAGTATATTATCGAAATGTTTGGAGAAATACTCTTGCTTATCATGCAGTTTACTGAAAGGTAAAAAAACGATATTTAATATGTGCGCCGGGTATATAATGTTCGGTTTCGCCCGAACTTATACTTCTTTACTTGTTTTTTTTCACTTCTTTGCTTCATTTCGGCGAATGCAAAGTAGAATGCTGCATCGTAGTCAGCTGAAAAATAGAATGAATATCCAAAATATTAAAAAAAAATTTCTTTTTCTACCGTTACTTTCTGTGGAAATTTGTCTCGCATAAAAATCATGTTTTGCATTGTTCAATTTACAGCGAAGTTGAAGTCAGTCCATGAAGTGAAGTACAAGGGCGAGGAAGTACAATTTTAAGTTTAATTACCCTGCAGGGAAACCGCGGACTAGTGAATCAAATTTCTAGTTTCGTACTAGGTCTTTATCGCCAAAAAGGAACTAGTCCGATAGAAACTGGATACCCACCAGTCTAAAATCGGCGAAAAGTGGTACTTTTAAAAACTAATTTTTTTCAGTTTTTTTCACTAGAAGTCTATATCTAAAGTGACGAATTTAGAAATGATTCGGAGCTATAGAAAAAGGGACGCAGAACGAACTAGATCTTATTTGTCGAATTT
This sequence comes from Rhagoletis pomonella, assembly GCF_013731165.1. Taxonomy (NCBI): domain Eukaryota; kingdom Metazoa; phylum Arthropoda; class Insecta; order Diptera; family Tephritidae; genus Rhagoletis; species Rhagoletis pomonella. The sequence goes on along the minus strand of NW_023458569.1, from coordinate 2,228,844 downwards.
AGAACTGGTTCGGAACTATAGAATTTAGGACTAGTTCGGAACTATCGAAAAAGGGATGCAGCGGGGGGCAATTGACACTTCCTAGGACATCGCCATGTTAAATTCGCCAATTGCTTGCATGCAAAAGAGATTTATCGCGAACCGGTATTGGGTCTATATGTACTAGAAGAGCACCAGTTCAGAACTAGAGATTTTCCCCACAGGGTAAATATGCGTGCATGTACATATGTACATACCGATTTTTAAGTAAAATGCGTAGGCAGCTGGCTGAGTCAGTGGGATCGTCGGTTCGAATCCTACTGAAAGAAGTCTGATGAGGAAATATGGTGATTTCCGAAATAGCTATCACTTCTACCATTTTTTCTATTTATTGTTGCTTTTACACAATAAGTTTTCATTAAAAACTGCCTCGAGCTCACTAAAAATTGTTGAATGTAAAATCTAATTACCTAAATACATATATATATGTATGTATAAAAACTGATTTATAAAAATTTTAATTAATTTTAATCTTTTAAGACAATCTGTATTTTCTGTTTTCAATTTAATATAAATAAGTAGTAAGTACTTATCTAGGCATTCTATGTACATTAGTTTATTTGTAAGGCATTCTTTGTTCGCTTCTCTGGATTCTGTTCCATGCGTTCTCCCTTCGTTCGAAGGTAATGCTGCGGATAAGGGCTTACGGCCAATGACATGCCCATGTTAAAATAATGCCTTCTGGAAGCGAAAGGGTACGCGATTTCCACCGCCTAGCTCGTTTCCATTTTCGTTTCTGTGGTAATCGTGTTTTTTGCTGGCATGTGGACGATTGTGTTTAACAAATAGCTCTTTTTCATTTAACAAGTTAAATGGGCCATTTTAAACGTAATATAATTCCGATAACAGTTTATTTGTTTGTTTTAAACGTGTAACACATCACTTTAACTGAAACATCACTTTTTAGTTTTAGAATCAGTCTTCGGCTAACTCTCGCGCCGTGCAGTTGTGTCTAGCTAGCGTACTACAGTTGAGCGTGTTTTTGTTTCAGTGAGCAATTTAAACGTGTTTAGCGTTTCTCAATCTCAATATAAAAATCATAAATTTAACCCCCCGTAAGTGTTGACCAAATTATTCTGTGTGGCATATGGAAAATATGTCAACGATTCCCTCGGGGAATCGTTATAGCATACTTGCTGAAGGTATTCTAAATTCCCCGAAAGCAAAACGCAAAAAAGCAACCGCGAAAGCACATTTTCCAGCGCTACCAGATGTATAAGCACAGAGTACCTGTCAGTGAGTATTCTCCGTGACGACAGCTTACTTATTCTTGCAAAATCCCTCAAAGTAGCTGAAAAGTTCATTACATGCAAAAACTTTGGCGGACTATGCCCTATTTCTGCCAGCTTCCACGATTCCCTAAATACTTGTAAAGGTACTATTTTTGACAAAAATCTGGCACACACCGACGAACAAGAAATTCTAGAAGCTCTTAAACCACAAGACGTTGTTGCTATATACAAATTTACCAAAACTGTTAACAATGTAAAAATTCCAACAGGTAGAATCGTGCTTTCATTTAATTTTTACAAATTACCTCAGTCGAACGACATAGCATGGTATTCAGGGACAGTAGAAGAGTACTTTCCTAATCCTATGAGATGTCGCTCATGCCAACTGCTGGGTCATACTATGAAAAGGTGCAGCAACAACTCCACCTGTGAAAGATGCAACCTCCCCCCTCATAATGACTTGCCTTGTTAACGAACGATGTGTGCCAACTGTTATGGCCCCCACCCTGCCTCTGCTAAAGACTGCCCAAAGTACTTGCAAGAAAAAGAAGTACTAAAAATTAAAACTCAAAATAAATGCAATTACGCTGAAGCTAGACGCCTTTACAAAATTCAAAGCCCCATTAACGTGAATCAAGATCAAACATATGCATCAATTCTCAACTCAACACAAGCCGCTCAACACAGTCTCTCACAAAACCCGACCGATCTCACTTCTTCAGTCGGTAACTCAACAGATATCACCAAACAACACCTCTCTACTATTCAATCTCACTCATACTAATCGAACGAGTCACTTCCTAGTGCTCACTCACACTCAGTTAAGTCACTCACTCATGTTCATACTTCGGCAGCAGTCAACACACAATCTACACAACAATCTCTCCCAACTTACTCATTCAAACAGCTCACTACAACTCCGGCTGCAAACTGGAGCTCTATTTCTCAATTATAATAATAATAATAATAATAGATTGGCGCTTACACATATGTTAGTGTTTGGCCGAGCTTATCCTCCGATTTGTGGCGTGCGCCTTGATGTTGTCACACAAAGCGGAGGGACCTACAGTTTTACGCCGACTCCGAACGGCGATTGTATTTTTATGAGAAGCTGTTTTTCATGGCAGAAATACACTCGGAGGTTTGCCATTGCCTGCCGAGGGACGACCGCTGTTAAGAAAAAACCTTTTTTCTATATTTTTGCGATGTTGCTTTGACCAGGGTTTGAACCCAGGCATTGTGGAGTGGAAGCGCGCACTGCTTACCACTACACCACAGCAGCCGCGGCTATTTCTCAATTGCATCCCCAAAACTCACCATCTGAACACTCATTAGACTCTAATAAAAACAATAGCAATGAGGTTAATACCACATTATATACATTAATGAACCTTTTTGAGTACTCCTCGGGGGTAAAAACTGATCAGGGATGAAAATGAGAAGGAGCATGCATTTTGTTGATTCAGAGTTGTATACAATTACTCAAAGGGAGCAACAACCGTACTATGGCAGAGTGGCGCAAGTCATGAATGTGTAATAGTGCCCGAAACTAATTGCAAAAGTGTAAAAACATTGCAAATTATTGTCTATTATTATAGATACTAGTACAGATAGTTTATAGTTCATAGTTCAGTGTATAATAATTAATATTACACCGTACATGATAATGAACTTTTAAATACTGAAAACACTTGTAACTTGTAGATCACTCAAACTTGGGTTTGCTTAATGGACTGTCTGGGCGGATGCGCTGGCAGGCATTGGGGTATGTATAGCTATACAAATCTTTTTTTTTTAATAACGACTTAAATATATTCGGAAATTTAGAATTTGGCTTGATAAATTCACAAAATTTACGCTTTTCATAAAAATATAATTTCACAATGGACTTTTTTTATTTTAAACTTACATTTAAAAAAAACTCCATTCAATGCTGTAATTACGATTTAAGTTTTCCAGTTTATAAAACACAAGCGTTAATTACGTACTTAACTATTGATATTCTTCACTAAGCATGAATATCAGCATACATTAAAGATGAATATTATACTTCACCTACATTTTGTTCATAAATAACACATAATTATGTATATTTTATCCTCGAAATGAACTTTTCCTAATCACGACGCGAAATTCCCCACAGTAAGTGTTGCCATGCGCGCAAAACGAAAGCGCTGCACACAACCCAAAAGTACTCCTCGGGGACCAAATGGTGAAAAACTGCGAAAAGGTTTATTACTGTATATACTGTGGTTAATACATCTCTAACACACAACGCTTCCTCAACTCATACTTCTAATGACTACTCTACATCTCTTACATCCTACAACTCAGACTTTGAATCCACCACGCAACCTGACTCCATTCTGCACTCTCTTCTCAACACAATCTCTGGTACACATAACGACGATATGGATAATGATCTTCAAGAGCCCACGCTATAGGTTATTTTCTAAAAGAAAATAACACTTATAGCAAGTAAATAAATAAATAAAAATGATTCTCAATATTCTCCAATGGAATATTAGAGGTTATCATAATAACTATCTAGAATTAGAAACCCTGATAAAAGATCGGAAGCCAAATATAATATGTGTACAAGAAACCCACATTACTGCAAATTATACACCATACTGCCCCAAGCAATATACAGCACACTTTCCCAACTTCCCGAGTATTACATATTCTAAACAAGGTTGTGGTCTATTAATTAACAAAAATCTTCAACATAGACGAATCAATTTATCTACCAACTTATCAGCAGTTGCTGTCGAGTTCACATTTAGACATCCCATCACTATAGTTCCCATTTATATTCCTCCAAATCAAAATAGCTCGTCCTCTGATTTATTACGGCTTACCTCCTCTATTAATACCCCAGTAATTATATGCGGGGATTTCAACAGCTGAAGTCCTCTCTGGGGCACACCAAAAACTAACCATAGTATAGTAGTATTATAGTATAATCAATAGTTGAAGATTTTATTCTGAGTTCCAATTTGTGCTTACTAAATAATAATAGCCCAACGCATTTTTCTACACACAACACATACACACACGTTGACCTGACTTTATGCTCACCACAATTACTTCCCATTTCAGCTTGGTATACTCTTGAGGATCTGCACAATAGTGATCGTTTTCCCATTATTTGTTCATTTTCTTTTTCTATCCCTAACATTTCCAGCCCCTATAAAGCATCTAAATATAACACTGACAAAGCAAACTGGGAAAAATTTAATCAATTTTTAATGACCAAACACTTACCTGCTTTCGAAAACAATAACCCCAATAAAGAATCTGCTATTATTCAAAAGACTATTCGGTAAGCAGCTAACATAGCTATTCCGCGCAGTTCATATCGTAGGTATTCAAGAAATGTGCCGTGGTGGTCGTCAGAACTTAGTATACTCCGAAACGACAAACTAACAGCCTGGAGACAATATCAAAGGTACCCTACTCCTGATAATTTCGTACTCTATAAAAAACGCAATGCCCAGTTTAACAGGGAAAAAAAGCAAGCAAAAATCCGTAGTTTCGAAGAGTTTACTGAAAAATTAAACCCCACATCCTCTACTCGCAGTATAGGGAAGGGAGTACAAACATTTACCGGCACGTACTCCCCAATAAATATTTCTTCAATTAAAATAAATAATACAATAATCACTGATTCCAATTCAATTTCATTAGAATTTGCTCAGAATATCTCTAAGTCATCGGAAACCTCTAACTTTCCACCGCAGTTCATAGCTTCCGCTAGTAACATTCCGCTTATGTCCGCAGCCAACCCAACCGACAGTCTAGCTGTACATATGGAAAGAGATATCTGCTTTACCGAAATAGACTATGCTCTAAAGACAGCCAAGGGTACAACTCCAGGTTTTGACCAAATAAACTACGGCATGTTAGGCCATATGCCAGTCTCATTAAAACAGAGGCTCATCCAGCTCTACAACTCCATTCTAAAAAGCGGAATTATCCCTCAAAGTTTCAAAACAGCCGTGATTGTTCCTATACTAAAGCCACAGAAAGACTCGTCTGATGTAGAAAGCTATCGCCCAATCTCCCTCATTCCGTGTATCAGTAAGCTAATGGAAAAATTCATCTCAAAAGGGCTAATGTGGTTTCTAACAACCAAAAAGGTCTTATCGCAATTTCAGGTTGGATTCAAAAACGGCACCAGCACTCTGGATGCCTTACTCGCCTTAGACCACCAACTTCCAAAAAGCTTCTCTACTAAAAACCACACTTCTATCCTTGCTATTGATTTCGCCAAGGCTTTTGACAAAATTGGTTGTCATATAGTTCTTAAAAAACTTCACGAGTGGAAAGTGGGTCAAAATATTTTTAATTACATAAAGTCTTTTCTCAGCAATCGTAAGTTTCGATGTAAGGTTAACAACTATCTCTCGCCTACATTTCCGCTTCTCAATGGTATCCCACAAGGATCTCCACTTTCCGTCACTCTCTTCTTAATAGCGTTTGACGACGTTAGCAAAATCATGAGTCAACAGACAAATGTTAAGCATTGCCTTTACGCCGATGACTTATTTTTAGTATGTGGTAATAAACAGTACAATGGGGTATAGTCGAGGCGCTGGGTATGCAGTTACAGTTGCATGGCTATACTCAATCCCGACTCTTGCGTCCTCGTTCGCGCACTCTGGGCAACGTGAGCAACCCATGTGCGAGATGCGGTAACCAATCCGAGTGGAGCCTTGGGTCACGGCAGAAAGAGAGGGAGCTTCGGTGGGGCCACTCCGACTTATTCGGTTTAAGGGCTCACTGAAGTCTGCAGCGTCTGTTCACCAGTAGGTGCGGCTGCAAGCGGGTGTCTGCTTGGAGCAAGCGGCTCGCTATATAAACGTGTATTTGATTGCGAAACCACCCCCGTCCCAGCAATGGGTTGTGCGCTGGGCTTGGGACCCGCCACGTAAAAACCACTTCCAGTGAAGAAGCAAGGCAAAGCCTCGGATGAGACCCCCCTTATGATGACGACCACGGCAAACGTTTAAAGGACTACGATTTGAAGGCATGCACCTGGAATGTCCGCACCCTTAATGGGGAAGGTGCCTCTGCCCGGCTGGTTGATGTCCTCGTAAGGACAAAAGCTGACATCACCGCCATCCAAGAAATGCGTTGGACGGGGCAAGGCAAGCAATGTCTGGGGCCTTGCGACGTCTACTACAGCTGCCATGTAAAGGAGCGCAAATTCGGTGTTGGATTTGTTGTGGGAGAGAGACTCCGTCGCCGAGTACTGTCGTTCACCCCGATGGACGAGCGTCTAGCCACAATCCGCGTCAAAGCGAGATTCTTCAACATCTCGCTCATCTGCGCCCATGCCCCGACGGAAGAGAAGGATGAGGCATCCAAGGATCTCTTCTATGGGCGCTTGGAGCGCACATACGAGCGCTGCCCCCGTCATGATATCAAAATCGTGCTTGGCGACTTCAATTCCAGGGTGGGCAAGGAAGGGATCTTTGGAACCACCGTCGGAAAATTCAGCCTCCACGACGAAACGTCCGACAACGGATTGAGGCTGATCGACTTCGCCGGGGCCCGAAACATGGTGGTATGCAGTACTAGGTTCAAGCATAAAAAGGTCCATCAAGCTACGTGGCTATCTCCGGATCGAAAAACGAGAAACCAAATCGATCATGTTGTGATAGACGGAAGGCACGCTTCCAGTATTTTAGACGTACGCACACTCCGAGGACCAAACATCGACTCGAACCACTATCTTCTTGCAGCCAAGATACGCACCCGCCTCTGTGCAGCAAAAAATGTGCGCCCAAATATGCAAGGAAAGCTTAACGTCGAAAAGCTGCAATCACAACAGACAGCCAGCGCTTTCGCTACTCGACTCTCACACCTGCTCTCAGAGAGCACTCTTCAACAAACCGACATATGCGAGCATTGGAACCACATTTCCCGCTCATTTAGTACCGCCGCCGAAGAAGTAGTCGGATTTCAGCGAGCCCGAAAGAACAACTGGTACGATGAGGAGTGTCAGGAAGCTGCAGAGAAAAAAGATGCCGCCTACAGGGCCACGCTGCGATCGGGCGCAACGCGCGCTATGTGGGACCGCTATAGGGATCTGAAGAGGGAAGCGAGACGTATTTCCCGCTACAAGAAGAGAGAGGCAGAAATACGTGAGTGCGAAGAGCTTGAAATGCTGGCCGACAGGAGGAATGCCCGAAAATTTTACCAGAGAGTTAGGCGACTTACGGAAGGTTTAAAGACCGGGGCGCACGCCTGTAAGAATAATAATGGCGACCTAGTAACTGATGTCTAGAGCGTACTTAAACTATGAAGGGAACACTTTTCCGCCCTACTAAATGGTAGCAGCACAGAAAGTTGTGGAGAAGAAGAATTCGAGAACGCAGTCGATGATGACGGAGTCGACGTTCCACCGCCTGACTATGACGAGGTACGTATAGCAATAACGCGGCTGAAAAACAACAAAGCCGCTGGAGCTGACAGCCTGCCAGCTGAGCTATTCAAGTACGGCGGCGAGGAGTTGATAAGGTGCATGCATCAACTCTTGTGCAGAATATGGTCAGATGAACGCATGCCCGACGACTGGAATTTAAGTGTGCTCTGCCCAATCCACAAGAAAGGTGACCCCGCCATTCGCGCCAACTACCGCGGGATCAGCCTTCTAAGCATAGGTTACAAGGTCTTATCGAGCGTATTGTGTGAAAGACTGAAGCCCACCGTCAATGAACTGATTGGGCCTTATCAGTGTGGCTTTAGACCTGGCAAATCCACCATAGACCAGGTATTCACAATACGCCAAATCTTGGAAAAGACCCGCGAGAAAAGGATCGACACTCACCACCTATTTGTCGACTTTAAAGCCGCTTTTGACAGCACTAAAAGGAGTTGCCTATACGCCGCTATGTCTGAATTTGGCATCCCCTCAAAACTCATACGGCTGTGTAAAATGACGTTGAGCAATACCACCAGCTCCGTCAGAATTGGAAAAGACCTCTCCGAGCCGTTCGCCACAAAACGGGGTTTCAGACAGGGCGACTCCCTTTCATGTGACTTCTTTAATCTGATGTTGGAGAAGATAATAAGAGCTGTAGAACTGAACCGCTCAGGAACAATTTACTACAAGGGCGTGAAATTGCTGGCTTATGCCGATGACATCGACATCATCGGTAACAAAAACCGCGAAGTCTGTTCTGCCTTTTCCAAGTTGGATAGGGAAGCAAAGCGCATGGGTCTGGTGGTAAACGAGGACAAGACGAAGTATCTCCTGTCATCAAACAAACAGTCAGCACATTCGCGCCTTGGCACCCACGTCACTGTTGACAGTTACAATTTCGAGAAAGTAGAGAATTTCGTTTACTTGGGAACCAGCATTAACACCGATAATAATGCCAGCATTGAAATCCAACGTAGAATCCCTCTTGCCAACAAGTGCTACTTTGGACTGAGTAGGCAATTCAGGAGTAAAGTCCTCTCTCGACGTACGAAAACCACGCTCTATAAGTCACTCATCATGCCCGTGCTGGTATATGGCGCAGAAGCATGGACAATGACAACATCCGATGAGGCGGCTCTTGGGGTGTTTGAGAGAAAGATTTTGCGGAAGATTTACGGTTCTTTACGCGTTGGCGACGGCGAGTACCGCAGACGATGGAACGATGAGCTGTATGAGCTTTACAACGATATGGACATAGTGCAGTGAATTAAAATACAGCCGCTCCGCTGGCTTGGTCATGTCGTTCGAATGGACACCGACGCTCCAGCTCTTAAAGTATTCAACTCGGAACCCGCTGGTGGTAGCAGAGGAAGAGGGAGGCCCCCACTGCGATGGAAAGATCAGGTGGAGAAGGACTTGGCTTCACTTGGCGTTTCCAATTGGCGTCAGTTGGCACAGAGGAGAAACGACTGGCGTGCTTTGCTGAACTCGGCCAAAATCGCTTAGGCGGTTACAGCGCCAAAAAAAGAAGAAGAAGAAGAAGAAGAAGAAGAAGAAGAAGAAGAATAAACATATTTCCGAAATTAAGGAATCGTTTGGAAAAGCTTTCTGGGCTTTAGAAGAATGGTCTCAACATTCAGGTGCTCTCGTTTCATTCGGAAAATGCAAGCATCTGCATGTCTGTAGAAAACGTAGTTGTAATCAGATAGACATTAAGTACAACAATCATAAAATATCCAATGTCAAATCTATGAAAATATTGGGCGTTATATTTGACGACAAACATAGTTTTAAGGAACATTGTATTAGTTTAAGAGGTGAACTAGCTACCAGATTAAATATTATAAAATATTTATCGTCGAAGAAAAGTTGTATACATACTAACACCCTACTT
>NW_023458569.1:2218500-2219146 GCF_013731165.1 Rhagoletis pomonella | reverse complement strand
TGTTAACATACATACTTCGTATGGAAGAAATGACTGACACCGTAAAAAAAAATCCAAAATATCAACTGTATGTCCTTGCTACTTCATACATGCACTTCATTGTGTTAAAATTACATGGGCTACAAAGCTGCATATTCAACGAAATCTAATGAAAAAGCTAGAAATTTGTATGAAAGTTTGTAGAATATTTCTCTTTAATATTGCACAAGGTTTAAATCTTGGATTGATACGTGGTTTGTTAAAGAATAAATTATATGTATTTTTATAAAAATAATTTATTTTTGAGCTATAGGCCGAATGTTAAATAAAACATTAAAAGTTTTTCTGCTTTATTTACTTTTTAGTTTTATGTTGGTCGATATTTCGCCTTCAGTCTGAAGGCATCTTCAGGACTAAAAAAGGAAAACAATATTTTTACATCATCACAATATAAACCAACAAAAAAAATACATATGCACAAGTGCATTAAAATGACTTACACTATTAGCTTTGTCCGGTCGACTAACCATATGTTAAAATGTATAATAACAAACAAGCACGAAGAAGATATTAAACATAAACAGGAAAATTAATAATTAAAATACAGTAATTGTAAACAAAAATTTGTATACAAATAACAATACATGAAGTGCTGAACAGTAAGACG
>NW_023458569.1:2218083-2218490 GCF_013731165.1 Rhagoletis pomonella | reverse complement strand
TTAAATAAGTAAACAAGTGATGTATTATGGAACGAATTTCCGTCATCCCTTGTCAAATTTGGTTTGGAGACAAACCGGTTTCGGCGTGTTGCCATCTTCAGTGTAATTTTTCGTTCTGCATAATTTATGTTGGTTGCTCGTATTTATACTCCTTGTTAACTACCTCTTTCTTTTGTTAGGTACGTCTTTTTAGTTTTGCAGTGTTTGCGGTACTCAATAGGTATATGAATTGTTTTGGCTCGTTTTTGACGGCAGGTAGAAGTCCGTGAATTTTACCCCCTTTGTTTTTGCAGTTGGTGTATTCCCCTCCATATCTGTCCTTAATATCTTGTTGTTGTCATTCTTCTTCTTGTACAGTAGTTTTAGAGGTTCAAACAGTACGTCCGATACAGTATTTATTTGCTCAT
>NW_023458569.1:2215438-2217983 GCF_013731165.1 Rhagoletis pomonella | reverse complement strand
AAATTTGTATACAAATAACAATACATGAAGTGCTGAACAGTAAGACGAAGAAATGTTTGTATGTCATCTCAGCAGAGCAATGTTGTTGTCCGAGAAATCTTGGCAGCGGACGGACGATGAGTTTAACATGAACACACGATCACACGACACCTACACTGTAGGTTTGTTGTGCGTTAGAACTAAATTGCGATTAACGTGAGCGCAATTGTCGGTGTCCATTTTATAGTTCATCCTTCTGTAATTAGGGGTGTTCATAATATGTAGCATCTCTAAAATATAGCGTTTATTATAGATTTTCTCTTCTTGCAAGATTGCTACTTTATCAAATTCGGGATAATGTCCCGTATCCTGGCAATGAGATGACAAGGCTGTCTTATTGTCCGCCGAATTATTCCTCAACTTAATGTTTGATTTGTGAGCGGAAATCCTTGTTTTTAATTTCGATTTTGTTGTCCCCACATATACCATATCGCATACGTGGGACGCGTCGCCACTGCATGGTATTCTATAAATTGCATCAGACTTCTCATTTACTGGAATTTTATTTTTGGTATTTGAGTATAAAAAAAAATAAATTAAATAATGAAGAATTAATAGTCAAAACTTTTCAATATATGGTCATTTAAAATATTTGTTTTTGAAAAGCATCCTTTGTTAATTTTATATTTTCTTTCCTTAAATATTTGTTCTGGATTATTATACCCGTTTAACAAATGAACTATACAGATTTCTTTAACATTGACTAGTTTTCATAACTTTATTCATTACCTTATTGCAGCAAACTGAAATAAATACATACATATGTATGTACATACCCTGCAGTAAATCGCGCTGGTTCAGAACTAGCGCAGAACTAGCTCTTTTAGAGGCGGTACTGGTTCTCGATCTATACCAACGCAACGCTTTCAACTGTCTCTTTTTGCATGGCGATGTCCTACGAAGTGGAAATTGCCACCTCTTCAGAACTTTCGAACTAGTTCTGAACTGGTTCTACTTTCGAAAGTTCAGGGACAATATGTTTTTTTGAGAAAAAATTTTAAAACTAGGTTACTGGATATTTTTTTCTTTTCTGAACTGTTTCCATTTTGGACAGATCTGCGACAATAAGTTTTTTATTAAAAAATTTTGATTGTTCAATTTTTTGATATTTTTTAATTTTTTGATATTTTTTAATTTGTTCTTTTACAGATTGCATTTAGTTTAATTTTTTTTATTCTTTTATTTTATTTATATTAAATTTAATCATTTTCTTTTCAATTTTTAACCGGCATCAACAATTTAAATTTATTAAATCTGGAAATCACAACTGCCTCCACCCAGATTTGAACTCGCGACCAACGCTGTTAGAGTCGGAGGTCTTCCCGCTGAGCTATTTTAGTATTGTACGAGAAGTGAGAATTTGTGCATTTACTTCTCAACAAAGCGCAACTAGCACACCAAAAGTTTAAACTGTCCCTCTCTGCAGCCGTTTTGCACTAGTTCAGAGTTAGTTCTGAAATGTATAGGGCGGAACTAGCGCTTTAACAGCCTGTCTCTAAACTTTACTGCAGGGTATGTACGTGCATATATTTGTATATTTTTTACCAAATAACGCAGTAGCAAGCATCAACAATATCTTTGATATAAATACATATGTACATGTGTGCATAAGCACATAATTAGCAGACTCCAAATACCAAAAATCAACAGCTCTATGAAAATACTCAGCACAGTACACTGCTTGCGGATATTTTGCAGTCGATGTAATTGTCGCTTGCAAAGCAAATCACAGCGCACGGCAGTGCGCGCGAGTGACGAAAGCAGCCATAGTAGCATGCTGAAATGACTCGCTTATATATACACGAGATTTGGAAGTTTTTATCCAGACGTCCAATCGACATGTTTGGGATATCGTTGGAAAGGTCTTGCAGAGTGTGTCCAGAAAATGTATTCACGCTTCATAAACGATTAACCGGATACTTAACAAGTAAGAAAGTCTAAGTTCGGGTGAAGCCGAACATTAAATACCCGGCGCAAGTATTAAATATATGTTTTTTCACCTTTCCGAAAGCTACTGCTAGATGGTAAGCGTAAATTAGCGTCCTTAAATTTCGAAATATTGAAGTTTCAAGCATTTCTGAAATTTACCGTTATATGAAAAGCGGCCGTAATTTTAGTCCGATTTCAATAATTTTCAACGTTTTGCTTTTATGTGGCAAGCAGAATAAAAATACCGAGTTTGGTACAAATTGGTAGAACGGTTACCGATATACATATATGTGATCATAAGTGGACGGTGCCACGCCCATTTTCCAAAATTTTACTATAAACGTATTTCTTGGTAAATAATTAGCTTTAATATTTACTGATTTATCGAAGACTTTGTATTTCTCTAAATTACCGTTATATGGGATGTAGGCGTGGTTATTGTCCGATTTTTTAAATTTTCGGCCATTTAGTATGCTGTACTAAGGGCAACAACTGTGCCAAGTTTGGAAGAAATTGGTGCAGCGGTTACCAAGATATACACATGTAACCATAAGTGGGCGTGGCTACGCCCATTTTC
>NW_023458569.1:2213142-2215338 GCF_013731165.1 Rhagoletis pomonella | reverse complement strand
TGCAGAAGCTGTAAATGATTCTCTGGAATTTTTACTCCGTTTATAAGTGATGGGTTTAAACGTTCTTTTAAGGCCTCGGTTAAGTTGGTTTTTTCAATTATAGCTAAGCTGACATAGTGACGAGTGAAACCTGGATGTGGATTTTCCACGCAAATCATTGCATTCCCTTCCGTAAAAATAATTTGGTTTCGAAAAACGTTTAAAGGACTTTCTACATGTGGAATAAGGTCTGACGCATCCCGGTCCGCACTGTGAACTGTCCCCTCTTCGCTTCTAGCTTCTGTTGATAAATCGTTAGGCCCCAACGATGCTGTTAAATGGTTTGCCTGGCATGGAATTCTCGAAAGAGCGTCTGCCACAACATTTGATTTACCAGGAGTGTAAATCAATTCGTGGTTATACTATTCTATTCTCGCCTTCCACCTCTTCAACTTTGCGTTGTAGTTCCTACTTCCCAACGCAAACGTGAGAGGCTGGTGATCAGTGAAAATTCTAATTTTTTTCGCCCCATATAGGTAAGATCTCAAATTATCTAGAGCCCAAACTATTGCCAACATTTCTTTCTCGTTTGTGGCGTAGTTTTCCTCCGTTCTAGTTAAGGATCTTGAAATGTAGGCGATGGGCCGATCTTTTCCTGGTTCTCCTTGAGACAACACCCCACCAATGGCATAGTTTGAAGCGTCAGTGGTAAGGTTAAATGGTTCTTCGAAATCTGGGAAAGCAAGAATATCTGAGGAAACTAGTAGTTTTTTTAAATTATCGAAAGCTTGAAGGGCTTCACGGTTCAGATTAATGCGTACTCTTCTCGATTGGCTGGCCTTAACTTGCGCGTTTTCCCCCCGCGTGAGATTGGTTAACGGTTTTGCAACTTTCGCGTAATCTCGAATGAACTTTCGGTAATACGACGTCATTCCCAAAAAACTTTTCAGTTCTTTTAATGTTTCTGGGGCCGAAAGGTTGTCTATAGCCTGGACCTTCGAAGGATCCGGTTTCATCCCATCAGACGTAATCACATAACCCAGAAATTCTACCTCTGTTCTCATAAATTTAGTTTTTTCCAGATTCACTCTCAAATTAGCATCCGCGAGCCTTTCGAATACTATTTCTAAGTTTTTTAAATGCTCATCAGTATTTTTCCCAAAGACAATAATATCATCAATATACACATAGCATATCCTCCCAATATATTCCTTAAGGACGTCATCAATCATGCGTTGGAATATAGCCGGCGCATTTTTCAATCCAAAAGGTAGTTTCATAAAATTGTATTTTCCATTCATAGTTGAAAACGCGGTTTTGGGTATATCTGAATCCTTCATCGCAATTTGATGAAAGCCTGAGGTAAGATCAATCATCGTGAAATATTTAGCATTCCCTAGACTGGCCAGTGTTGCGTTAATATCTGGAATAGGATAAGCGTCTGACACGGTAACCGCATTCAAACGTTTGAAATCTACAACCATTCTATACTGCTTTTCACCGGACGGCTTAGGTTTTTTCGGAACTACCCAAATGGGAGAATTATACGGACTTTTTGATGGCCGTATGATGCCTTCCTCGAGCAATTCGGTTACCTGTTTCTCTACCTCTTCCCTCATGTTGGCAGGATATGGATAACTTTTTGTGTATATGGGCTCATCTGTAGTGGTTTTTATCTCAGCTCGAACTGAGGTTTTGATGTTTGTTTTTATATTCAGTGGTCCGAACAAGTGGGAGTACTTTTCTACAAGAGACTTTAAAATAGGAACTACTGCTTTAGGAATTTCAGATGCTTCAGAAAAATTAATGCTTTCCAACTGTTTTGTTTCTCAGTGGAATTTTAATGTTCGGCTCGATTGTGAGAATATGGTTTTTCCTATCTATCACCGCACCGAGTGCCTTTAGCGTATCATCCCCTATAATGCCGTCGAAAGATTGAAGTCCTGGTAATGTGTAAAAAGTTGTCCTGGTGTCGTTCCCTATATTATGGAAAAATTTTCCACAAATTTTCCTGTTTATTACTATTGGTCCTGCCACCGTCTGCACTGAGAAAGGTGGATCGACTGGTATTGAACGAGCAGCTAGAGTAGGCTTTATGAAATTTTTATTTGCCCCCGTATCTATAAGGAAGTTTAAGGCAGTACTGGTGTTGGTCAGGCACGTCAGGTAAGGTATGCTTGAATATGAGGCACTACTCCTCATATGAAATAAGCTGGT
>NW_023458569.1:2204780-2213042 GCF_013731165.1 Rhagoletis pomonella | reverse complement strand
AAATTTACCTGCTGTGAATCGTCCTCTGTACGTTCACAGTAATTTGAAGAATCATGTCCTTCTTCAGGACTAATGGCTTCTATATTATAAAATTTTTGTTGTTTTGGGAAGGCACCTTTTGATGATGTAGGCCCCCTCTTAAAAGCGTTTGTGCCTGAGGGTCGGTTTATATAGTTGACCTGCCTCGTTTGGACACTACCGTCAACTTCCATTTTCTCTACGGGTTTAGGGGCAGTTGGTATGGCTGGAGCTGATGAACTCGTTCCTTGGTTGACCTGGAGCCTGTTGTACGGGGTCCTCTTATATTCCGAATTGTGATTCCTGTTCACCCAGTTATAACTCGAGCGTGCGCGTGCGCGTGGCGGTAGCGGTGGCCTCTGTGTTGATAAAATATTCGTTGGGACAACGACTCTGTTCATTGAGCCTGTGTGAACTATCGTATTCCGCAACGTTAAATTCTGAATGTCCAGGCAAGCTGAGTAAGCTTCTGGCAATGTTTTTGGTTTTTGTACGATGAGCATGCGGGACAACTCGGGACTCAAACCCCGGATGAATACATCTAGAGCTCTGTTTCGATATGTTTCCACAAGGACTGATACTGTCTCTTGTGAGTAATCGTCACACTTAATTTTGTTTACAATAAGCGACAGTTGGTGGTTAACAATTGCGTAGAATTCATCCAATTTCGAATTCCCTTGAGCTAACTGATTAAGTTGATGTTCGAGGGTTCGAATATCCCTCTTATCGGCGTAGTGAAGCGAAAGGACTCTTTTTATCTCTGTCCAGTCACTCTCAAAAACGTTATACGCAACCAAGGCTGCATCCGCTCCACCCCGAATTTTTTGCCTTACATGCTGAAGGATTGCGCGATACAAAGGCTTTTCTTTGACCACTTCGTAATCAGTCAAAATGCCCTCGACGTTGTGAACCCACGAGATGTATTGAGAAGGACTACCCTCAAAAACTTGCAGCTCCTTCACACAATCAGGGAGTCTGCCAATGTCCCTCAAGTCCTGCTCCGATAGTGGTGTTCGCACCGCTGCCGGCACCCCTTGCGGCTGCGTTCTCATGCTAGCCTGTTCTACGCTACCTAACCGTCCATCAATCCTGCCCAGATTTTGGTCCAGAATTGCCCTATTAGACTCAATCCTTCCTAGCCTAGATTCCAGAGCGACACCGTTGCTTTCGATACCACTAAGTCGTACCTCAAGCCTCCTAATCTGCTCGAGAAGAGCATTAACACCCCCATTGAGCTCATTAACTTTGGTTGTTAAGGCGTCCATTTCAATACAATAGTAAATTTTTCCTTTAATTAATTATTTTTAACAGAATCAAGGCACGGGATACGCACTAACTATTTTTATAGCACAGTACGATAATGCAATAAAATTTTTCCTATTTGGCACACAGTGGCTCTTTAAGTTTATATTTATTTTATATGCGTTTTTTTTGTTTGGTATTATTTTTCTTCTTTTTTGTTGTTGCTTGAGGTTACCGCTCTTTTCTTACACTTTGACAGTTTCCTGCAAAAGAACAAGAAAAGAACCGTAAATAGGTTTGTGAAACTTTTACCGTGTTCTGACGTGAACGGCGACATGTACCAGGTTGGCGTTTCACAGTACATTAGTCTTTAAATGCTTTTAGTTCTGGTCAAGGAAGGGCTGTGTAATCCGATTCAGTCGTCAACAATCAGATTGAAGGCAACCTACTAAGGCACAGCTTGCTCCACAACATAATCTTGGACCTATCGCAATCTTCAGTGTGTTCTGATGTGTACGCTGGAAGTGCCATCGAAATCAAGGAGTGGCTGCCGTGTTCTTATGTGAACGACAACGTGCACCCAAAACGGGCGTACCTAGACTAAGACTGGTGGCTATTGCAGGATCACAAAATATGTTAACCAATTGGCTTTGTGATGGTGGATTCCGGCCTAGGAGTATAGGGACGCGGATCCGCCTAGCCAATAAGATTGCGCAAGGATATCCAGTTCTGTGACTGTGGAGGCGTCAAAGGTTTTCACTTTCTCATTCTTTTGATATCGTTAAAATTTAAATGTGTCGAAGATTTCACTTCCTTTCATTCTTTTGTTATAATATTTGATTTAAGTATGTACCTGAGGGTCTTCGGGGTCACAGGACATTTTACACTATTGTTATTCCTGTATCAGCCAACAATGACTGACAGGAGAGGGCGTAGTAATTTATAGTCTAAGCCTGAGGTTCATCGGGGTCACAGGACTTAGCAGTGTTGAATTAATTAACTTATTGCACTTATGAGCCTATTTGACAGCTTTATTTTTATTATTTAAGTTATTTGACCTCTTCTAGGAAGAGTCTTCTAGGAAGAGGAGCTTTTATACTTTGGAGTGCCCCGTGGGGATCGCAGAGCTAAGCTAATATTATAAACCGGAAGGTGGCCCTGATGGACCGCGGTTTCGAAATATTTTGTTATGTGGATGTACAAGCCTTTTGTTATAATTTTAATTTTTTATTTCACTTTTGCACTAACACTTTGCCACTACCACTTTATCACATCACTTTCCATCACCTGCAGCAATCATTCGGAAAGGATTCCCACAATTAAGGGGATCCTTCCCGAAGGAGTCCCACGGTTAAGCAGGCTCCTCACAAGGACCCACATTTCAGTGGGTCCCTGCTCGGGCGCCACTTAACGAACACGCGAATGCGTGCTCGAAAAAATTAAAGTTGGGGGCCGCCCCGCGGCCCCAGGTTTCCCTAAGGATAGAAATGAAAAGCAAGATTAGCAGTACAAGTGTATATTTACCATTCGGCTCTCCAAATAATAATGAATACAAAATATTACTTAAAGCTATCGCTAAGTATCTAAACGGCCCGAATTAATTGATTAGTTGCTGACGCTGCGCTTCCCACGATTTGCATTTTGGTTGCATAAAACCAATTGGTATCGCTTACGTTGCAGGTCAATTACCTGCACTGGCTATGCGCGTGTTTGGCGAAGTGCGGCGTCAGCACATTCGCATTAGTAAGTAGGTTGGCCCCCTTGTTAACTTAGATGTTACGTTCGCCTAAGACTAGGACATGCCCTCCTCACACACGAACACCTTCTTACAAAAAGTCCTCGGCCCACATGCTCCTTCTGCAACACTGCCAACTTAACCACACGTCACATTCTACTGCATTGCTCAGGTATTGCCGCTATACGCACAAAAACATTCGATTCAATGTCCTCTCCATCCCATCTGCATCAAATAACATATTAATGTCTAACTTTCTTAAATCTTTAAACATCTTTCATCTAATATAAATACACATTACGTTTATATATATTATCCCTTGACTAAGCCGATAGCCATGGTAGCTAGTGCTATTATATTAATTTTGTAATTTTAATTATATTAATTAATAAATAATAATAATAATAGCTTTAGAATACTGGTAAGTCAAAGAAAGGCAAACAATTCAAAGTTTGTGTATGTGGCATGCATAAACAATAAAACACTGCACGGATACATTTGAGTCGCCCAGCAAGACATTTGTTAGCAGCGCAATTACTTATAGCGTTTTCTTTTCTCGAAAAAAGGCTGCACTTATTCTGCCTTGTGTTAGCGCTGTCACATTTTCATGTTCTTTTCTCAGCCCTTTCACAAGGCGTCGTGTTCTTTTCTCAGCAGGTTGCGCTCTGATCCGGCGAAAGTGCCACCTTTACTGCCCTCAAATAAACGTGAGGGTGAGAGTTGCATGGTTGATTTTTAATTTAATCTTGTAAAAATGCAATTATTTTCCCCATCAGAAACAAGTGTTTTGCTTTAAAATTGCTAAAGACTTACAGGCCTAGTGAATAATTCAGCTTTATTAAGTTCTATAAATAAATTGTGATGGAGTAGTATATTAGCCCTGTTCGCGTACGCACTATCCAGTAAATCCAGTACTAATTTTACTGGTTTTTTACTGGATGTCGTTTTCGTACGCAAAAACTTGCAAGAAACTAGCAAAAGAGGGGAAATTGGGAGAGCAAAAATGACAGCTGAACTTGCAAGTTTTACTGGATTTTTACTGGATAAATTGTTACTAGCAACTATTTGCTAGTAAGAAAAACAGCTGATGGCATGATGCCTAATGTAATTCATATTAACGAAATAATTGTTTGTGGTGCTTTTAGAGTGGAAATTGACAAAATAAACCTATTAAAATATATAATAAGATGGAAAATACTAGTTTTCTAAGAAAACTGCATCGGAAATTAACAAGTTAATCAGCTGTTCATAAAACTAGCAACTTCTTGCTGGTTTTGCGTTTTCGTACTTTCTTGCATATTTCACTCATTGGGAGTAAATATTGGCTTACTCTCCGAAATTTGGTTACTGGCAAGTTACTGGATATTTTTTGCTGGAGAATACGAAAACACAACTATTTTCTGTTTCATTCTCATATAAAGAGCGCAACATTTTCTCAGGTTTCAGGGCAACGCAAAGCAAGAGTTCCCATATAAAAGAACTTTTTTTGAGAAAAGAAAACGCTATTACTCTCTTTATCTCTCCATTCTCTTGTTGAGTGCGGGCAAACACAAACCGCTTGGAGTATGCGTAAGTAAAAAAACGATCAATAGCAAGAAAAGAAGTACATATGTATTTGCATTGCAAGCTACAATTACCTCGACTGAAAAATATCCGCAAGCAGCGTACTGTGCTTGCGAGTATTTGAGTATTTTCATAGAGCTGTTGATTGTTGGGTTCCGCTAATTATGTGCTTATCAGGGATTGGCATTGGTTGTTCGTCAACTGTTCATACTCATTCAATACCGCTGCTTTGTATGACTGAGCAGCGGCGTTGGCTTAGTAGTATCTTTACTTAACGAACTTAGAGGATGACTGAACACGAGCGCATTGCGTGCTGTCTTGCAAATACAGCCACCACAAGTGAACGATGCTTATAACTGCTCATACTGATATTGACTTCGGCAAATCTGTACTCTGAATGATCGTGCACGAAACCAGCAAACGTGGCAGTTGAACGGCTCCGAAAACATGAGAGTCATCATTTGTTGCAGAAGTCGTTTGACTTGTTGCTGAAAATCATCTGACTTGTTGCTGAAAGACATTTGATTTGTTGCTGAAAGTCATCTGACTTGTTGCTGAAAATCATCTGACTTGTTACTGAAATGACGACGAATGTGGTAAAGGGTAATTTATCGTCTCGTATGCATGTATGTATGTATTTATAGCGCGTCTACCATTCAATTGCATTGCTCACTGCTGGCTAGTTGTGAGGAATGTGCATACGTACGTATGTATATATGTACATATTAATGCTTCATTTCAAACAAGCAAGTGTCTTTGAATGTTTTTGAACTACAGTATCATCACTTCGGCAACACGTCAAACGCGCCTTCAGCAACAAACCAAAGGCGGCGGTTTGACTTCTGCAACAAATCAAGTTAGCTAACTGCGGCATCTTGCCTTCGCCAGTCTTTCACATAAGCTCTCATGCTTTTGGCAACCGTCCAAAGCAGTATCGTGCTTTTGGCAGTCGATCAATTACGGCGGTTGCTGGTTTCGTGCACGATCATTCGGAGTACAGATTTGCCGAAGTCAATATCAGTATGAGCTGTTATAAGCATCGTTCACTTGTGGTGGCTGTATTTGCAAGACAGCACGCTTTGCGGTGGTGTTCGTTCATCCTCCGTTTTTAACGTGAGTAGGCTTAAAGTCACAAAAACAGCACCCTTTGCCAATCCCTGGTGCTTATGCGCACATGTACATCAGGGAACTGCAATTATTTGTGTTTTTAAGTAATTGGTTGAATAACACAAGAAATAGTGTTAGTGGATATTATTCATTGCAGAATATTCACACATATGCACTAACACTATTTTACGCTAGGCACACAAAGCGAGAGCATGTACAATGACTAAGTTCTCTGTTGATATGCATTGGTGTAGTGCTCAATTCTCTCATTGAGCCATTAAACAAATTAGTTATACCGAAATGAGGAGGAGCACTAAGAAGCACCAATAGCTCAGTTGAGTGATTTTAGTGAATTTAGTAATTTTCGTCGTTTATAGCATGATAAAAATATAGTAAGGTAGAACCGCTGAAAGTCACTTTTGAAATTCTTGACGTTTCCAAACAATTTAATTTTTAAATTTACTCACAAACTCACACACATTTTCATTTTCAATCCCAAGCAACAACAATTTCGAACAATTTCAATTTTTTATTTTCACTTTTATATGATTTTAAAATGTTGGCAAACTTAAAAAAAAAAACTCATGGCGGACAAATTGAGAGAACGGTTCTACCTTGCTATGTTTTTATCATGGTTTATAGCAACAAAACATGTACAAGCGACGAGAAAGCGACAACATCCCTGCAAAAAATTGTGCGGCTAATCTCTAAAGAGAGTATTCCGAGATTACTCTCAATCGGGTACAATTGGGCATTAATTAGTCCCAACTGGTCTCATACGGTTACTAATGGAGGTCAATTAGTCTCGACTCATCCCTTATGGGTATAATTGGAGATCAATTAGTCCCCAACTCATCTCTAACGGGTACTATTAACGATTTAATGATATGTACGCACGTAGTCAATGCAATTTCATGTGCGGCGTTGGCACGCAGAGAAAGTATTCGCCTAACAAAACTGAGCACCCCGGTTCGAATCTCAGCTGGCGCAAATTTTTATTTTTTAAAAGTGACTAGTCGCTTTTTACACCCGTTCGGGTATAAAGGTGAACAATTAGTCTCTTCATAGGACATGCTCGAACAAAAGCGAACAGTTCATTCCATATAAAGAGATCAAAAGTGGTATTAGTCGCATGCTCCTTTGCGATTGCTCCCGGAGTCATTCCGGATTAGTCCCATTTTTTGCAGGGCTGCGAAGGCACACTAACACACTCTCGCTTTTAGCTCGCACTTGTTTATGGTGGCGCCCGCATGTCGCACCGTGTTGGGAAATTGAATTGTTCGTTCAGTACGAAATCTATACAAAAACTATACTTTTTGACTGTAAATTGCATCGAATTTTTAATTTGCTCATATATTTTCTTAGTACATGCATACAAAGATTCCCTTCAAGATCAATGATTTGATGGTGTTCATGGGAAAGTTTATGTAGGTACATTTTACACTTTGAACATAAATGTGTATGCACATATTTTAAGGTACACTTCTTAACAAACAATTTTTTTTTAGTTATTATGCATGGATAAAGGAGACATCTTCTTTTAATTCAGTACTAAAGTTTGACATTTTATTTTTAGTATTTCAAGTGCTTATCAAAACTTTACTACACTCACATATCGACAAGATTGGCCATTTATCTTAAAATTATTTAATTTTAATTATTTGTTTATAAAAATGCAGTTTATACTTTAATAAAACCCCAAGGGTCAATTTTTGCGCAACATTAAAAAATCAACAAACTTTCGTAAAAATTTCGGGCTTTTAACTCGATTTCCTAGAAATACATGTTTTGAGAATGCCGTTTGTAGTCCGATCAACTTAAATTAAGTGCAAGTTTAAAATAGGTGTGACTTATCGTTTATTTTTAATATATATATACATTTTTTTGATGAAGGTGTTGCTCATTTTCTCCGTTAAAAAAAAAAATCGCGTTTAGATAATATGACATCGACGGAAAATTCCAGCTGCTTTAAACTTGCACTCTATTATACTAAAATTGAAATAGAAATCTCGAAATTTTTACGAAAGTTTGTCGATTTTTTTAATGTTGTTCAAAGATTTAAACTTCTTTTCATACAGTTTTAGTTAAGTAATTAACTATATTTTTATAAACAAATAACACTGGTCGACGGCCAAAATTTACCAGAGACGCCGTTATGAAATTCGTATGTAAAATCACCCCCTGAGGCCGAAAATCAAGGTTATTTTTAATTTTATGGTACCGTTTTTGAGATATTTGCAATTTACCGTTTTTGCAAAAAAAAAAACATTGGGTCCACTTAATCATATATATCTAAAGAACGAATTAAGCAATTCCAAAACGGTTTGAAGCTTTTAAAAGGTAATAAAATTTTCTATAAGCTGTGCATACAACACTTTTTGCTAGGCCCTGTAGATTCAAAGATAACGAACAATCATTACCGATTTTTTCAATTTTTTTTGTAAAAATATAAAAAAATTGTACTTTGCGGGGAAGGATCTCGAAAACCTTTTATTTTTTTGCAGATTTTTTTTTCTCCCTAAGCTCTGTTATATTACAAAAAAAATAAGGTATCATCGAAGAAAATCGATGCAAAACTACGTAAGTTATAAGCGATC
>NW_023458569.1:2203599-2204680 GCF_013731165.1 Rhagoletis pomonella | reverse complement strand
TTCATTTATGTGCGTAAGTACATAAATGAAATGTGCATTTTTGAAAAAATACATGCACATTTTTGTTTGAACGATGTAATATCAATATCTCTTATTCAAATAAGAAATAGTGACTATTCAATTAATTAAAACATTAAAAAGTTCTAAAACAGGCTTCCCCTCCATTAAGCGGACACCTCTCTTGGGCGGACAACAAATGACTGACGGTGAGTGTCCGCCCAAGGGAGGTTTCACTGTATATGAGTGCCGTGAAGTTATGATATTTAAGAACATAAAGAATTAACGATGACGCTGTTTCTAACTATATGAAGCTGATTTCGACATTTTGTTTTAATAAGATTTAGTATCGAAAATATTCTTTCAAAACTTGCCTAGGAATGTGAGGTTGATAGCACACCTTTTGCTATGTTATAATGGTTATTTCAAAACCTCTTTTCAAAACTTACAAAGGCAAAAACGAGAAGGCGAAGACAAAAAGATAAAACGAATTCCCGCAGTGAATTTTCAGAGCTACGTATATATTTATAGTATTCACAAAATTGTACTAAAAAGTACTGCGTGGTAAACGAAATTGTATCAAAAAGTACAATTGTACCAAAAATGCCAACACTGATGTAGAACAAAGCAGAACACAAATAATATTAAACTCAGTGAAATTATTTTCAGCCTCTCACTCGACCAAATGAGTAAAATCCAGCTTTGTAGACTATACTCGATAGAGACAAAAATTGCCGCCACAAATAAGAGCAGTGTTGCCAGGGCTTCCGCGTGAGAAAACGTCCCTCTTCGTCTGAATAAACGTCATTTCATTTCCTACCCAAAAACGTCTTATTCAAATGAATGTCCAAAAAAATTGTCATTTGGACAGAGGACGTTTAAAATTCTTTGTAAACTGGTTTGAGATCGTTAATATAAAAATCATCAGCTGATTAAGTCATCACCAATTTGATCGATTTTGACTGTTTCTCTTTGGTTTTTTAACGTTTATTATTTTCCCATAAAAGCCAAGCTTATTATATAACAAACAAAATATAAATCCACATTTCAAACTTTGTGCAAAAATTATAAAAAATCTGCAAAG
>NW_023458569.1:2201726-2203499 GCF_013731165.1 Rhagoletis pomonella | reverse complement strand
ATTTCAGAGTTTGTTGTATATTGTTTATTGTCATTTTCGATTAGTTCGTTTAATTTATTATTAATTAACACTAAATCATCGTGATCTGGTGTTCCTGCTATCCATTTCCATAATGTTCTTAATTCATTTATACCTCTTTTATGTCTTTTATCTTTCTTTTGTAATTGTTCTAACAAAGTTTCTATAAGTTTAATTTCTGGATCTGAATCAAAATTATTAATATCTAATACATCATGTTCGTCTTTTCCTTGTAAATTACTATATCCGTATTTTTCATTATAATAATTTTTGCCTGAGGTTATTAATTTTTCAATTGCATTAAAGTTTTAAATTGTACTGTAGTGAAACCTGGTTCATTATCAATGGTTATTCGTTTTACGTTAGGAAAACTTTGTAATATTTCCAACACTTTTTCTTCCAAATTTATTTTATCTTCAATTTGCTTAATAACCAAAAGCTTGGAATATGCGTCAATACATGTGATAAATTTTAAGTTTTGTGCAAAAAATATATCCAGGTAAACCTGTTCTCCTTCCTCCTTATTTTTTCCGTATTTTTTGTGGATGTCTATCATATTTATTTTTATTACAAATTTCACAATTTCTGATGTATTGCTTAAATTGTTTATGCATTTCAGGCCAATAATATGAAGTAGAAATTTGCTTCATATTTTCCTCGTAACTCCTATGTGCTCTATTATGCGTTTGCTCAATTATTATTCCCTGATATTCTCTATTTAATATATCCATGGGAAAATTTTTTGCATACAAAAATTTATTTGTAAATGTTTCTTTTAATTTAGCCTTAATTTCATATAGGTCCTCCGGTGTACAATGTATTGCAGTTACAATATTTGGTTGTAATAATTCTTTTAGAATGGTCATTAAATTTTCGGGCGTATCATATTCAATAATATGCCTAGTTCTACCAAAATTAATGAGAGATTCATGTATTGTGAATCGTCCCTTACTAAGTAGTATCTGTTGTTTGAATTGATTCAATGGTTTCTTAGTCTCCTGAATTTGTGTATTATCAGATCTTTCTGCTGAATGCTGCGTTTCTATGACTGAAGAGTCATCAGTCATATTATTTAGGTTTTGTCTGGGTAAGGCATCCGCGACTATATTAATTTTTCCTGGTTTATACATCATTTTTGGAGCATATTCTTCAATAATAGTATGCCATCTTTTCATTTTTACATTAGGATTTCTTGAAAAGACTGCGAAAGTCAAAGGTTGATGATCTGTATGTATTTCTAAATCTGATACTCCATAAAGATAGTTTCTTAAAGTTTTTAATGCCCAAACTATGGCATAAAGTTCCTTTTCATTTGTTGCATACTTTTTTTCCGTTGAATTTAAAGTTTTAGAGATAAACGTAATAGGTTTCCCCTCCTGGCTTAAGACTCCACCTATCGCATCATTTGAGGTGTCAGTTGCCAGTATAAATTTTTTATTAAAATCTGGTTGATTTAATTCTAGTTGGTTAATAAGTAATTGTTTTAATTTCTCAAAGGATAAAACCGCATCTTGTTCTAATCGAACCTCGATTTTTTTAGACATATGTTGAGACACATTCCATTTTCCCCTGATAAAGGTTTGGTTAAGGGTTTTGCTATTGCTGCATAATCCCTGATAAATTTTCTGTAATATCCAGTCATTCCTAGAAAACTACGTAGTTGGCGTATCGTTTTAGGCAATGGAAAATTGAAAATCGCTTCAATTTTATGCGGATCGGTTTTAATTATATTGTTTGCAACAATGTATCCTAAAA
>NW_023458569.1:2200278-2201626 GCF_013731165.1 Rhagoletis pomonella | reverse complement strand
ACCAATTGTTTGGTATCAGTCTTGCAACAAGACATACGTTTTAAGTTATTTTTAAAACGTATACCGGGCTCAACAAAAGTTAATTGGCGCCCAACGTGGCCGCCCGCGATAAGTGTCGGTCAATTAAATAACAAGTATCCTCGCCAGAGGAGAAAACGTAAAAAAAAAATATAAAATAAGTATGCTCACTGGAGGAGAAAAAAAGTGAAAAAAACTCATAAAAGTATCCTCACTGGAGGAGAAAAAAATTTAATATTTAAGTATCCTCACCGGAGGAGAAAATAATTAATAGAAATAAAAAAAAAAAAAACTTAAAAAGTATCCTCACTGTAGGAGAAAAAAGTTATAAACCTTAGATATCCTCATTAAAGAAGGAAAATTTAAACAAAGACTGTGATGGTAAAAATCAACAACAAAGTGACCGTGGAAATAGATAAATAACTCAACATCAAAATCAACAACAAAGTGACCGTGGAAATAGGTAAATAACTCAACATCAAAATCAACAACAAAGTGACCATGGAAATAGATAAATAACTCAACATCAAAATCAACAACACAGTAGTAGCAGAGTATAACAACGGTGGAAAGAAGACCAGTAAATCATAACAGCAGTGACAGCAACAAGGAGCTGAAGCAGTAAATTAATGTAAGAATTATTTATTCTATTCTATATTTTTGTATTATAAAAATTTTAAATGACAGACGCTCTACCACCTGACTTTGACTACGACGAAATAGATAGAATAGTGAAAAAATTAGAAACAGAAGAGAATTCTGAAGAATTCAAGGAAAAAGTTTTTAGAGAAAGAGATCTATTTGATGAAGGTACTGATGAGGGAAGAGTAAACTATATGGAAACAGTATTTAAATATATAGGAAAGAATAAGAAAGCCACATTAGCAGATTATTATAATTGAGAGACATTAGAATCAGAAACGGTAGCAATGATTCGGGTTGCAAAAAGAAGTGGTAAATTTTAAAATGGGACAAAATCAAAGTGGTCCAAAATATAAAAACTTGTACTATTGTGATTATTGTAAAGGAAATCATAAAATTGAAAAGTGTCCTTATAAAAAACGGTGTTGTTAATTTGTGAAGTGTTTAAATACGAATCTGGAAAGATTAATAAAAAACTTTTCAAGTATGATTTGAATAATGATAATGAGGCTCTAGTAGCAAGATTAATTGCGGCAACGAATGCATCACTCAGACTAGAGGTGTCTGAATTGCGTAGGCAAATTGACGGATTAACAAAATCAGTAACCATAACTGATTACAGACCAGAAGTGGTCGACTCTCAAATTAACTGCGATGAATCATTGGAGGTTATTAAGTCATTACCAGA
>NW_023458569.1:2182328-2200178 GCF_013731165.1 Rhagoletis pomonella | reverse complement strand
GACATTGATTACTTGATTCAAATGTCTTACATGATCCTCCAAATTACTTGAAAAAACAATTATATCATCAATATACACATGACAAAATTTCCCAATAAATTCTCTTAATACATCATCCATTGCTCTTTGGAAAATACTTGGTGCATTCTTCAGTCCAAACGGCATTCTTAAAAATTCGTATTTTCCATTATTAACTGAAAATGCTGTTTTTTCAATATCTTCAGTTTTCATCAAAATTTGATGAAATCCAGATTCTAGATCAATTGTAGAGAAATATTGTGATTCTCTTAGATTCGAAAGTATAACGTTTATATCTGGTATTGGATATTTATCTGCAATCGTAACTTCATTTAATTTTTTGAAGTCTACTACCATTCTCAATTTTGGTGTGCCATCTTTATTAATACCTTTTTTTGGTACCACCCAAATTGGAGAATTAATTAATTGGGATATTTTACTTAGTTTTATAACTTCTTTTTCCAAAAGATCTTCAATTTCCTTATTCACAAAAACATTTGCTGCTAAAGGATATTGATATTGTTTGCTCCAAATTGGAGTATTTACGGAAGTTCTTATTTCCGCACGAACGTCCGTTCTAAAAGGAAGACTAATGTCAATTCCTGAATGAATAGATTCAATTTTTTCAAGAATTTCATTTTCTAAAATTCTTATTTCACCTAAGTCTTTTGGTAAAGGCTTGTAATTATTTTTAATAAAATTACCGGATAACACATCGGCTGGCGCTTCAAAGGATTTTTCCTCTAAAGTAATTTTGTTTAAATATTTAATTTCATTGTCGGTAAATTCATCGACTGGCGTTGTAGGACTTTTTTGTCCCACATTTTTAATTTTATTTTTGTTGCCGGTAAATTCGTCGGCTGGCGTTGTAAGCCTTTTTTGTCCCACAGTTTTAATTTTATTTATTTTGTTGCCGGTAAATTCGTCGGCTGGCGTTGTAGGACTTTTCTTTTGTCCCACAGTTTTAATTTTATTTATATTGTTGCCGGTAAATTCGTCGGTTGGCGTTGTAGGACTTTTCTTTTGTCCTACAGTTTTAATTTTATTTATTTTGCCTGTATTACCATCGGCTGGCGTTGTAGGACTTTTCTGTCCCACAGCTTTAACTTTATTTGTTTTTCCATTTTTCAATCCATTTTCATATTTGCCGGGATATGCTTCGGCGGGTTGTTCAGATTCAGTTTCCGAACTATAAATTATTTCCTTCTTTCCGTTATTTGTTGTCAAGAATTTATTTTTTAAATTTATTACCGCGTTAATTTTCTTTCAAAATTTATAACCTATTAAAAGGTCTGATTCCAAATTATCGATTTCATAAAATATTTGTTTAACGCCGAATAAATGGATTATGTGATAATATTTAATTATTGTAAACCCATTTATCGTATTTACGCGATTGTAAATATTAAGTTCTTTTTTATTTTTATATATTCCTGCTTTTATGTAGCAACTTGTTGCTCCTGTGTCAATTAGGATTTGTAAATCACGGTCAATGACTTTGTCATATCGCAGGATATATGACAAGTCTACTTTTCCCCTAAAAAAATGATTCTCATTAATATTATTCACTCGTTGCGTTTTGTTAGGTGGTTGAGCACTTAACTGAGCACTGGCATTTGGCCTCTTCTCAGCTAAATAGCTCTGATTATGTGGTACGTAATTATTTCGATAATTACTTTGAATATTCCCTGGCTTTTGTTGCTGCCGATTTTGGATCTGAATGCTTCGATCAACATCCATTGGTGTTGGTCGAGCTTGATCATGTTGTGGGGTTATCCTTTGGATTTTATTTCTTTGTGGTTGACTTTGTGCAAACCGCAAATGATTGTAAAAACTATTAAAATTATTATATTTGTTATTATTTACACTTGGATAATTTTGTGTTTTTCCAAATTGTAGTGCGAAGGTTGCTCGCATATTGTTCGATTCCAATTCTTGTGCTTTTGCAAGAGCATTCGGTAAATCACTTGGTGAGAGTGAAAATAAAATATATACGTAAAGCGTCTCGCCTATTTTTCGCATTAAACTCTTTGGTCACTGCACTGTCTGATCCGTATGTCATAATTGTCTTATTTATGAGTAAGGTTAGTTTTTCGTTAACCTTGTTATAATACTCAATAATGGTATTACTACCTTGGCGCAAAATGCTCATCTCTTGCTCAATAATATGAGCAGGCCTTTTTTCAGCATAAGCGAAATCTAGTCGCGCTAAAATGGCGTCAATATTTAAAACTGTCCCATGATTTGATAATAAATCGTTTGCGTCCTGTGTAATCCTGTTTCATACAATGGTTAATGCAGCGAAATACCTACGGCTTCCTCTCACATATAAGCTCATCGCATTATTAGCTGATTCTCTCCAGCTAACATATTTATTTTGCTTACCAGAAAATTCTGGTAATGACTTAATAACATCCAATGATTCATCGCAGTTAATTTGGGAGTCGACCACTTCTGGTCTGTAATCAGTTATGGTAACTGATTTTGTTAATCCCTCAATTTCCCTACGCAATTCAGACACCTTTAGTCTGAGTGATGCATTCGTTGCCGCAATTAATCTTGCTACTAGAGCCTCATTCTCATTATTCAAAGTCATATTTGAAAAGTTTTTTATTAATCTTTCCAGATTTGTATTTAAACACTTCACAAATTAACAACGCCGTTTTTTATAAGGACACTTTTCAGTTTTATGATTTCCTTTACAATAATCACAATAGTACAAGTTTTTTTATTTTGGACCACTTTGATTTTGTCCCATTTTAAAATTTACCACTTCTTTTTGCAACCCGAATCATTGCTACCGTTTCTGATTCTAATGTCACTCTAATATAATAATCTGCTAATGTGGCTTTCTTATTCTTTCCTATATATTTAAATACTGCTTCCATACACTTTACTCTTCCCTCATCACTACCTTCATCAAATAGATCTCTTTCTCTAAAAACTTTTTCCTTGAATTCGTCAGAATTCTCTTCTGTTTCTAATTTTTTCACTATTCTATCTATTTCGTCGTAGTCAAGGTCAGGTGGTAGAGCGTCCGTCATTTAAAGTTTTTTACAATACAAAAATATAGAATAGAATAAATAATTCTTACATTAATTTGCTGCTTCAGCTCCTTGTTGCTGTCACTGCTGTTATCGATTTACTGGTCTTCTTTCCACCGTTGTTATACTCTGCTACTACTTGTGTTGTTGATTTTGATGTTGAGTTATTTATCTATTTCCACGGTCACTTTGTTTTTGATTTTGATGTTGAGTTATTTATCTATTTCCACGGTCACTTTGTTGTTGATTTTTACCATCACAGTCTTTGTTTAAATTTTCCTTCTTTAATGAGGATATTTAAAGTTTTTAACTTTTTTCTCCTACAGTGAGGATACTTTTTAAGTTTTTTTTTATTAATTATTTTCTCCTCCGGTGAGGATACTTAAATATTTAATTTTTTTCTCTTCCAGTGAGGATACTTTTAATGAGTTTTTTCACTTTCTTTCTCCTCCAGTGAGGATACTTATTTTATAGTTTTTTTTTTACGTTTTCTCCTCCGGCGAGGATACTTGTTATTTAATTGACCGACACTACTCGCGGGCGGCCACGTTGGGCACCAATTAACTTTTGTTGAGCCCGGTATACGTTTTAAAAATAACTTAAAACGTATGTCTCGTTGCAAGACTGATACCAAACAATTGGTGTGTTGTTGCAAGACTGAATCCAAACTGAACTTTATTCAAAAAGAATCTTATTTATAGCTTAAAATTATGTTTACATGATTTTCAGTTATAATTTCCAATTAGTTCTTTTGGAATTTTGTTATTGAAGATATTAAGTTTCATTATTTATTCAGCTGCAGTTGTTTTGCAGAATCTTATTAATAACATAATTTAGAATTGCGCAGTTGCAACTTATTTCTTAGTCAAAATATTTATTCAGCTGCAGTTGTTTTGCATAATCTTTTAATAGCATAATTTATTAGTTTTGGAACTGCGCAGTTGCTTTGCAGATGCAACTTTCGTTAAGCCATTGTTTACTCAGTTGGTTGCAGAAGGGGATATCAAATTACATCTTCAATTAAATCAGTGTTGTTCCATTGGTTTAATTAGATTTCCTCATATAAGTCCAACCAACAATATGACCAACTGCATTATTGGAAATTTGTTTATATTTATAATTTAGTTGAAAGGCAAAGGCTACTGTTAACTTGCATGTATTGCTATTGTCATGACAGTATTGTCCGGTGTAAACCCTAAGTAAATTACGTTCTGCTAAGAAGGAGCATAGCAATATTTCAGCCTTGTTTGTGTTCATTACATTTTCAATGAAGTCTTAAAAAAGTCGCCTACTTTTTTCTGACTCCTTATGCTGCTACAGCTTTTTTGATGCTTTTCCGAGCGTGCGTGTTGCAAGAGATCAGCTCTTCCTGATTTGGCTTTTAATGTGCAATTACAAACATTACAATAAGCCTCGTAACCTCAAGTGTTTACACAACCAGCCTTTGAACACGAGGTTCTTAGTCCAAGAATAAAAAAAAAATGTGCGTACGCTTGGTATGCATCATATTTAAGTCATCTGTGTCCAAAGAATAAATATCTTTTGAAGCAGCTGCTGCAAAACACAAAGCTTGTAAAGATTTATTAAGAAAATAATTCAAAATCAGTTCTACTTAGTACAAGATTTAGTCACAGAGAAAAATTACTGGGAAGTTAAAAAACGTCATTTTTTACCCAAAAAACGTCCAAGCGTCAACAGGATACAAAAAACGTCCAAATGACGTTAAAAACCGCAACCTGGCAACGCTGAATAAGAGTTAGTATATTTTGAGTGTGTTCTTGTTTTGGTGGAAATTACTCTTAGTAATTTTTTGAATTAGTGTAAGTGCTCATTTACACTAATTTTTATGGAATATGAATAAGTACACTAATTTTATTAGTACTCAAAGCCGGTCTCTGATGTACATAAGTATTTATATCAGTGATGCGCACGGGAGTCTCCGGGAGCTACTCGGCTTTCACACACAAGTCGTGTGTGCGCAGCTACCGAACTTATGCGCCGCTAGCAGCCAGTCAGTTTGCGTTTGTACTTCATGCACAGTATACCAGTAGAAAAGGTTTTTGTTGTTGTGGCTGTTAATTTGGTCCCCATAAAGGACTTGAGGGTTGCGAGCAACTGTTTTGCCGCATTCAGGGTGCTGTGCAGCAAAATAATGTGGTGAAAAATTTTAACATCGGATAAATGGCGAGAGAAATATTGTTATCAGTAAAGCTTAGTATCCAGCTCTTAAGAAAAGCAAAAACTCCATATAAAATGACGTACAAGAAATGGCTAAGAAATTTTCTTGAGTCAAATTTCCTTAAGGCAGTACGCAGTTCTTCAGAAATTTAGTACACTTTCTACTACGGTTTTCTAAAGTTTTTTGTGAAAAAGAGCACAAGGCAACCCAGGTTTGCAACAGAAATATATGCCCGTTCCATTATTTCTTGAGGAAAGAGTGAGGCAACACGCTGTGAGGTATAAAAAATGTCAAAATTCCTTGGACACACACGCGAAATAATGGCAATTTTTTCTTGACCGTTTTCTTAAGAGCTGGATACTAAGCTTAAACATGAACGTAATAAAATGTTTTATACTTCAATACAACTAATTAACGCTATTTTTGCAATTCGAAATGATCTTAAAAATATTTGTAGTGAAATATGTACTTTATGAGTTAAATGGAAACTATCTTATATGTAAAAATATATTCCGATTTACTTCAAATAAATGATGTAAAATGTTTTATACATGGATCTAATTTTAATAATAATATTTATTACTTTCATCTACATTGCTTTTATTGTAAGCTTTCAAGAGTAGTTGCAGTTTTCTACAATTGTCTCTGGCCGACTATACATGCTAAAGCTAAATAATTTCATAATTTCTACCCTATTAAACGTTTATATTTTAATAAAATGTGACCAATTGCTTAAGAATAAATAATTTCCGATCAAACTATAGTACTGAATGCTTGAGAAACAATTATTTAAATCAAATGATCAATAGTGATCGCACTCGGAGCGATTTTTGGAACACGGAGCGTATTATGCATATTAACACTAAATAATTTCTAACTTTCTACCATATTATACGTTTATATTTTAATTTAATATGATTAATTACTGAATAATATATAAAATGCGATCAAACTTCACTACTGAATGCTTCACAAACAATATTTGAATCAAAAGATCAATAGTGAACGCGCTCGGAGCGAATTTTGGAACACTTCATAAAATTTGTACAGAGGAAGTATATTATTTGGTA
Organism: Rhagoletis pomonella; assembly: GCF_013731165.1. NCBI lineage: Eukaryota > Metazoa > Arthropoda > Insecta > Diptera > Tephritidae > Rhagoletis > Rhagoletis pomonella. The sequence continues at coordinate 2,193,867 of NW_023458569.1, read as the reverse complement.
GAGATCAAAATGTATTTAACAAAGCATGATTGAATTTGACCATGCTCTCAGAAGAACCATCCTATAAAGTCAAATTGAAAAAAAATTGTATGAATTTTGAATCGTTTGTTTATATTTTTCTACATAATAGTATCTTAAAAGAGAGCCGCACTGAGTTGTCAATAACACCTTGGGCCGTATGCATAAAAACTAAGCAATTACTTTTTCTCAGATTTTCATACCTTTCACTTAAATTTATTTGAAAAAATTTTGTGAAAGGTCTGAAATTTTAAGAAAAAGCATTTGCTTAGGTTTTATGCATACGGCCCCTTGTTAAATACACCCATGATACAAATATTTAAAGGTAAAACCGCTTGCCCAATTCGTCGGCCATCATTTATTTTTTGAAGTTTGTCTATTTTATAAAATCGAAATTTTGAGAGCAACTCAAATGCCAAATAAAAGTAAAACAAAAAACAAATAGATGAAAATATTGAAATTGAGACTGAAAATGAGAATGTATTTGTGAGATTGGAAATTTGAAAACATTTTTTAATGTTAGCAAACTTTAAAAATGTTCAGGCTGCCTCTCAGCGGTTTTACCTTCAGATTTTTGTATCATGAATACACCTTGGTCGAGATATCACGAACAAGTTTTCGTTTATTTGTTTTTACTTTAAATCCTTAAATATGCATCTTGATTTTTTTCTGTAGAATAAGTATTCATTTTTTTAACGATTTTAAAAAAAGGGGAGGACAGTCGGATCTACGTAACCAAATCGACCTGAATGCGCATTGAAGTCGGTGGTATTTTTTGCTTAAAATTACTTTTTATTATTGAGATAGTTTCGCTACTATTTAGAGATTTCTCGACATACTTTTTCATATTACTGTTATTTTTCTTATTAGTCATTTATATGTTTAGGACTTACTGTGGGTGCTTTAAGATTCATTTTGTAAATACGTATAAACATATAAAAAACAATTGCGATATTTTATTTTAAATTATGAATTTTATTCGTGCAATTTTTTATGTGTAATAGTTTTGAGAACATTTTTTGGTTCTGTTGTATTCTTTTATTGCATGCCTTAAACTTTTTTACTTTAAGTTATAATGTTGAAGATATGCCTTTGTCAAGCACTTTAGCTAGGTGCGAGAAATTTAGCATATGCGCGTAAGAGCATAGAGTAGGTATACGGCTGTGCTGCCGCGATTCTCCAACATCTTGTCAAAGGAGAAAACATATTGGTGGCGGAATCCATCGTAGTCCGATTTTTCTTAAAATCTACGAAAAAGCAATCACTGAATCTGAACTGCTATGAACGTGTGTATTCAAAGCAAGCGCTGCGTTCGTAGCTACTCGAACTTAATAGCATTTTCGTAGATTTCACGAAAAATCGGACTACGTTGAATTCTATGATAGCCTTTATTAGTTCGTGCGATTATGACTTATGGATCGATTAGGAATGGGAACGGAACCTCAGTTGGGTTGCCGATGGACAGCGCCACTGAAATTTAAAATGTTTTTAATTATGAATAGCAATAATTAAGTTTCATAAAGTTGAAAAAAGAAATAAAGTATCTCAATCAAAATTTCCCGGCAGCCACAAAAATGCAGTTGCCAATATAGCAACTTAGTTGCCAGCTTTCAGTTGCTAGTTGCCATCGGTAATACCATTTCAGCCACTGGCCAAACAACTGAAGTTCGGTTGTCCTCCGTAATCGACCCATAAAATCGGAATCGAATATGCATGCACGTTCTGCAGAACGATAAATATTTTGTAAATGTGTGCTCTGTCCGCTAACGAATTCCAGCCATGTGTGAAAGACAGTATGTGAAGCCTCCGTCTGACTTAACGATTGTCAAAGGCATGCCAGAAGATGTTTCATCATATGTTTTCGGCCATCGTCTTCTTCGAGAAGATGGCGTTTGTTCAGCTATCGAAATCATTACACTGACGGCGGTGGGCAGCTATGCTGGAACATATTTACCACAGCAGTGGTTGCGCAGTTTTGTTCTGCAACAAGAGCCTGCAATGATGACATGTCATATAATGTCGACGAACAAAGATATAAAATTTAAAATGACAAACCTTATTCCCGGCCGATTTGGGAGACCACCCTTGGTCACGACCAGAACGCATTTACCAAGAGGAAAAACCGCAGGGATTGCAGTAGTTCTGATGATGCTGTGCTTGTAATTAATAGTCTGAAAAGACAGAAAATTGCATTAATGAAATCTTATACACATCAAATAAATAAATTTCAATAATTTGTTTACCATTTCACAAACCGAATTACCAAAAAATAGAAACTCAGCGCGATGCGATACAGAAATAAAAACCAACAGGGCTGCATTTTCTTGGTAACCACACAAGCGCTCAGAGCAATCTGATCCGCAAAATTATTTTGTGAAAAATAACAGTTGAAAAGAGTTCTTACACATGATTATCACATTAACTCATAAGTGCAAATTAGTGTGATTATTTTTAGTTGCATATAATTGTATTACCTTAGCCTTTTTTTAATGTTTTCTTATATTCATTCTTTTGGGACGCAAAAGCAACCATGCGCTCAATTTCTTGTGGGGAAATTTGGTCCCCATAAAGGACTTTCACCACGAAACAGCTACAAAAACAGAAATCTTTTCTACTGGTATACTGTGACTTCATGCTGTAGGCATCACAGGCACGAGCTGTTTTGCTGAGTACACACATACAGATACAAAAAAATTGCGCTTGTATACAATATATATCGTCGTTTTAAATTCAAAACCGCATATCGTCAATCTGCAAAGCCGCGTAACTGACATTGGCTGCCAAAAATTGGATTTGCTCACACAAGCTCTTGGCTCAATCCTTATCTATTCATCCTGAAATATACTATCCAGAAATGCGATTGCTTTATAAAAGAGAGAACCAATTTGAAATATGAGTGTTTTTACGCTCTTGAAAATAATTTCTACAAGTTCACATACGCGGTTTTGCATTTTTCTGATACGCGGTTTTGCATTTTGTTGATACGCGGTTTTGCACTTTAAACGACGATATGCTCATACATATGTACATACATATGTATGTATTTATTTCAGTTTGCTGCAATAAGGTAATGAATAAAGTTATGAAAACTAGTTAATGTTAAAGAAATCTGTAGTTTATTTGTTAAACGGGTATAATAATCCAGAACAAATATTTAAGGAAAGAAAATATAAATTTAACAAATATTTTAAATGAGGTGTGCATCACAATTATACGTAGGGTTGCCAGACGTACTGCTTTTGGGAGTGAACGTACTCCTTTTTATTGTAATGTACTCCCTTGTACTCCCAAAAAAAAAATATCTGGAAATGTACTCCTTTCTTAGTTTTGTACTTTTTTTGTACTCCTTTTTCCAGCTATTAATTTTTTATGATATACTGGGCGTAAAATAATAACTGTTGCACAGGTTTTATTGAAAAATAAAAGGCAACTTTATAGATTTTGCGAAAAAAGTAGTTTATTGTTAATTATCCACAGACTTTACTTAAATTTTATTAATAAGTTTTTAAATTTTAACCTTCATTTGCGTCTACCAGAGGTAAACACTTTGAGAGAAAAGCTCAAGCGGCAAAAAAAATTTCAGCGTCAAAGACTCTTAACATACTTCGCCGAAGTTTTTCATAAGCATCTTTTTTCGCAAAATTTTTTACGCGCCTTTTTTCGCCGTCAAAACACTAGCGCGCCTTTATTCGTGTGTAGTGACGATATCTTCTGTAACCATAGGCTAATTTCCTCCATTTGGCTCCTTCATACTCCGTCTTTTGTCCAACATAAGGCCTCATACTCAGCAATCGAAAAGACTCGGAACTGGTGACTAGGAGGCCATTCATTCGACCAACCCTATACCTATTAAACAGCTGCACAAGCACTACATAAATCGCTTGCAAGCCATCAGCTCCCATTTTAAGCACTGTACCTCTCCTTCACTCCCATAACAAAGCAACTGCTACACTCACGAAAGGTTTTGTCATACGAACGAATGCCGCACGATAGGAAAAAGAACAACAGAACAAAGTTGAAGTAGAACCAAACTAAAGCAGAAGCAAATTGAAGTAGAACAAATGCGATGCTAAAATTTTTCAAATGGAAGTTCGCGCATCGCTCAGTAGAAGTAGCGGCGCCAGCTAATCAACGAAAATTCATGCGAATTCTTGCTTTGCATAAGTGCATACCAGTGATGAAATTGATGGTACAATTGTACTTTTTTGGTACATTTTTAATCTCAAAAGTACATTGGTACTACATCGACATTTTTGATACAATTTGGTCAAAACGCGGCACTTCTCCAAATTCTGTCGAAATTCCACTGTGGATGAAAATATACTCATCTTTTTCCACTTCATACAAATAAATACGAGGTGTTTATTAAAAACGAAAGACTTGCTAAAATCAGTAAACAGTTGCTGTAATAATATAAACCGAAGAAAAGACTAAATATTTTGCAAAATATCTTAGTGAAACTATAGGGGTATTCTCGAAGTCTTGCACGATGCACGGATTGCACGAAATGCAAAAATACTATTCCAAATTTCGAAGAGTACGAGAACACCCCATTGCAAAGTGGTAGCATGCATGGGGAGCAAGCAGCGAAATTATGTATCAAATACAATAACAAGAGACAGCAAAAAAAAATTAAGTGAGCGAGATGAGAGGAATGAGAGAAATATGTAGCAATTCCAACAACAAAACAACTAGCACAGGGTCGCTATTATCTTGCTATGGTATTTTGCAAAATATATACATGGGTTTCGACGTTGCATATTTTGCAGCGATAGGAAATGTTGTTTCCCATGAATTTTCTTGTTGTGTGTTTGCAATTTATGCAATCCGTGCAATCCGTGCTACGTGCAATGGCTTTGCAAGATTTGGAGAATACCCCTTATGATTGCATAAAATGCAACTCTTTTTTGTAAAGTTTTTGTGTTACTTGCTATGCTTGTACTATACTGGATATTTGTCTCTTGTGAGAGAAGAAATCACATTTCACCATTTCACAGGAATTTCGCTGCTGAGCACGTTTTACTGGAGATTTTAAACGAACGTACCTATAGAGCAATTTACCTAATTTAAAAACATATACATATGTACATAAATATATTGGTACGTTTTGGGCTGATTTGGTACATTTTTTTTTGCAATTTGGTACAAAATTAAAAAACGTGTTTATCATCCCTGGTGCATACCCAAATGTAAATATGGATGTATGTATGTACATGCATATGTATGTATGTATGTACATGCATATGTATGTGACCACGCACTTCCTATACTGAAGTGTTTTGCAAAAACAAAAGTGCAGAAGTGTTATGGCCTGCTTGCCTAAATGAAGTGTGATATGTTTCCTTTTTTACCACGCTTTTCTTTGTCTTGTTTTGGGCTTAGCATCTGCGATTTTGCCTGCTCCTACATATATGTACATATATTATGTATCTATGTATCTATTTACAAAAAAACCACAGTTTCAAAATATGCATTTTTATTAATAATGTGTATATACTTATAATAAAAAAACAATCCACTTTTCATTTAATAAAAAAAAACAAGGCACATATTCGTTTACATATGTATGTAATGAAAAAACTTAAATCTAGCAATTATTATAATAAAAACAGTCCACTTTTAATAAAAAACACAAGGTATATATTCATTTACATACTCATATGTACACAGGTACAAGTATACCACTTTCATTGTTGATACATAAAAAATGTGATTAGAAAATTTAATGTGAAAAATTATGATTTAAAAACATAATTTGGTTTATGGTTTCAGAATTACCCCCCAACGCACATCTTTTCTCCGTCAATAAACTTCGAGCAGCAGAAAACACTCCTTCTGAGGAGGCACTTGAAGCAGGGGCAGCAAGTACCCTGCAGCCTGTTTTATATAACAAAGGAAATTGATTTTTATTTGTATCCCACCATTTTAGTGCATCGAAGTCATCATAAAAATGTATAACTGTATTTTCATACATCGTAAGTTCTTCAAAGACTCTGTCTGAGGGATTTGTTGAGCTGTGTTGATTAACAAATCTACTAAACAATCCGCAATTACTTTGGGAGACTACTTCGCTAGATGCAGGATTTGACATATGACATTCGGTAAATTCGGACATAATTTCCTTTGTTGCTTTTCTTATAGCCGCTTTCTGCTCATCATTAAATTGAAGAAGTTTATTTGCGGGGGGAAATAAGAAGAGCGCAATTTTGTGGAAAATATTTAAGTTTTCTATAACTAAATTATTAAGGTAGTGTAAAATTTTCTCTTTCAAAATCCTAGTAATTAAGTTATCACTATCACTGATCGCACATGACCGCAATAGCTTGTCAATATATACTATGACCAAATGTAAAGTGGGGTACCTTTCACCTTCCAGTTTTTTGAGAGCGTCTTCAAAAATCTTTAAAACATCAATTAAACAGTTTAAATGACAGACACTTAGTTCACCTAATCTGTGTTGCTCATTCCTTTCCTCCAATATTCTGTTAATTTCATTCCAATTATTTTTGATTGAAACGAATACGTAATAAAAGGTATTCCAACGCGTCGGTGAATAACTTTTTAACTTTGTTGTGAAATTGGAGTTACTTCCAGACTTTTTGAAGTACCGTACTATTTTAGAGCTGATCTTGCACATATTTGATATCTCATCCACTTCATCCATCGATTTCTTCAACGTATTTTGCAGCAAATGATTGACGCAAAACAAGTGATTATAAGGTTGAAAAGCGCTGACCATATTTGACCCTCTATAGGTTACCATTATTGTTTTACTATTTAAGGAGCATCCAAAGTCCGATAATAAGTCGACTACTTTTGCATGGACATTTTGAGCTAAAAATTAATATATTTAATTATTCAATATTTTTAAGAAGTATTTCGTATAAACTAACATGTGTTTCTTTCATTATGCATAGCCTTCATTCCCAAAAGTCTGCAGTAAATGTTACCATCCTTGACGAAGTGCATAGTCAAAGCTAAATATGATTTTCTCAAAAAATTATCAGTCCACAAGTCCGATGTTAAGCCGAATGCAGTTTCAGCTACTGCAGATATTTCACTTTTTATTTCAGCAAAATTAATTTTATACATCGACTCGACGTTGCGTGAAATAGTTGTCGGTCAGGTATGAAGGTCATGACGTCTATATTCGGACCAAACTTAGCTCCCATAGATACGAAAAACTCTGCGATTTCTTTTACACCGTCATCACTGGCTATTTTAAACGGTCTGCAGTTCCTCACTACCCATTTTGTGAATATATCAGCTGCAATTTTTTTTGTGTTTGTGTCTGCAGCGATTTTGGGCACTAGAGAATTCGCTCTTGACTCATCGTGGACGTAGCACTTATGCTTCACCAAATTTGATGTGGTTTTTTTGTTATATCTATAAATATTCATACATTTTCGGCAAACCAAAAAGTCAGGCACCTCGACGCCATCTCCAGTCTCTATACTCCCGAAAATGTTCCACACTTTGCTAGGTCCTCGCTTTGAACTTATTTTGTACTCTCCAGACAGCACTTTTACCTTTATTTCACCTGCATCGGTTGCAGGGGATTCAGTTGTGGACACCTATAACAAGTCAAACATATATGTACATATTTTTTTAATGTTTAGCACTTATGTATGTATGTATGTATACACAAATAAAAAATAACACTATTCTAAATTTTGCTTACATCCATAACACTCATTTCTATCTTCGTCTTGACGATGACTGCGAACTGCGTGGCTTGCGCTAGCAATTGGTAATGAGTTGCTATACATACATGCAAATGTTCTAGTGCACTCGGTTGTCTTGCTATGATTTGCCGCTATTTTACTTCAACCCTTCTTTTTGGTTTTACAATTTGCTTCGCCTCAGAACTCAAGCGCTATCCTCGCTGTAGCAAATTCTATTTCGAATGTTGAAGTATTTGTATTGTTGCGCAGCTTGCTATAGAATATTTTGTGTTGCTGTTAAAGCTACCTGTAGTACGCCGCATAGAAGTACTGCATAGTAGTAAAGTGTGCCTTTTAGAAGGTTTTGCGCAGCTCTTTAATACCTATACAGTTTTTTTTTTTTATACAAAATCTAAAAAAAATACACCTGAAAAAAGCATGTACTTATCTCCCAAAGCTGGCAAATGGAAATAAGGATTAAAGCTTTAAAACTAATTAATAAAATTAAAGTAAACTATTTATAAAGTTAGCAAAAAATAAATTTTTTTCGCAAAATCTAGAATCTAAAATAAAGAACTCTTTTATTTTTCGAAAAACCTTTGCGACAGTTATTATTTTATGCCCTGTACTTTGCCATTCATATTGTGGCAAACACTACTAGTAAGTAAAGTTAAGTGTGATAGTGAAAAGGTGTAAGCATGGTCGTAGGCAGGTAGGTGCAGGGCGCTCGGGTATACAAATCAGAAAAATTTTAAATTATAAAATAAAAAAATTGCCATACATTCAGGAATAGCGAGGAATTCTTTTGTAGAATTTAGTTATTTATATTTAACATTAATTGTTGCTTTGAAAAAGATTTCTATGATATCCGTGTTTGTTTGTACCTAAATAATGGTAATTCGTAACAATAAATTGCACAACAAATTTAAAATAAAAATTGTACTCCTTTTTTAAGTTCTGTACTGTCTTTTTTCTATCGAAAATAGAAATTTACTCCTTTCTCCGTTTCAGAATCGGGCAACCCTAATTATACGCCAACCATATATTGAAATTTTTTGATTATTAATTTGTCATTATTTAATTTGTTGTTTTTATAAAAATATAACTTATTCTTTAACAACCATAAGAATTTCTAGCTTTTTTATTAGATTTCGTTGAATATGCAGCATTGTAACCGATGTCATTTTAACACAATGAAGTGCATGTATGAAGTAGCAAGGACATACAGTTGATATTTTGGGAGTTTTTTATTGACGGTGTCAGTCATTTCTTCCATACGAAGCATGTATGTATGTTAATACGATTTTTTTATATGGCGAAAATGACCAACAACTTCAACAAAAAATAAATAAATTTACAAATATCAACGGTAAGTCCTAGCTACATCAAACTTGCACTTTATTGTATTAAAATTGAGTGGGCTAAAAAACTGCATACTTAAAACCTTTCTGAGTAATCCAATCAAAAAGCACGAGATTTTTATGTATTTCTCTATCGATCGTGTTTCGTTCGTAAATGACTGCGAACATTAATACATTAAAATAATAGAAGTGAAATATGTATTAAGGCTGTGTGCGAGTTGACCTAAATTTTAGAACCTAGACTAATATTCCACTTGAAATTTCCAGCCTCTTTCATTTGATATGTATATCTATATTAAAGGCCTGCAAATGTTGAACTATAAAACATAGCGACTTGTGCAACATCATGCAAGTGCCAGTTCATAGTATGTCTCTCATACATGTTTGACATAGACATATAAAGACATTGTCGAATAAATTCAAATAAAATCTTGCATCAAGTTTATGCATGTCAACACATGCGACACGTGCGACACATGCGACTTAGTCAGCATTATTTATTACATTGTATATACATGAAGAGATTTTTAAAATTTTGGAAGACCTATTATGGTAAACTTCACTAAACAATTGTCTAATTAAAATATGTAAATATATTTTAATAGAAGCATTAAAAACATTCTGCAGAAATACAACAGAGAACAACAGTTTAGCTAAGTAGCAATGGCATGCTAAAACCATATGTTTGAGATGGAATGACATGGCACAACACCTTGTTTGTGTTGACATGACATAGCAATGCATGACATTTTTAAAAACGACATTTTCACAGAAAATGTTGAATTTTGCAGTACTTTAATCTATGTATATATTTATATAGTGTACACATATTTCGAGAAAACTAAAAAAAAACGAATATATAATTTTTTAATAAAAATTTATGTTTTTTTCAGTGTACGAAAATAAACTATATTGTACGTTACTATTTCGTTTCGTTTATTACTTCAAAAGTTTGGTACAATACGAAAACAAAACGGCTGAGTTTACTTTGCGATAGTACATTACAGTAGTTTAGTAGTTACAGACGAAACAACAAACGAAATGAATCGTGCAGGGAAAAATATATGTATGTATGTAGTACATGTTTTTTAATTGAATTGGATATGAAAATTGACAGAAAAAAATATTTTTCACGTAATTGAAACGTTTGCATACATATAAAACGTACCCTATGGTACAATTGTCACAAACGAAAAGCAAACATTTCTCGTAGGGGAAAATTACAGTGAATCTTACAATTTGTTTCTGACTATGTACAAAACCACAAATGATATGATGATCGATGAGCGATTGGGAATTGTTTTGTACAGTTTATTTTCGTACCCTGGTTTTTCTTAAACAAGTAATTTTTAAGCAAAAAACACAACCGACTTCAATACTCATATACAAATTTAGGAGTACCGTTAATTTTTTCATGATCAAATGATCGGATCTAAACCAAATTAGTATGGGACCACATGTAAGACATAGACTTTCCAATAGAAAAATAATCATCAAAATCGGTTAACGTGGTCCAAAGTTATGCGGTAACATACATAAAAAAAATATTTCGACGAATTGATAAGCTTCTCCTTTTTTGGAAGTCGGTTAAAAAATGCGTAATTACCTATATTAAAAGATAGATTTTTTCCAAATTTTCACAATTTTTTTAATATTGTTTTGATCTGATGTCTTATAATTTATTACGTATTTTTTAAGAAAAACATACATTTTGATTTAAAAAAGGACATAATCTCGTTTTTCTATATATATGTATATGTTATTTATATACATATGTATACCTACTCAATGAAAGGTATTTCAATTACCTTTCCAACCATATCCACGAAAAATAAGCTTTTGAAAATGTTGAAAATTCCACTTTTACCACCCCCTTGCACCGGCCCTCTTAATATGCAGCAAAACAAAATTCATACCATCAAAATCAAGAATAAAGGGCGAGCCACGCCCAATTTTCCATTTTTTCTAGCTCATCGAGCCCTATTACCTTTACCAAAATCAAAGATATTTATACTGACATTTTACTGAATATTTTCTTTTTTGTGCCATAGAAAATATAAAAATTATTTACAACTCCTAAAAAAAATAATTGTTCCCTTAATCGCGAGCCCATTTATATTTCACAGTTCAATTTAGGTTGAAAAGTATGCTCGGAAAAACTCTAAATTGTTCCTATTCACTGCATTACCCATACTTTCCAGTGATTTAGGATTTTTTCTCTTTTTAGGTAGCAATTTGGACGTACACGCACACAGCGTAAATATTAATATACGTTGTCAAGCGCCATTATGAAAATTTATTAATTGTGCGCATGCGTTGCCAGTCAAGTCGCAAACGACCAAATACGACGAGGAATTTCGAAAACACAAGCATTTGCGATCAGTGTTGCCACTTGAGTTTAGTTTTAGGTACCAAAATGCCTACCAAATCAGTTTCCAAACTACCAAATTTTTGTTCATCATTAAAACAAAATTTCTTGAATTTACGGGGTTTTTA
>NW_023458569.1:2176806-2182228 GCF_013731165.1 Rhagoletis pomonella | reverse complement strand
TTTTTAATTTTATGTTTTTAATTTCGTAGTTACGTACGCTTTGATCGAACTTTTTCAACTGACTATTGCTAAACATGACATAACCAAGCGATGCACAGATGAAGCGATTCAATTATTTCAGATAAAGGTAAATTCAAGGCATACCAAGCCACAAAAGCGTGACGTGCAAAATTGGATGAATGCAGTTACTTTTGATTTCTCGCCTTAGCAAGTTTCACAATTAAGTTTGAATGAAATTTGTTTATGTTTTTTGTTAAAAGAATAAATGTTCTATAAAACAAAAAAAGTTAGATTGAAATTGCGTTAATGGGAAAATTTTTATGGTCACATAAGTACAAAAGTGGCAAACATTCAACCATTAATGCTCGCCACTGTATATGTACATATATTATGTATCTATGTATCTATTTACAAAAAAACCACAGTTTCAAAATATGCATTTTTATTAATAACGTGTATATACTTATAATAAAAAAACAATCCACTTTTCATTTAATAAAAAAAACAAGGCACATATTCGTTTACACATGTATGTATGTACACCCCGTGACAAAATTTGGGCTACTTTTTTCACATTAATTTGTATTATTTGTTTATAAAAGTTTAGGTCATTGTCTAACAAACACCACGTAAATACTAATTGCAAACTTTGTACAAAAACAAGACAAATTTAACAAATTGTCAAAACAAATTTTCACAAAAAACTTGTATTCAGAATTATTAGAAAAATTCTAAGTATGCAGTTTCATAGCCCATTCAATTTAAGTAAAACAAAATACCAATTTGAAGTTTACAATATTTTTACTGATGGTGTTGCGCATTTTCTTCCATATAACGAATGTTCGCATTTATTTTATGTGGAAGAAAAATGCGCAACACCATTCCAAAAAAAAATACCAGAAATCAACAATATTTTGTAGACACTACAGGCATGCACTTTATTGTACACACTAAAATTGAATGGGCTATAAAACTGCATACTTTGAAATTTTGTAAAAATTCTAAAAAAACGTGATAAAATTTTGATGAAACTCTTTATTTCTTTTAATTTTTGTGCAAAGTTTGAAATTTGAAAATTAGACAATGTCACTTTTATAAAAAAAAATATCTAATTAAAATTAATTTAAAAATAAATAGCGCATAGGTGTATAATTTTCTTTTGGTTAAATAAGATAAAATTAAGTTAATGAAAAAACTTAAATCTAGCAGTTATTATAATAAAAACAGTCCACTTTTAATAAAAAACACAAGGTACATATTCATTTACATACTCATATGCACACAGGTACAAGTATACCACTTTCATTGTTGATACATAAAAAAATGTGATTAGAAAATTTAATGTGAAAAATTATGATTTAAAAACATAATTTGGTTTATGGTTTCAGAATTACCACCCAACGCACATCTTTTCTCGGTCAATAAACTTCGAGCAGCAGAAAACACTCTTTCTGAGGAGGCACTTGAAGCAGGGGCAGCAAGTACCCTGCAGCTTGTTTTATATAACAAAGGAAATTGATTTTTATTTGCATCCCACCATTTTAGTGCATCGAAGTCATCATAAAAATGTATAACTGTATTTTCATACATCGTAAGTTCTTCAAAGACTCTGTCTGAGGGATTTGTTGAGCTGTGTTGATTAACAAATCTACTAAACAATTCGCAATTACTTTGGGAGACTACTTCGCTAGATGCAGGATTTGACATATGACATTCGGTAAATTCGGACATAATTTCCTTTGTTGCTTTTCTTATAGCCGCTTTCTGCTCATCATTAAATTGAAGAAGTTTATTTGCGGGGGGAAATAAGAAGAGCGCAATTTTGTGGAAAATATTTAAGTTTTCTATAACTAAATTATTAAGGTAGTGTAAAATTTTCTCTTTCAAAATCCTAGTAATTAAGTTATCACTATCACTGATCGCACATGACCGCAGTAGCTTGTCAATATATACTATGACCAAATGTAAAGTGGGGTACCTTTCACCTTCCAGTTTTTTGAGAGCGTCTTCAAAAAGCTTTAAAATATCAATTAAACAGTTTAAATGACAGACACTTAGTTCACCTAATCTGTGTTGCTCATTCCTTTCCTCCAATATTCTGTTAATTTCATTCCAATTATTTTTGATTGAAACGAATACGTAATAAAAGGTATTCCAACGCGTCGGCGAATAACTTTTTAAGCTTGTTGTGAAATTGGAGTTACTTCCAGACTTTTTGAAGTACCGTACTATTTTAGAGCTGATCTTGCACATATTTGATATCTCATCCACTTCATCCATCGATTTCTTTAACGTATTTTGCAGCAAATGATTGACGCAAAACAAGTGATTATAAGGGCGAAAAGCGCTGACCATATTTGAACCTCTATCGGTTACCATTATTGCTTTACTATTTAAGGAGCATCCAAAGTCCGATAATAAGTCGACTACTTTTGCATGGACATTTTGAGCTAAAAATTAATATATTTAATTATTCAATATTTTTAAGAGGTATTTCGTATAAACTATCATGTGTTTCTTTCATTATGCATAGCCTTCATTCCCAAAAGTCTGCAGTAAATGTTACCATCCTTGACGAAGTGCATAGTCAAAGCTAAATATGATTTTCTCAAAAAATTATCAGTCCACAAGTCCGATGTTAAGCCGAATCCAGTTTCAGCTACTGCAGATATTTCACTCTTTATTTCAGCAAAATTAATTTTATACATCGACTCGACGTTGCGTGAAATAGTTGTCGGATCAGGTATGAAGGTCATGACCTCTATATTCGGACCAAACTTAGCTCCCATAGATACGAAAAACTCTGCGATTTCTTTTACACCGTCAACACTGGCTATTTTAAACGGTCTGCAGTTCCTCACTACCTATTTCGTGAATATATCAGCTGCAATTTTTTTTGTGTTTGTGTCTGCAGCGATTTTGGGCACTAGAGAATTCGCTCTTGACTCATCGTGGACGTAGCACTTATGCTTCACCAAATTTGATGTGGTTTTTTTGTTATATCTATAAATATTCATACATTTTCGGCAAACCAAAAAGTCAGGCACCTCGACGCCATCTCCAGTCTCTATACTCCCGAAAATGTTCCACACTTTGCTACGTCCTCGCTTTGAACTTATTTTGTACTCTCCAGACAGCACTTTTACCTTTATTTCACCTGCATCGGTTGCAGGGGATTCAGTTGTGGACACCTATAACAAGTCAAACATATATGTACATATTTTTTTAATGTTTAGCACTTATGTATGTATGTATACACAAATAAAAAATAACACTATATTTTAAATTTTGCTTACATCCATAACACTCATTTCTATCTTCGTCTTGACGATGACTGCGAACTGCGTGGCTTGCGCTAACAATTGGTAATGAGTTGCTATACATACATGCAAATGTTCTAGTGCACTCGGTTGTCTTGCTATGATTTGCCGCTATTTTACTTCAACCCTTCTTTTTGGTTTTACAATTTGCTTCGCCGCAGAACTCAAGCGCTATCCTCGCTGTAGCAAATTCTATTTCGAATGTTGAAGTATTTGTATTGTTGCGCAGCTTGCTATAGAATATTTTGTGTTGCTGTTAACGCTACCTGTAGTACTCCGCATGGAAGTACTGCATAGTAATAAAGTGTGACTTTTAGAAGGTTTTGCGCAGCTCTTTAGTATGTACATATCAATGCTTCATTTCAAACAAGCAAGTGTCTTTGAATGTTTTTGAACTACAGTATCATCACTTCGGCAACACGTCAAACGCACCTTCAGCAACAAACCAAAGGCGGCGGTTTGACTTCTGCAACAAATCAAGTTAGCTAACTGCGGCATCTTGCCTTCGCCAGTCTTTCACATAAGCTCTCATGCTTTCGGCAACCGTCCAAAGCAGTATCGTGCTTTTGGCAGTCGATCAAATACGGCGGTTGCTGGTTTCGTGCACGATCATTCGGAGTACAGATTTGCCGAAGTCAATATCAGTATGAGCTGTTATAAGCATCGTTCACTTGTGGTGGCTGTATTTGCAAGACAGCACGCTTTGCGGTGGTGTTCGTTCATTCTCCGTTTTTAACGTGAGTTGGCTTAAAGTCACAAAAACAGCACCCTTTGCCAATCCCTGGTATGAATCTGTTCATAAGCCGTATGAATTTTCCTATAAAAGAAGCACCAACTCTATAAAGAAATGAATGAAAGCTATATTTAACATTTTTGACTTATATACTTGGCAAGTATTTTTTTTTGTAAACAACAAACAAAAAAATTTAATTTTGTGCTAACTTCGAAACTAGAAGCTTATTTTATTTTTAAGGTGCTTTAAAAAGGACCTAATGCCAATAAAGCCTTGCGGTTTGCTATTTTTTCAAATGTGTAATGCTTTCATTCAAACATCTTTGTGGATAAACAGTTTTTTGTTCAGAAATTGCTTGTTTACGTTTTTTGTCTTTCATAATAAAAACGTTTGTCACAAGTTGAAATCATAGGGATGCCGTTTTCTTTCGTTTCTCAATGGATTTTATACTTGAAAAGGCACCAAAATATATATGCAATACTTTTACATATCGTCATTTAAAGTACAAAACCGCGCATCAAGAAAATGCAAAACCTTGTATGTGAGGTTGCCTAAATTTTATAGGAGAGGGTAAAATTTGTCATAATTCAAAACGGTTCCCTCTTTTAAACTTAATTATCTCTTCTTATGTCTAAGTATCGAAATTTTAGTATAAATGATTAAGGGCACCCTGAAATTGTGCATATGGAAACTGTGCATACGAAATAATGCATATGAAAAACACGAAATAATGCATACGAAAAAAACTGAAATAATGCATATATGCACAGTTTCGGTTGAAAACCGAAATAATGCATATGAAAAAAACCGAAATAATGCATATATGCACAGTTTCGGTTGAAAACCGCAATAATGCATATTAGGAAAACCGAAATTATGCATATGCACTCTTTCGTTTGAAAACCGAAATAATGCATATGAAAAAAACCGAAATAATGCATATATGCAAAGTTTCGGTTGAAAACCGAAATAATGCATATGAAAAACCCGAAATAATGCATACATGCACACTTTCGTTTGAAAACCGAAATAACGCATATGAGAAAAACGAAGTAATGCATACATGCACAGTTTCGGTTCAAAACCGAAATAATGCATATGACAAAAACCGAAGTAATGCATACATGCACAGTTTCGACTCAAAACCGAAGTAATGCATATGACAAAACCGAAATAGTGCATACATGAAAACGAAATTCTTTCTGAGTAGGCGGCCTTCGGCCGCGCTTAGGGATTATAACCCTTACTAAGTAGAACTCTCCTTTCTGTGTTGCCGGAAAAGAAGGGCGGAAGTATTTTTGCGCAGAACTTCTTTCTGCGTAGGCGGCCTTCGGCCGCGCTTAGGGATTATAACCCTTACTAAGTAGAA
>NW_023458569.1:2174956-2176706 GCF_013731165.1 Rhagoletis pomonella | reverse complement strand
ACATGTACTACATACATACATATATTTTTCTCTGCACGATTCATTTCGTTTGTTGTTTCGTCTGTAACCCTCATCGTGTTGGTCCCTTTGCCGTGGGGATGAGGCTTAAGTGGTGGTTTAAATCTTCCTTCGGGGGGCTTTAAACCAGCACGAACCAAGAGGGAAGCTCCGTATGGAGATTGGTTGACCACCCGTCTGCGTAACTGAGGGCGTCGTGTTCCTCCAATCATACATACGGAGAGGACCGTCCCGACGATTCCCCCACGCTCGTCCTACCCAACCCTTCTCTCCCATCTTTCCCTATCCTTTCCCCCCTAATCCAGGGTGTTATGCGTCACCGTGACTATTGGATGGTTTGCAACCAGGGGTATCCGGCTGTATTCTAACGGCGCTCTCCTGATACCGGGTCACCTCAGGAGGTAGAATGACCTTGCCACGGCGGAGGGGACCGCTGTGGTCGAAGTCTCCCTAGCGAGGATGTTAATCCGTCCGGTGATGGTAGCAGACCCACCCTCGCAGATAGGTCTTCGGGAGGCAAGGGCAGCCCTGTCAGAAGACAAGCTAGCCCTGCTGCCGTCCCCGCCACTCCAGGAGGCAAGGGAACACCGACAGGTGCAATCCCTAAAGCGGCGTCGGCGACATCAGACCGCATGGCTAAGCCAGCGGCCTCTGAGGTGCGCCATTCTGGCACTAATGTAGAGATGGGCAGTAGCCATCCCCAGAAGTACATTAGTGCATCAGAAAGGTACTACCGTACCAGACGGTCAGCCCTCAGAATCCTGGAGAGACTGAGGGATAAGAAGCCAGAAGAACTGACCGCAGAAGAGCTGGACTCAAGGAATTGGGCCAAAAAGTTTATGGCTGAACACCAGGCGAAAGCCAAACAAGAGTCTGCTCAAGCCAAGCGGAAGTCCTCTAGGAAGCTAAGCTCGGAACCCAAGAGAACAAGGGTATCCGCCATTTTAACAGCGGATGAGCTGCAGAAAAGATCCTTCGCGGACGCGGCGAAGGACACATTTACCAGGGCTGTGATAGACCGCAGCTCACTTAATGGTGCAATATCACCACAGAACTGGGACCTGGTCAACAGGCGACTTTGGACCGTCTATAAGGAGGTTCTAGGGGAAAACCCAGGACCACCCCCCAGTTGTGCGGACGCCGGTTGGTTCCAAAACCGCGTCAAATTGACTCTAGAAGAGGGGGCGGGGGACCACTCCGACTTTTCCGACACCATGCTGGAAGGAGATGGGGAGGATATCCTCCCCCTTTCTGATGAAGAGGACGTCAACCAGACTATGGTTGGCTGTCCAGCAGCAGCACGCGAAACTGATGGTGGGGATAGTTCAGATTAATCTCCACCACTGCAAGGCGGCCTCAGCCGCACTTCTCCTCCGTCTCGCCGAAAGAGAAGAGGAGATCGCACTCATCCAGGAGCCTTGGGTCATAAAAGTTCGGGTTTGTGGATTGAATATGAAGGGATATAAGCTGTTCTATGTAACTGACAAAGGTAAACCCAGGTCGTGCATATTGATAAAAAAAGTGTATTAATGCATTTCCCTTGATACAGTTTAGCGATGCGGACAACGTCATCATAGCAGTGGAATCAGGCGGAAGGTCTATTTTGCTGGCTTCCACATATATGGCCCATGACGCAGACACACTACCTCCACCACAATCCTTAAGGAGCGCGGTAATGGAGGGGTCTAGACGCGGCACTCCGATGGTCATAGGAGCGGACGCGAATGCCCAT
>NW_023458569.1:2174265-2174856 GCF_013731165.1 Rhagoletis pomonella | reverse complement strand
TAGGTATGTTATTTATTTTTATTTTCTTTTTGTTCGCCTTTCGTCTAATCATTGGGGGCTGTAAGGTGTCTCGATTGCATTTATTTCCTTACCCGAATTGGTTAACATATTATTTGTAAACTGGTGTCATTGCTCTATATATATATATATATGTATATATATATAAATGTAAATCTTCGTATACCTTTGTTTTTGGCTCCCATACCGTGATGCATATTTAAGTATTTTAATTAGCTGATAATTTTTTTCATTTCAAAGCACCCTGTACCTCTTAATTTTTTTTTTTTGCACTTTTAGCTTTAATTCAACACCTTATTTTTGAAAAGCGAACCAAAAATTTAGATCTTAGGGCATTCAGAAAAAGTATTGTAAATATAGATCAGCTAAAATAATACCAAAAAAAAGGCATTTAGTCACTTTTTCAAAATTGAAAATTTTCAAATATTGGAAAAAGTTGGAAGAGATTTCGATTGTTTCTGTTAGTAGAAGGTCCAAACTACCATAACCAAAAAAAAAATTTCACGAACTTTCAAGATGTTTTTTTGTTTTTGTCTCCAAAGTTTACCAATTTTCGGATTTTGGTATGTTTAA
>NW_023458569.1:2173146-2174165 GCF_013731165.1 Rhagoletis pomonella | reverse complement strand
AATAAATAAATATATGATTAAACATATATTTATTTATTAATAAAAAAAAAATATTTGTATAAATTTTTTTTCCATGAACCATACATTTTTTGGTTTGTCGCATATATCTTTATCAAAGTGCAAAAGTTGATCTTGCTAGGAATAAAAATGTATTTTTAACAAATTTTTAACTGCGACCACTTTTATGTGCGAATCGCCGAAATGAAATGGTATGTAGAAAATAGGTGTACTTTGAGGGGGTGTGTGAGGCTGAAAGTTGTTTTTATCACAAAATAACTTATGAACTTCTCTTAGTTGGAGATTTAGCTGTAACTTGACATCAAAACATCTAAGTTTCAAGACAGTCGATTTTTGTATTTTTGTCCACCTTCGCGGCACTGTGCGGTGGTTATGAAGAATGGCAATCCTTCCGAGATATGTATGTTCACAGCCGTCTACGTACACAACCCGCAATTATCATCCGCTCAAAAATTATACCATCTCCGGTATAAAACAAAAGGGCAAGCCGGTCAAATCGTCAAGCAATTTCCTCCTAGCCACGAGAATTTCGACCTGGCATGGCAAGCATTAATCGAACGTTATGTAGGGCTGCCAGATATCACTGTTGCCAAACCGGGACAATTAAAGGTGGGAAAGGCCTCACGCTCCCTTCCCTTTCGTTTCGACAAAAATTGCGTATAAAAGGATATAGTAAAATTTTATTTTGACAAACAATAACAAAAACATAAAAACATGAGATCATGAGATCATTACAACGTACATACACCAGCAAAACAAAACAATTTATCACAACTAGAGCACAGAGAATTTTTCACAATGCCTGTACCTTTTTTGTTCCTTATAAAAATACAGTTTAAACCAAATACATCAGAAAACATAAAAATAAAATTTCTAAACTTTGTGCAAAACTCGGGAAAATGCAATAAATTTGCATACAAATTCGCAACTTTCTATTCAGACTTTTTTATACAAATTTTGAAAATGAAGTTTTGCAGCCCATAAAAATTTAGTTGATTTTT
>NW_023458569.1:2171675-2173046 GCF_013731165.1 Rhagoletis pomonella | reverse complement strand
TTTGAACAGGTTCGCAGGTTCGATCCCTGCTGATGTATAGAAAAAAAAGTCAGATGAGGAGATGTGGGGATAGCTGCTATAACTTCTACCGCTTAGACATTGTTGCTCTTTCAATTTTTCCTAATAAACAATCCTGGTACAAAAGCTCAATAAAAACATTAAAAATAAAATGTTAATAAGCCACAATAACATTGACAAAAACAAATTTTGTTTAGAAGAAAATATGAAATTTTATATATTTCCCCCAAATGGGGATTAATTTTTCCTGTTTTTCTTCTTATTCTCCTGAGCTAAGGCAGTGTCAAATCGAGCTGTCACAACCGATACCACCTTGTATTATTGCATCATGTACTTAACCTACATTTTGTTCGTAAATAACACAATTATATATATTTTATCCCCGAAAATACCTTTTTCTAATCATGAGGCGAAATTCCCCACAGTAGTGTTGCCGTGCGCGCAAAACGAAAACGCTGCACACAACCCAAAAGTACTCTTCGGGGACCAATTGGTGAAAAACTGCGAAAAGGTTAATTACCAGATCGGTAATTGACGGAGTTTACCAGGTAGCTACCGATTCATCAGTCCTGTAGTCGCTCCCCCGTACTGCAGGGTATATATACTGTAATTTAGGCTGTGTGCGTGTTCGTCTAAATTGCTATATACCCTGCAGTACGGGAGAGCGACTACAGGACTGCTGAATCGGTAGCTACCTGATAAACTCCGTCAATTACCGACCGACTACTTGCAGTGTATTTCATCGATTACTTTTACAAGGCGGTAGTCACCATCGGCTCTCTCTGCACTACCGGGAGTTACTAAAGTAGTCACTTGCGTGATTTATGGGCGCCCTCTGTCGTAGTCTTTCGCTATTCTGCTTACGACTGGTTCGACTCTGCACTACCATGTGCACTACCACGGGTTAATAGAGTAGCTACTTACCTAGGAGTCGGTGCAGTAGCGGTTCAAAAGTAGCTATTGACTCCAGCAGTACTGGAGGGTACCTAAAAAGAGAAAAATCCTAAATCACTGGAAAGTGTGGGTAATGCAGTGAATAGGAACAATTTAGAGTTTTTCCGAGCATACTGTTCAACCTAAATTGAACTGTGAAATATAAATGGGCGCGCGATTAAGCGAACAATTATTTTTTTAGAAGTTTTAAATAATTTTTATATTTTCTATTGCACAAAAAGAAAATATTCAGAAAAATGTCAGTATAAATATCTTTGATTTTGGTAAAAATAAAGAATAAAAAAGAAAAATTGGGCGTGGCTCGCCCTTTATTCTTGATTTTGATGGTATGAATTTTGTTTTGCTGCATATTAACAGGGACGGTGCAAGAGGGTGGTAAAAGTGGAATTTTCAATATTT
>NW_023458569.1:2157553-2171575 GCF_013731165.1 Rhagoletis pomonella | reverse complement strand
TTAGACCTTAAGTTCAGATTTGACAGGGTATTCAAAATTCTAAGTATGCATATTTTGTGTACACTGAGAAAAAAAGCGCGTTGTAAGAATAAAAAAATTTTATTTGATTACCGTTTAAAAATGTTCGTTTTTAAATCAAGTGAAAAGTCTTAACAAAATGGATTTTTTCATTATACATACACTACGTATAATGGAAATATTCAAATCAAATACGCCCGTATTAGAATGAAGCATTTTCACTGCACGAAAGCATATGCATGCAAAGCGGTGACAACACATACATACATACATATGTACATACATACATATGTACATACATGGTACGACATCATGCACTATCGCGCGCTGTGATTTTGATTCAAACTCAACATTTGAAAACACATTTACATGTAGTCTGTTCCAATAGCAGTCCGGTTTACAGGATTAAGTCAGAACTTACAGGAAGTCGTTCCTATTGACATAAAACCTGTAAGTGGGAACACATTTGACAGAGTAACTGAGCAACTGTTCCTAGTCAGAAGTTACAGGATTTAGTCCGGAGTTTCTTTTCCTGTAAGTTCATGAAAAGTGTCAAACGATCAGCTGATTTGCATGTGCAAGCAAACACTAACAGCGGTGAAAGCAAAGTACCTTATATTTGTAAAAAAAATGGAAGTAAACAGCGAAATGTTTGAATATGTATAGATTTTAATAATTATTTAGTGATATTTCAGCTAAATCAGTGTTGTACAAATGACATGTAAACAAACCGACTGACGTTTTTACAGGAAATAGTGCTTTTTGCGTTCCTATGCACTTCTGCGTCTGTTCTCCTTTTACTCTCATTTGAGAGAGTAAAATTGTAGTTTGACAGTTCCATAGGTTTTAGTCCGAATTTCAAAGGAACAGACTAATGTATGGCTGTAGCTAAGTGTGCAAAGACGCTTGATACAATTGGTTGCTACCAAGAGCGTCCGGGTTCAATTACCATGAGACGGAAATAAAATTAAATTGCGAGTTGACCTGACCTAAATTGTAGAACCTAGACTAATATTCCACTTGAAATTTCCAGCCTCTTTCATTTGATATGTATATCTATGTTAAAGGCCTGCAAATGTTGAACTATAAAACATAGCGACATGTGAAACATCATGCAAGTGCCAGTTCATAGTATGTCTCTCATACATGTTTGACAGAGACATATAAAGACATTGTCGAATAAATTCAAATAAAATCTTGCATCAAGTTTATGCATGTCAACACATGCGACACGTGCGACACATGCGACTTAGTCAGCATTATTTATTACATTGTATATACATGAAGAGATTTTTCAAATTTTGGAAGACCTATTATGGTAAAATTCACTAAACAATTGTCTAATTAAAATATGTAAATATATTTTAATAGAAGCATTAAAAACATTCTGCAGAAATACAACAGAGAACAACAGTTTAGCTAAGTAGCAATGGCATGCTAAAACCATATGTTTGGGATGGAATGACATGGCACAACACCTTGTTTGTGTTGACATGACATAGCAATGCATGACATTTTTAAAAACGACATTTTCACAGAAAATGTTGAATTTTGCAGTACTTTAATCTATGTATATATTTATATAGTGTACACATATTTCGAGAAAACTAAAAAAAAACGAATATATAATTTTTTAATAAAAATTTATGTTTTTTTCAGTGTACGAAAATAAACTATATTGTACGTTACTATTTCGTTTCGTTTATTACTTCAAAAGTTTGGTACAATACGAAAACAAAACGGCTGAGTTTACTTTGCGATAGTACATTACAGTAGTTTAGTAGTTACAGACGAAACAACAAACGAAATGAATCGTGCAGGGAAAAATATATGTATGTATGTAGTACATGTTTTTTAATTGAATTGGATATGAAAATTGACAGAAAAAAATATTTTTCACGTAATTGAAACGTTTGCATACATATAAAACGTACCCTATGGTACAATTGTCACAAACGAAAAGCAAACATTTCTCGTAGGGGAAAATTACAGTGAATCTTACAATTTGTTTCTGACTATGTACAAAACCACAAATGATATGATGATCGATGAGCAAATGGGAATTGTTTTGTACAGTTTATTTTCGTACCCTGGTTTTTCTTAAACAAGTAATTTTTAAGCAAAAAACACAACCGACTTCAATACTCATATAAAAATTTAGGAGTACCGTTAATTTTTTCATGATTAAATGATCGGATCTAAACCAAATTAGTATGGGACCACATGTAAGACATAGACTTTCCAATAGAAAAATAATCATCAAAATCGGTTAACGTGGTCCAAAGTTATGCGGTAACATACATAAAAAAAATATTCCGACGAATTGATAAGCTTCTCCTTTTTTGGAAGTCGGTTAAAAAATACGTAATTACCTATATTAAAAGATAGATTTTTTCCAAATTTTCACTATTTTTTTAATATTGTTTTGTTCTGATGTCTTATAATTTATTACGTATTTTTTTAAGAAAAACATACATTTTGATTTAAAAAAGGACATAATCTCGTTTTTCTATATATATGTATATGTTATTTATATACATATGTATACCTACTCAATGAAAGGTATTTCAATTACCTTTCCAACCATATCCACGTTTTGAAAATCGGTTCAATAATTTTCGAAAAATAAGCTTTTGAAAATATTGAAAATTCCACTTTTACCACCCCCTTGCACCGGCCCTCTTAATATGCAGCAAAACAAAATTCATACCATCAAAATCAAGAATAAAGGGCGAGCCACGCCCAATTTTTCTTTTTTTTTGCTCATCGAGCCCTATTACATTTACCAAAATCAAAGATATTTATACTGACATTTTACTGAATATTTTCTTTTTTGTGCCATAGAAAATATAAAAATTAATTACAACTTCTAAAAAAAATAATTGTTCCCTTAATCGCGAGCCCATTTATATTTCACAGTTCAATTTAGGTTGAAAAGTATGCTCGGAAAAACTCTAAATTGTTCCTATTCACTGCATTACCCACACTTTCCAGTGATTTAGGATTTTTTCTCTTTTTAGGTAGCAATTTGGACGTACACGCACACAGCGTAAATATTAATATACGTTGTCAAGTGCCATTATGAAAATTTATTAATTGTGCGCATGCGTTGCCAGTCAAGTCGCAAACGACCAAATACGACGAGGAATTTCGAAAACACAAGCACTTGCGATCAGTGTTGCCACTTGAGTTTAGTTTTAGGTACCAAAATACCTACCAAATCAGTTTCCAAACTACCAAATTTTTGTTCATCATTAAAAAAAAATTTCTTGAATTTACGGGGTTTTTTAGCTACACAAATTTACAGTATAATATTGTTTACGGTGTTGGTTAACCATTCATACCAATATTTAAAGTTATACAAAACAAATTCGGGCTTTTAAATAAAAGAATTAACGTATTGCGTAAAAAAAAATTTGTAATAAATGTATGTAAATACCTTTGAGATTAATTCAATTGATATCAAAAAATTTTTATGTTTGAAAAAACAAAATCTGAGATTTTATGCATTTCAATAAAAAAATTCCAAATTTTGTTTCAATTTGCATACACTCACACTTTGCAAATTGCCTATCACCAATTTTCGTTCAATTTCAACAGCTGATCGATCATAGCTTTGGGAAGTCAGTTTTTGTTTGCAGAAAATAGTGTGCTTAGTAAAATTTTGAAAAAACAAAGAAAACTTATACGTGTGAGCAAGTGAAAGCAATGTTTTCAACGTGTAAACGCAAAGTAAGTGAACAAATTTTAATGCTCATTTTGATTGACTTTTCAAAATATTTTTGCCTACCAAAAGCTTCATCAAACCAACTAAACTACCAAAGGAGAATGAAGCTACCAATTTTGGTCCAATTGGACCAATACGGCAACGCTGCTTGCGATTACTACAAGCAAGCGTAGAGTCAAGGCGAATTTATACAAGGTAGTGTTGATGGCGAATTAAGATTTTCGCCGCGGTACTTCCCAGTGTCAAAATCATGATTCGACAACTACAGGTTGTAGCAATCGTACAAAAACAACATTTACCGTAGGTATGAACTCCTTGTGTCATCAACATCTTCTTTATCTATTCATATTCGTATGTATATGTATACCCTGCATACCAGGATTTCATAGAATTCTGAAAGGTTTCACAATTTTTTTAAGAATTTTCTTTAAGAAATCATACAGAAATTTTTTTACTAGTTCTTGTCAACCGCTTCATATGTTTTTCTTTACAGATTTCTAAAAGAATCGTAACAAATTTCCAACACTCTTAAAGATTTGGGGAGCATTTGTTTGCAGGGTATATATATACGTATATGTGTATGTATACGCGGATATGTAAATAAAGCAAAACAGACGATAATTTGACACAAGCGTGCTCATAAGAAGAAGCATTGCTTCTATCGCTATCACCTGTAATTGATGCGCCTTGGTCAAAATGATGTGTTTGTTGTAAACAAGGCGAATTCATATTATAACAAACACATCATTTTGACATTAAGAAGTACCGCGGCGAAAATCTATATTCGCCATCAACACCACCTTGTATAAATTCGCCTTGCGTGGAGTATTTTCTGTACTCGTTGGCGTAGCGTCGTGTGCCTGTATTGCGCGATCGCAATCCATCCTTGGGAAAAATTGGGAAATTTCAAAAAAATCGGTTCGACCGTTCTCGAGATTTGCGAACACATAAAAAACGGCTTTCAAAATATATATGTGTTACTATAGAAGATTGGTATGGATCGAAATGGTTTTGAATATGTATCACAGTATGTATCACATAGGCTACCAACTGTTTAAAAGGTTAAACTCAAACTACTCAATAATTTAAATGAATTATTATAATATGGGTATCAATCGAAATATTTTTTAAAGGGCTTCATTTCAAAACTACATGTAAGAGGTTTTTATCTGTAAAAATTGAGTTCAGGGGACAATTTAATTGAAAAAGTATGACAAGACGGTTCAACAAATTTTAAACCTCCTGGTTTTTGATTGAGTTTTCTTGAAATAAATTTTGAAATTTCATACACTCAGCGAATCGGGTGAGGGCGATCTAGTTCATTATATTTTTGGTAGCAGCTTTCATCAGCTACCCTGAGTGCAAGATCGACCTATCTCGGTAGCCAGTTCGAAAACGCCCTATCTCAAAAAACTTTTCAACAACGCCCTATATCAGAATTCGTTTCAAAAATGCCCTATCTCGGCTTCCTATTCAAAAACGCCCTATTTCAGCACATTTTCAATACATTTTGAAGTGGGATAGGGCGTTTTTCAACCAAATTTTGAGATAGGGTGTTTTTCAATAAAACTCTGAAATAGGGCGTTGTTGAAAAGTTTTCTGAGTTAAAGCGTTTTCGAACTGGCTGCTGAGATAGGTCGATCTTCCACTCAGCAGTCGATATAACAAAAAAATAATTAATACAACCCCGTAGAAAAATTCATGGGTCACAAATATACATTTAAATACATACAGTCCACAGAAACGCACAATTAACAACAAATTGCTCTCCCCCTAAATCATTGAAAAACTTGAGACTTCTACCGAAGCAAAGAACTAAAAAAAAAATAAAATCTCATGACCTGTGTGCGCGAAAATTTATTTAGAAAATGATGGCTTCATGAGATATTGTGCCAGACTCACCTGTTCTCCCATAGAAGAATTCACAGAGTCGGCCCTCGAAATAAAAGAAAAAACTATTGAGAATCTCTAAGCGCGGTTACAAGCCACATATGACTCACTTTTCCTAAAAGATAATGAAGAATTTCCAGATAATTTTATAGCGTTGGCGGAAGGCAAGTATCAATTTAGAATTGATACTTATGAGATGACTAGAGCGAAGATCCTAGATAAACTCAAATTGATCCGAGCTATAAATCCCCCAAGTTCTCACTCGCGGGAAGCACAGAAGTTGAACACAGATTAAAATTTTCCCAAGTATCTGCAACTCCCACCATGTGATACAGAGATTTTCCACGGTGGTTATGAAGAATGGCAATCCTTCCGAGATATGTATGTTCACAGCCGTCTACATAAACAACCCGCAATTATCATCCGCTCAAAAATTATACCATCTCCGGTATAAAACAAAAGGGCAAGCCGGTCAAATCGACAAGCAATTTCCTCCTAGCCACGAGAATTTCGACCACAGTTTAAACCAAATACATCTAAACTTTGCGCAAAACTCGGGAAAATGCAATAAATTTGCATACAAATTCGCAACTTTCTATTCAGACTTTTTTATACAAATTTTGAAAATGAAGTTTTGCGGCCCATAAAAATTTAGTTGATTTTTGGTATTGTTTTTACTGAGAGTTTCTTCCATACAAACTATGTTCGACATTTTTTTGTATGTGGAAGACACTGTCAGCAAAAAATAAATAATTGCAAAAAGTCAACGACTGCGACTTGCACTTTAATAATTGGCTCAAAAGCTACATTTTCAAAATTTTTCTAAAAGATCTGACTAGAAATTGTGATCTGATGAAAGAGTCTCCGAGCCAATAATTTTGTACGGCACGGACTTATAAGTAATCTAGGTTTCACGAAAGAAAAAAAATTAAATACCCGGTAACATTAAGATATCAGTCATTTGTTTCGTTGCTGTGAACTTGTTTCAAAACTTCTGGCTTTTGCTTAATATAATTGTAAAACTCTGTGCATGTCATTTAACGTATTTAGGTACATACTTGTATTAATCATCAACTATCGCTTGTGCAAAACGTGCTAAATTAAAAAAAAAATCGCATATGAAAGAGCCAACCCAACTCGTAATAAATTTAAGTATACAAATTTTAGTATTTAGTATAGAAATATTCAATTCGAATACGCCAATATTAAAATGAAGCGCTTTGCACTTAACGGATGCTTCTCCATAATTAAGTTAAAAAAAAATATTTTAATTCCATGCTGCCTGACGCTCTGGAAATTAGCAAATTGTGGCAAGCATCTTCGTGCACTCAGCTACAAATAAAAAATATTCATGTTTACTAGTGAGTTATTTCCCCCAGTTAATTCATAAAATTATTTTTAATATAGAATAGCAGAGAGGGAACAAATCATAAATCTACAAACTAAAATCAGAACATGCATGTCTACTTTATACACGCAAAAAGTTTTTTCAGACAGCTGGGACCCCATCCTAATATATATTTGCGTACACAAATTGCCCAGAGATACCCGAACACTTAGGGATCAATCACTGCCCTCGAGAAAAGATATTCCCTAATGGTCTCAAATGGACGAATTCCTAACTTCCAGATTTCAAGTATTGGAAAGGGTAGAAATGAAATTCCCAAAACACGTAAGCAAGCTCTTATAAAATCCCACAGTAAAATAAAAGCCTTTATGGAAAAGTCTGAAGAGGGTGTTTTCTGGTTATTTATGTAGCACACCACATCCTATGGAAAAGTGTCCAATATTTAAATCATTCTCAGTACAGAGGCGCATAAAATTTGTTAAAGCTAATAAATTATGCCGAAACTCCCTCGTCTTCAATTACACCTTGGCCGAGTGCAAAAAAAAATATACAAGAAACAAGTAAGAAAGTCTAAGTTCGGGCGGAGCCGAACATTAAATACCAGGCGCAAGTATTAAATATATGTTTTCCATCTTTCCGAAAGCTACCGCTACATGATAAGCCGGGGTGTATACATTTTAAGTAAATTAGCGTCCTTAAATTTCGAAATATTGGAATTTCAATCATTTCTGAAATTTACCGTTATATGAAAAGCGGCCGTAATTTTAGTCCGATTTCAACAATTTTCAACGGTTTGCTTTTATATGGCAAGCACAATAACCATACCGAGTTTGGTACAAATTGCTAGAACGGTTAGCAAGATACATATATGTGATCATAAGTGGGCGGTGCCACGCCCATTTTCCAAAATTTTATCATAAACGTATTTCTTGGCAAAGAATTGTTGCAACCATCAATTTCGAATAAATAAGCTTTAATATTTACTGATTTATCGTGGATTTCGTATTTCTCTAAAGTACCGTTATATGAGATGTGGTCGTGGTTATTGTCCGATTTTAAAAAATTTCGGCCGTTTGGTATACTGTGCCAGGGCCAACAACTGCGCCAAGTTTGGAAGAAATTGGTGCAGCGGTTACCAAGATATACACATGTAACCATAAGTGGCCGTGGCTACGGCCATTTTGCAAAAATTTTTAATATTCTTATTTCTCGTCTAAAAATCATTGTAAATATCAATTTTGAGTGAATTATCTTCAGTAGTTAATAAAATATCGCAGTTTTCGTATTTCTGAAAATTACCGTTATATGGGAGGTAGGCGTGGTTATTGTCCGATTTCGCCCAGTTTCAATACCACCGTCCTATGCCCAAAAGAAGTGCAAGTACCAAGTTTCGTTAAGATATCTCAATTTTTACTCGAGTTATCGTGTGCACAGACGGACGGACGGACAGACAGTCACCGCTTAACCGATTTCTCTTTTCATTCTGATCATTTATGTATAAATTTGTCTATATCTATCTCGATTCGTTTTGGCTGTTACAAACAACCGTTATGTGAACAAAGTTATAGTACCCTTGTGCACAAGTGCGCTCGGGTATAATAAATTTCAAAACCAATAACTATTACTTACTTGTTTATTACAGCTTAAAACTATTGTAACCAATAGAGGTATGCTGTACAAAAAAACATAAACGTAAGTTCACAAAAGTTGATATAAAACTATTCGCCGATGTAAATATATGAATAGTTAACTTTTTACTGCGCATGTTTTTAACTAAACCTCCTACCGTCATGTGCCGTCCCCTTCTGGTACCACCGTCAAGGATTTCGTCGGGATTATAACACTGTGTGACCGGTAAAGTTATAGATCTAGTGAAGGATACTTACTGAGGGGAAAAAAAATTTTGAATTAAAAAAAACGTGCTAAATTTAAAAAAATACGCATATGAAAGAGCACCAGCCCAACTCGATTTAAATTTGAGTATGTACGTTATAAAATATGTCGTTGCGAAGTGCACAGATGCCTTTTCGTTACACGAAATTAAAATTAAGAAGAAAAAAATTGAATTTTATGTTCCGTCTCGTGGTAATTGAACCCGGACGCTCTTGGTAGCAACCAGTTGTATCAAGCGTCTTTGCACACTCAGCTACAGCCATACATGTAAATGTGTTTTCAAATGTTGAGTTTGAATCAAAATCACAGCGCGCGATTAGTGCATGATGTCGTACCATGTATGTACATATGTGTTTTTTTTTTTGTTGTAGAGGTGGCACAACGCATTGAAAGCCGATAAGTGTGGGACTTGCCTTTCGGCTCACCGCACTAAAAACCCACCCCTGCTCCGTTTCCCTCCTTCAGTGGAACAACCGCAAGGTATTACTTCGCGGAGGGGGAGCGGCCTTTTGCCTTTCTAGGAAGATCTGCGGAGTTGTTCCGCTTGACGCAATTTTCATAGGATAGTGCTTGCCATATGACAAACAACGGACCAATTTTCTGTTGACTCAAGCATGATATCCGCCAGGTTGTCAACCTTAAGTGGCCTACCCACTTTTATGCTCAAGTCGTCCCTTTGGGTTGCGAACTGCGGACAGACGAAAAAACAATGTTCAGCGTCTTCGATTACCTGCTCTGTACAGAAAGTGCAGTACGGGTCGTCTTCGTGCGTAAATCTGTGCAAGTATGCTTTAAAGCAGCCGTGTCCGGTTAGTATTTGAGTCAGGTAGAAGTCAACCTCTCCATGTCTTCTGTCAAGCCATTTGCTTATACTCGGAATAAGTCTATGTGTCCAGCGTCCGTTAGTTGAGTGGTCCCAGCGGTCTTGCCACTGCTGCAAACAATTTCGTCTCACCCTTTCTTTCTCCTGCTTTTCAGATATTGCACCTATTTCTTTTGCCACTATGTCAATAGGACGGAGACCTGCTACTACCAACGCTGCTTCCTCTGACGTTGTTCGGAAAGCGCAACATACTCTTAAGGCACAAAGTCGGTACAGTGATCTAGCTTCCCGAGCGTAAGATTTCGTCTTCAGTGCTGTTGACCAAACTGGTGCTCCATACAGCAGAATGCTTCTAACCACACTTACATATAAAAGTCTGCGTTCTTGCTTAGGCCCCCTGACGTTTAGCATTAGTCTTGACAGCCTTGCTGCTACTTTTTCCGCCTTTTCGACTGCAGATTCGATATGAACTTTAAATGTGAGCCTAGTATCGAAAACGATGCCTAAGTATTTTAGACTCTCCGTCGAGGTTATTTCGGTGCCGCAGACCCTAATTTTGGCCACTTCTCGTAGCTTTCTACTGCTGAGCAAAATTGCCTCCGTCTTCTGGTGTGCCATCCCCAGACCTGCTTCCGTCAGCCTATCGTTTACTCGGAGGATTGCAGAGTTTGCAGCCGTGGTTAAATCTCGCAAATGTTTGGCTACTACTACCACTGCTATATCGTCAGCGAACCCAATTATTTTTGCACCCTTTGGCAGTTTCAAGCGCAGAACGCCGTCGTACATTGCATTCCAGAGCGTTGGCCCGAGGACGGATCCTTGTGGCACGCCACCGTAGATATATTATTTTCCGTCGTCTGTTCCATAAATCAAAACCCGGTCGGAGAGATATTTGCTTATAATCCTCCGAAGATATGTCGGGACTTTAAACTTCTGGAGGGCGTGGAGTATTTTCTGCCAGCTTGCAGTATTAAAAGCGTTCTTCACGTCTAGAGTGACCAGCAAGCAGTACTTTTTCGATCCACCTTTCCATCGCTTCCCGCTGATCGCCTCTTCCGCCAGCTGTTTAACTAACATGGCCGCTCCTACAGTTGATCTACCCTTTCTGAAACCGAACTGCATATTTGACAGTCCTCCACCTGCCTCGATAGCTGCTACTAGTCTGTTATTTATTATACGCTCTAGCAATTTTCCCGTCGTGTCCAGCATACATATAGGGCGATATGCTGCAGGACTTCCCGGTGGTTTTCCAGCCTTGGGTAGGAGGACTAAGCGCTGCTGCTTCCATATATCAGGGAACACGCCTTCCGCGAAGCACTCATTAAACGAGCAAACAAATACTTCTGGACTCGCCTTTGAAATAATTTTAAGCACTCTGTTAGGAATGGAATCGGAGCCTCGAGATTTTTGGTCCATAAAGCAATTTGCGGCGTCGATAACTTCCTCTACTGTAACTTCAGGAAAATCACACTTGTTGCTAGGGAAGTTTTCTCTCGTAAAAGTTGGCTTCGAGGGGGATAGCTCGTTAACGATTTGCTCTACCTTTTCCGGACATGTTATCTTTGGCCGAATTGAAGTTTCCAGCTTCTTTGTAACCACCTTGTACGCCAATCCCCACGGGTCTAGGTCCACGCTACTGCATAGGTTCTGGAAGCACTTTTTCTTGCTGTTCTTTATTGCTTGTTTGAGCTCCTTCCGTTTACGCTTATACAAGGAGTGTATGTCCTCATACGGCCCTCGCACTCTAGCTCGCTGGTAGCTTCTCCTCGCCGAGTTGCATTGTCGCTGTAGGTGTGCTATGCGATCGTTCCACCAATAGACTGGGGCGTGTCTGCTGCTGGAGGATTTGCTTATCATCGAAGCATCACAAGCTTTTTTAATAGCGGCTATATTAGGTGGTTTGCCATATTCGTAGCTCCCTCTGGTAGAACGAGTTCTGATGCCATTAGGATAAGTGTTTCTTCATCCAGCGAACTCAGCTTCCAGCCGACTGATTTCACTCTTGAAGTGCTTCGCCTTTGTATCTCGCCCTCTATCGTAAAGATGATCGCCTGGTGGTCACTATGGGTGTACGCGTCGCTAACTTCCCAGGAGACGCGCTGAAAAAGGCCACTGCTCGCAAAAGTCAGGTCGATGATTGACCCCGTGCCGTCCTTACAGAAGGTAAACTTGTCTCCGTTGTTTAGAAGTGCTACGTCTAGGACTGCTAACGCCGTTAGGAGAGCTCTACCCTGGCGTTTGTCCTGCGGCTTCCCCATTCTACGGCCCACGCATTAAAGTCACCAGCAATCACCACATTTGCCCTGGTTCTCGCATCCCTCACTATGTTATCCATTACTCTTTCAAACTCTTCGAGGCTGAAGCTTGGGGGTATGTAGCAACTGTAGAAGACCAGTCCTGCCACCCTTACACAAACGAAACCTACATCAACTTTAAGGTTTTCTATATGATAAGGCGTTTTAGCACAGCTCCATACCGCAGCTCTAGCGCTGCTGTCCTTTGCCCACAGCTGGGATTCACTGGGTACTTTATACGGCTCACTTAGCATTGCTATGTCTATATTTCTTTCCGTTACGGTTTGGTTCAACAACTCCTGAGCGGCCTTACAGTGATTTAGGTTCAACTGCAGTACTCTCATGATTTTAGTTGTTTTTGCAAAGCTTCTACGTAGTGGGGACATTCTTTGCTACAAGTTCTGTGCTTTGTTTCTGGCTGGTTTCTTCTAGCACATAAGACACACTTCCATTCCTTTTTGCATATGTATGTATGTATGTGTTGTCACCGCTTTGCATGCATATGCTTTCGTGTAGTGAAAATGCTTCATTTTAATACGGGCGTATTTGATTTGATTATTTCCATTATACGTAGTGTATGTATAATGAAAAAATCCATTTTGTTAAGACTTTTCACTTGATTTAAAAACGAACATTTTTAAACGGTAATCAAATAAAATTTTTTTATTCTTACAACGCGTTTTTTTCTCAGTGTACACAAAATATGCATACTTAGAATTTTGAATACCCTGTCAAATCTGAACTTAAGGTAGAAAAAAGCGTTTTTCATAGGTTGAGCCTTATAATTGTTCTTATCTTATTTTCTGTTTATCTGATGAAAAATATTTATAGTGCGTACCCGGTAACCGCAACCGTCATTACGTGCAATTCCTTAATTAAAGCAAGTTTCTATAGCAAAACATTGTAACAATTATAAGTGCAACTTCAAAACAATTTAACCGCAATGCCTACAAGATTCTTTGTTTATTAAAGGGCTGCAGAATTACATTTGTCTCTTCTACGCTTGCAATCACTCTTTTCTTTGTACTCTACTGCCAAGTAGAATGCTTATCTCTCTCCGCGCAAAGCCACTACTCAAGGCGAATTTCGCCTAGGTACGTCTTAATGTCAAAATGATGTGTTTGTTTTAAAATGAGTTCGCCTTGTTTACAACAAACACATCATTTTGACATTCAGTAGTACCGCGGCGAAAATTTTATTCGCCATCAACACCACCTTGTATAAACTCGCCTTGCCACTACTCTTCATCGCGAGTGCAAATGCTAGTCATACTTACGGTGAACATAAATATGGATTCAAAATGGAGGACAATTTTTCAAATATATGCTTACATATATTTACGTAGCATAAAAATATCAAAAGAGTATTTATGATTCTAAATTCTTAATACATTTTAAACTTTAAAAATGAATCACGTTTGCTTCATTGATATTAATCTTTTTTTACATGAATATTTATAAAAGTATAGTAAAACATATTATAATTACAATAGCTTACAGGAAAAGTGAAAATCTTTAAAAGATTATTTTATAGCAAATTTTGAGTCGTTCAAAACGAAAACAATACCCTTCCTTTTTTTGTTTTTTTGGTACTTTTCGCAGTTATTTGAAAAAAATCGACGTCATGAATCGACGTAAACGACGAGGTACAAAGTGCCCTTTACAAAAATATATAATTTGTGCAGATTGCGCTCCATAGCATCTACATTTCTAATCCGATTTTCATTATCTTTGGCTCAAAGTTTACTGTAATGATATATCTTCTTTATGGAATTTTTTAAATAATGAAAAAAAATAATCAAATGAAACTGCGTATTTGATTGAAAATCTCACTTTTTTCGCCTGTAGCACTAATAATTTTCATTGAAGTCGCCACAAGTTATATATTTTGGTAAGAGGCACATCAATACCCTTCGGGCTGTAAGTCGCTTACGTTAATTTGGAGATTTTTTCATGAGATATTGAAGAAAAGCTACGAAAAGAACCAAAAAACACTTTTTTGAAAAAATCCATCCATTGTCCGATAATTT
>NW_023458569.1:2156757-2157453 GCF_013731165.1 Rhagoletis pomonella | reverse complement strand
TATATTTTGGTAAGAGGCACATCAATACCCTTCGAGCTGTAAGTCGGTTACGTTAATTTGGCTCAAAGTTTACTGTAATGATATATCTTCTTTATGGAATTTTTTAAATAATGAAAAAAAAAATCAAATGAAACTGCGTATTTGATTAAAAATCTCACTTTTTTCGCCTGTAGCACTAATAATTTTCATTGAAGTCGCCACAAGTTATATATTTTGGTAAGAGGCACATCAATACCCTTCGGGCTGTAAGTCGCTTACGTTAATTTGGAGATTTTTTCATGAGATATTGAAGAAAAGCTACGAAAAGAACCAAAAAACACTTTTTTGAAAAAATCCATCCATTGTCCGATAATTTTAAAATAACGAATAAAATGCGGGACAAATGCAGGACACTTGGAAAAAATCAGGTTTTTCAGGTTTGAAAAACTACGCAGGACCGACCTTTGAAAAACAGTACGGTCCTGCAAAAAACAGAACGGATGGTCACCATAGTCATACTTCTTCTCAAGGCGAATTTATACAAGGTGGTGTTGATGGCGAATTAAGATTTTCGCCGCGGTACTTCTTAATGTCAAAATGATGTATTTGTTGTAATATGAATTCGCCCTGATTACAACAAACACATAATTTTGACGTTAGGAAGTACCGCGGCGAAAATCTAAGTTCGCCATCAACACCACCTTGTATAAATTCGCC
>NW_023458569.1:2149995-2156657 GCF_013731165.1 Rhagoletis pomonella | reverse complement strand
TCCATTTCGATGCCGTTATTTTCTCAACTTCGCTCTCTCCAAAGCAATTTTTTTCGGTCTCGTTTTTTTTTTGTTAACAATTTGAGAGTGGCAAGTTCCGTTTTTTTTTGCTTAGCAACGATGGGCTAGAAAAGTGCATGGGGGAGGTGATGAGCTAACGCTTCGAAATATACACTTACGTACAAGAAAATTGTGTTTATGTATGTATGTAGGTACATATATGTATATGTATTTACATACGTACACATGGAGATATCCGGGGTGGTTGTTGCTAAATTCAAGCTGCTCCTGCATTCGAATGCTTATTGTGCCCACACAATGCTTGCCATTCTTGTTGCTGTTGTTACCGCGTGGGTAGTTCGTACTACCCGCATTATTTTTTTCATGTCGTCCACCCGACACTTCCCTGGCTCTTGGTATTCGGGGCGGTTTAAGGGCAATGAGGCTTCAGTTCCATAGCTCTGTATCGTAGATTTTTGTTGTTATTTTTTGTTGATTGAACGACAGGAGTTGTCGACAAAGGACTCATTTTTGGTAACAATAACAATTTTAAAAATGTCTGATGACACTAAGAAAACAGGCGATTGTCTTCTTTATTGCTTGAATATTAAAAGAAATACACAAAAATAATTGTAAGTACATAAGTGCATGCATATATGCACATAGTTACAGTTACTAATATACATATGTACATACATAGAGAAAAATGGTGGTATGGTTCTGAAAATTTCTCGGTCAAATGTTGTTATTGGAATTGTTGCACTATGTACTGAATACAT
Source organism: Rhagoletis pomonella (assembly GCF_013731165.1). Lineage (NCBI taxonomy): Eukaryota > Metazoa > Arthropoda > Insecta > Diptera > Tephritidae > Rhagoletis > Rhagoletis pomonella. The sequence continues at coordinate 2,155,878 of NW_023458569.1, read as the reverse complement.
CACTATTTTCATAAAGTTTTTCCTTCGGAATCAAAGAATTTATTTGCATGTACGTAATATAGGAGTTTATCCACTTTTCATTAGTAAAGCATGTTTACTAAACAGAGAAATTTTCGTTTTCAAATTTGTAGAGAACAATTAAGTTTTAAAAACGTTTTGACCCAGATTTTGCACCAACTATATTTATTTAAGTTTTGAGAACGCAAATTTTTATTTCAACTTCTAAAATCTATGTTTTTGTTTTTGCTACGCACAGTTTCAAATCGTTTTTAAAAGCAAGCGATTGATAATTGGAAATGATCGTGCTCAAATTTAGTTCTAAAACGGATATTATTTTGTTTTAAAACCATGTGTATTCAAATATGATATTAACAATTTATTTTTATTAAATCACAAACAGTAATTTGGTATTTGAAACTATACATTGTCAAAAATTCATTGATTTATAGATATAATTTAGGCACATTGAACAGATAGTATCAGTAGAGCAGCGGATTTGATTTTGTTTTTTAATTGATTGGTCTCGAAAATGTCAAATATCATTAATTTATTCTCACGAAAATTCTAAATTGTTAAAATCTATTTGCATGTGATCCAGAAACAACAACCAAATACACGAAAATGCTGTTTTTGCTCTAATGCTACTGCCTGTTTGATATATGCCTTGGATATAATAGATTGGCGCTTACACATTTGAGTCATTATTTTTTAAGTCGGACGGATTTCGTAAAAAAAATTATGTCATATCTCCGATTCGCTTCAGAATTGAACAAGGATTACGATGGCATAATTTTAAATACCTAATTAACTGGTCTTCACTATGCAAATAAACTTCAAAAAGTTCAACTATTAATAGCTAAGTTAGCTTTAGGACAATTTTGATCATCCTACACATGTAGATGTTAATCCCGTTTCTTTAACTTTGAAACGACGTTAAGATGAAGTCCCTACGATGAGCAGAACCCGAGATATTTATAACGGTTTGAAGAAGTACATGATTAATCAGAATCACAATCCGAAGCAAAAAAAGAAAAAAAATCCCCAAACACGCTTTAGCTTATTTCATGTTTAGAACCCATAAAAAAAAATTTAAGCCAATCGAAAAAGTGACACCAAACTTGGTGGCCGATATGAAAGAGAATGCCTCATATGCATGATAGTGTTTGGCCGACTTTTTCCCCCGATGTGTGGCGTGCGCCTTGATGTTGTCACACAAAGACGAGGGACCCATTGTTTTACGCTGATCCCGAACTGCGATTGTATTTTTATGAGAAGCTGTATTGTAGAACTAAATTATTCATTGTAGTTTTGAAAATATGCATTTTTGGTGCTATTTTTTATTTAGTTTTTTATCCTCAGTCCAAAACATATTGCAACCCAGTAGCGAAAGTGGTCACAGGTGATATCGTAACTAATAAGGATTTAGTGACATCGTCGCACTTGCTGTGAATCCTAAATGACATATAGCTGACAATGACACTGGTGACAATGTCATGCAGGTGTACTCCTATCAAAAACTTACATCAGACAATGTCTTGCAGCGGTCACATATGGAAAGTCTGTTGCAGGGCATTGTCGCTTGAATGTCATTAATGATCACTGCATGACCAAGTCATGCAGACGACATCAACGACGAAATCACCATTTATATGAAGAAGTCATGAACGACTTCCATACAAACGGAGCCCAAAGTCATTTAACCCTTTCGACCCGGAACTTTGCTATCAATGGTAGCTTTCTATTTATGAGTCCAATATGTTATTTGCTCCACAAATACATGTTCTTCGGTGTCAAAGTGGGCGTGGCCTAAGGGGCTGATTCGGAGGGTGGTGGTAAACCATTGTACCATCCGGGATGTTAAGTGGTACATATCTGTACCAACCGTCCTCTTAAAAATGTTTTATCTTTTTTAGAACCAAACAAAACGATTCATTTATTTTGCATTTGAATAATGCACAAATTTAGTAATAATAAACAGTCAACGAGTTAACAATAAATTGGTAAGGAATTCCTAAAATATAATGAAATGTTGCAAAACAGAATTTACACAAGGAACTTTGCACTCTTGGCAGATTATCTTTGTTCAAGTTTGCTTTTATGCAACGTTGTTGTGTGGTGCTTTAAATAGAAATATGTATCTGACTCAAGACACGTCGTGCTAGGCCAGGTGCTAACGACCTGCGTACGGCTGTAGTTTTAGAACCTTGTTCTATCAGAGTTTCGGCCAAGGTCACCAAAAATGATTTGAAAGGCATTTTATTCCTCGTTAGCTTATTGTAAATAACCCACGCGCTTACGGCTGCCATCACTATAAAACGGTAAAAGACCTTGTTCCACTATTTTTCTGATTTTCGATCATGTTCGTACAGGCCACCCATTTGATTTACTAAATCAACACCTCCCATAATTTGACGATAAAATTGTATTTAGTTTGGACATGGCACTTGCATTTTCTTGCCTGTTTTCAAAGTTTTTTCATAATTATTAGGCCTGGTTTGTGCCAATTCCTTATTATAAAACCCCTTTCGTGTCTTTACGTATAGAAGGCCTGCAGATGTGCTTTTGAATTTAATTTCTCCTCTTTGCATTTTCTTACTAGTAAGGTACGTTTTTTTTCTGTTACCCATTATATGTAGTACCAACGGCTGAATAAGGAATATAGTTCAATAAATTAACTGATGTGAAAAAGCGATCAAAACACGAAGTAATATCATTTTCTACGATTTAGCTGACCGGTTTGCTTACTTCTCTTTCTTCAAGTGTTCCTGAGGTTTCTTCAAGGTCTTTTCCAGAATAAATGTTAAAATCATATGTGTAAATACCCTGTTGCAGCATCACACCATCTTACCGGATTTAGAGGCAAATCGTTGGCTTGATCTTGCATGAAATCGATAAAAAATTAAGTTATGTTCACCGGATTACAGGTACGCATATGTACTACCAAAGGAGACTGCTGGTGCATATATGTACCATATGTTTGAATTTGTGAAAACAGAGGTTTATAATAAAATTTTATTACCGTATTTACAGGCAATAATTAGAAACACCTTTATTTTTCTATAATATATTTAAATATACTACGCAATTTTCACAAACGCAAGGAAATCTGTACAAAAACGTTAACGGGAGGGCCTCTCCCTAGAAATGAAACGAAACTGGGCGTAACAGGAGATGCAAAACTGAATGTGTAGAGTCCAGGCTGATGGTAAATTCCTAACAGACGGCGTGGTACCTTTCCAAATGTGATTAAATGTAAATTACAAGTTTTAGGGATGTTTAAACTTTGGTGGTACATATATGTACCATCCGGGTCGAAAGGGTTAAGACGTAACTTTTCCATACAAGACTCTTAAGTGACTAATGCATGACATTCGCTATGGGAAACGTTCGTTTTTGTTTTTCGAGTGTTTTGTTTTAAAGCCGTAATTACAAGTACTGCATTTTTATTTTAGCATGAAGTAAAACTATATCAAAAAATTTTGTTTTACAATTTCTTTTAAACCCTTGCGTTTTACCAGTATCATTTTCTCAGTGTTTAGGCTGTCTTAGTATTTAAAGAGGCTGTCATAACATAATCAACAAATTCAACATTTTTGAGACCCTATATACATATATGTATGTATACTACTACTTTTCGACTAGTTGGGAAGCGACAGAAAATTAAAATTTTTTACTATAGATTTTGGACGGGCTATCCGCTGGAGGTTTTCTAAAATTCCATCTTACCCATTTTTACGGTGAAAATTCCATTTTTTTGGAATTTTTAATATTGTTTACGTCGTCTCAATCGAAAGATCAGGCCTTTTAACATAGAAATCATTAACAAAAAAGGGACTTTGTTTTAATTTTCTGGGTTTTAGAGCGCACTTTTTAATTGTGAAATAAAAGTCATAAATTATTTTACAGCACGCTGTGGGTCAAAGGTTAGAGGTCCGTACTATCAGTTTTTAAGACCTACATATGTTTCATCTCTGATCCCAGCAACATCTTAATTAAAACAAGTTCTTTCTAACAGCGGTCGCCCATCGGCAGGCAATGCCAAACCGTCTGCCTTGAGAAAGCCTCTCATAAAAACCATTTTTGCCGTTCGGAGGCGGCGTAAAATTTTAGATTCCTCCATTTGTGGTATATAATATCAGGACGCACACTACAAAATGTAGCAGAAGCTCGACCAAACACTTAGAAAATTTCCTGTAATACCTTGTCTCTGCAAGAGACGACTAAGCAGAAAAATCGAAACCTCATTTGGGTTCCCCGTCATAGGGACATAGACGGTAACTCTATGGCGGACCAAATTTCGAGGGGGCGGATGGGATGTCGACGACCAAGCATATTTTTCCTGGCAAAGAACGCATTGGTATGCCCTTCGCCACTTCCAAGCTGCAGTTGGGAGAATTTATCTATGCTCGCGCGAGCGAGAGATGAATGCAGACTACGACCTGTCGAATGTCTAAAGAGGGATATATAGATAAACACAAAGAACGGCTCGGAGTGTCTTACCCTAGATGCTGCAGAAGTTGCAAGAGACAGTCTACCTTCTCTGTAACTGCCCGGGGTCTTCTTTCTTTGGTGACCTTGACAAATTGGGAGATTTAAACCGTAGGTGTCTGACGAGTTTTGTTAAGGAAGTGAAAACTCTTAGTCAGGTATCACAACGGGCCTTCTACTCGTGGGTATGTGTGTCCCTGTCACCTAGTCATTATAGCTGTAAAATTATCGATGGTACTATCGATGCTATCGAATGGTTCTTTTGCACTATTGAATGGTCGTTGGCCACTATCAATAGTCTTTGTTTGAGGAAGTATACATATTTAAGGGATTCACAAAGGTGTCGTAAGTATCCAATTGTTGTATGTTGTAAACTTTAAAAGCTTAAATAAATGCTTAGAGAACTTGAAACAACAACAAACTATTATTTAACGCTCCAAAAATTCATAATATGACTTTGATGGTACTTTACGAACCCCTTTAATATATTTTTTAGGCGTTTAAAACTTACGACATACAACAATGCGACACTTACGACACCGTTGTGCATATCCCAATTATATGTACTACTAAGAATGCATTTCGTCATTTTTGAAAATGGGAATTTAACAACACTGATTTGCTTAAACATCACTATTTTTTTACCTATTACCGGGTTTTACACGGTGCAAGTGTTGAATTCAATTCTGCTTGTGCATATGCGTCTGTACCGCCAAGTTTCCCATTTAAATAACCAAAAACTGGAATTCGACAAAATTTAATCGTGTAAAATCAAATAGAAATCGCAAAATCGAATGAACCAGAATTGCTTTAAAGTACTTGAATCATGTAAATTGGGTGTAACCAACAAAAAAAAAAAAAAAACTAGTTTAAATATCTTTTTGGAGCCATATGGTGTTAGTGATTCTGCGTCGATGGAAGAAACTATTGATATAAGCCAGGGTTAGTCAAGTTTTGGAGATTCTTGTGTTTCCGTTTGATACTTTGAATGGATAAATAATCAATTTTGAAAGTGAGTAAATTGTGAAGTGAGTTCTATGCAAAAATACTGTGGCATAGACGGAGTTTTTGTAATACATACAGTTTTCTTTACGTTAAGCGATTCAATGCATACTATCGAAAATAGCGAATCGGGTGAAATTTAAAAAACTTGCATAAAGTCCGAATATTTTTCGGTCAAAATTTTTTAGTTAATGTCAATGTCTGTTTGAAAACGATATCCAAAATCACCATATCGAGCCCTAACCGCCAAAATAACGTAAGCGACATTTTTTTTCAAAATTTTCTTTTTGATGCCGAAATATTTCTAGAGCATCTACACCTTTTCCAACAGTATTTCAGAAAAACACAAATGTATTTCAGAAAAGGCCAAATGTATTTCAGAAAACCTCAAAT
>NW_023458569.1:2149140-2149985 GCF_013731165.1 Rhagoletis pomonella | reverse complement strand
GAAAAGGCCAAATGTATTTCAGAAAACCTCAAATGTATTTCAGAAAAACGCAAATGTATTTCAGAAAAGGTCAAATGTATTTCAGAAAAACTCAAATGTATTTCAGAAAATTTCAAATGTATTTCAGAAAAGACCAAATGAAATTCAGAAAAGCACAAATGTATTTCAGAAAAACGCAAATGTATTTCAGAAAAGCTCAACTGTATTTCAGAAAAACTAAAAAAAAACTTAATTGGGCATGGCGTTAAACATCTAAAAAATACATACATATGTACATACATAAGTATTCCGAGTCAGCAAAGAGCTAAATACGTACATATGTACAAAAATTGTGCCTAATTAAGTATTAGTATATATAATATAATTAAAAAATGGAGCTAAAGGACAATTGCGCAATTTGCAGGGCCGATATACGCAGGCAAATGGTGGTTCGCCTACTGCCATGTGGTCACTTATTGCACCAAAAGTGTAGCGGTCCTATTATTGAGTCGAATAAGTGTCCTATATGCCGAGGAGATGTGAATGGTACAAATACACATATGTATATATAAATGGTCTTTAAATAATCATAATTTTATCTTATCGTAAATATGTTTCTATATGTAAAAATTTTTAGAATAATGTGTATATGTTAATCTTCTCCGGTACAGAAAACGAGATTGTAGAACGCAAAAAGTATTCGGTATACAATGAAGTCGACCGCGCACGCATTGTTGAGGCTGCCAACAAAGGCGAAGATTGGAGCAGCTTAGCATCGACATTCGGAATCAATTACAAGACAGCATACACTTGGGTGCGATCAGGCAGAGTAGAAAGCAAACGAAGAGGAGGAGGGAATGAAAAAA
>NW_023458569.1:2137439-2149040 GCF_013731165.1 Rhagoletis pomonella | reverse complement strand
TTTTTTTTTTGGTTATGGTAGTTTGGACCTTCTACTAACAGAAACAATCGAAATCTCTTCCAACTTTTTCCAATATTTGAAAATTTTCAATTTTGAAAAAGTGACTAAATGCCTTTTTTTTGGTATTATTTTAGCTGATCTATATTTACAATACTTTTTCTGAATGCCCTAAGATCTAAATTTTTGGTTCGCTTTTCAAAAATAAGGTGTTGAATTAAAGCTAAAAGTGCAAAAAAAAAAAATTAAGAGGTACAGGGTGCTTTGAAATGAAAAAAATTATCAGCTAATTAAAATACTTAAATATGCATCACGGTATGGGAGCCAAAAACAAAGGTATACGAAGATTTACATTTATATATATATACATATATATATATATATAGAGCAATGACACCAGTTTACAAATAATATGTTAACCAATTCGGGTAAGGAAATAAATGCAATCGAGACACCTTACAGCCCCCAATGATTAGACGAAAGGCGAACAAAAAGAAAATAAAAATAAATAACATACCTATTACTCTTCATCTGCATAAAGAGTACTATTTTGCTTAAGCAGCAAACAAAAACAGCTTGCGAAAATGATAGTACAAATGTATGCACATCAGGGAGGTCCAATTTTTTTTTATTTTTTTTTTTTTGATTGAGTCTTTTTATAATTTTGTTCACCTAACTAATTACATTACCTGTGCAAAAATTTCAACGTTTTACTATTAGTGGAAAATGTTGCTCAACGCGAGTTTAAAATTTCATGAATTTTTCTCTGGTGCTAAGAGTCCTCTCTTGTGGAAAACAAATAAAAACCCAAGAGTTTAGTGTTTTGTTGAACGAAACAAGAGAGTTATACCTTAGAAATTATGGTTGGTATAACATGCCAAGTTCAGTGCATAAAGTTTTAGTACATGGATGTGATGTAATTAAATACTTTGATTTACCAATAGGTAATGATTTAAAGCTATGTTTTCATTTATTTTCTTAATCTGTATTTCCACCTATTTTATCAGGTTCATTATCGGAAGAAGCCTTAGAATGTTCACACAAAAACATAAGAAAATATCGGCTTAATCATTCTCGAAAAACTGGAAGAGTACAAAGCAATACGGATTTAATGACTCGTTTGATATTATCGTCAGATCCATTAGTTGCATTTAAAAGAAATATAAAACAGAGAAACAAATATTTAAAGGGTTCTGATCTCAGCTTTAATAAATACATTGTTGAAAGTGACGAAGCAGACAAAAGCATGGAATCATTTGAATCAGTGATCACTTCCTCCTCTTCTGAGGACACTGAAACTGAGTGATTATAACAACTAGTTCGGTTTTTATTAACATATTATATGTTATTACCATATAACAGTTATTATTACTTACTTACTTAACAGTGATTATGCTTTATTTTAAATGAAATCAAAAGAATTTTTTTTTCTAAAGGTTAACATGTAAGGAAAACCGACCAAATTTTTCAAATTACCATAATGTATTCACTTAGGAAGTATAGTTTAGACGAATTTTGACTATTAAGACTATTTTTCTGAACACTTAGCAACAATGATATGCCATATTTCATTTTTAAATAATCATGTGCAAAAACTCGGTGTTTTTTTAATGGGTACCCGTTACAAAAAAACCGATTACTTTCTTAAAATTAGAGTAATATAGACACTTCAGATGTAAAGTTTCAATAAATTCTGACGACTCCTTCCTGTTTTCGTAAACACCACAATCAGCAATGATTATGCCTTATTTGTCTTTCATATAGTAATGTAAAAAAAAAATCTTTTTTTTTTTAATGGGTACCCGGTACCGAAAAATCGATTTCATTTTTGAAATAAGCATGGCTTAGTCCTTTTATTATGAGTTATTTTACCTTTTTATAAAATTGTAAAAAAAAATTTTTTTTAATTAAATGGTAACAGATGCTGAAAAACGTTTTTTTTTTCTTAAATTGCGGTGATATAGTCCTTTCAGGTGTAAAGTTTCAGCCCATTCTGATGCCTCCTTCCACTTATATCAACACATGTCCACAATGACTATTTTCATATAAAAATGCAAGAAAAACTCGGTTTTCTCGAAATGAGTAACCGGTACAGAAAAACCGATTTCATTTTTGAAATTAGAGGGGCATAATACTTCTAGGTGTGAAGTTTCAGCCAATTCCGACCACTCCTTCTATTTTTGTCCATCATTTGTATGGAGTCGCGGCACTGTGCACCGTGGGAAATCTCTGTATCACATGGTGGGAGTTGCAGATACTTGGGAAAATTTTAATCTGTGTTCAACTTCTGTGCTTCCCGGGAGTGAGAGCTTGGGGGATTTATAACACCCTATCTCAAAATTTGGTTGAAGAACGCCCTATCCCACTTCAAAATGTATTGAAAATGTGCTGAAATAGGGCGTTTTTGAATAGGAAGCCGAGATAGGGCATTTTTGAAATGAATTCTGATATAGGGCGTTGTTGAAAAGTTTTTTGAGATAGGGCGTTTTCGAACTGGCTACCGAGATAGGTCGATCTTCCACTCAGCAATCGATACAGGGTAGCTGATGAAAGCTGCTACCAAAAATATAATGAACTAGATCGCCCTCACCCGATTCGCTGAGTGTATGAAATTTCAAAATTTATTTCAAGAAAACTCAATCAAAAAACAGGAGGTTTAAAATTTGTTGAACCGTCTTGTCTTACTTTTTCAATTAAATTGTCCCCTGAACTCAATTTTTACAGATGAAAACCTCTTACATGTAGTTTTGAAATGAAGCCCTTTAAAAAATATTTCGATTGATACCCATATTATAATAATTCATTTGAATTATTGAATAGTTTGAGTTTAACCTTTTAAACAGTTGGTAGCCTATGTGATAGATACTGTGATACATATTCAAAACCATTTCGATCCATACCAATCTTCTATAGTAATACATATATATTTTGAAAGCCGTTTTTTATGTGTTCGCAAATCTCGAGAACGGTCGAACCGATTTTTTTGAAAATTCATTTTGATGTTTCGATATATAAAGGGGGCGTAGCACCTCCCATACAAACCGATTTTTTCATACTTTATATCTCTGGAAGTGTTCATGGTAGAATACTGGAACTTGGTACTATGATATATGTCTAAGCCGCCGCTTAAGCCGAGTTCAGCGGCCGTGCGCGCGCACTTTGGCGGCAGTGGAGTCGACGCGACTCCGAAAATAATTACCGAGCGCGCACGGCCGCCTCCCAATCGTCGTGCGAAAATCCGCACAAACCAGTTCAGCTACTCAAGTCGGACAACGCGCACGCGCCCCCTTAATATCAGCAATTTTAAAACATCTTTTTATCTGTGTCATCCTTAAAAACTTTGAATAAACCGAGCGGAAGTTTGTAAAATTAAAAATTGAAAACCAACGTATTTCCTTAAAGTGGAAAGAAACTGTGTGTGTGCAAGGTGAGTGCGAAAGGCAACCATTGGAATTATTCAATATATGAAATCAGTCTTAGGTTAGGTTAGGTAAGCGGGCTGCCTCCGCATGTGGAGGCACACTTGGACTCGACTAAGCTGTCCGTTGTGATGCCCTTAGAGGGGATGAGGGGGAAGGGGGTGAGGGAAAGGGGAACACAGAGAGGGTACGGGGAAAGAGGGGGAAGCTATGGGAGAAATAAAGACGACACCTATGGCTTTTTGCCGGAGAAACGCTCCGTGCTCACAACGAAGCTCTTCAGTCGACTGATATCCACACCCGAGAGCTCATCGGGAGTGTGAGGAAAGTGCGACCCAATGTGCTTAAACCTTAGGCTCGCAAAGGCAGGGCACCAGAGCAGCAGATGTTGAGATGATTCCACCTCATCGTCCTCCATGCAGCTGGTGCAGTAAGGGTTATCCGCGACACTCAGCCTTACCGCATGGTTACCAATCACACAGTGACCAGTGAGGACTCCCACCAATAGTGAGAGATGCAGCTTGCTTAGTCTTAAGATCTCCCTAGACCGCCCCCGGTCCACCCGTGGCCAGAAAGACTTTGCCACCTTGCACTCCAAGGTGTTCGCCTAGCGCTCGCTGAGCTGACTAAACGCCCATCTGTCCAGAAGCAGACCACACGAGATCAGAGGAGCCCCCAGGCCCTCCCTATCCGAAAGTAATTCCTCGAGGGTTCGCTGTAACCTGGAACCTAAATAAGCTTAATAGCAAAATAGTTAGACGCGGTCGATAGGGAAGTCAAACACTCCCTCACCATTTTCGAACGCACCGTCAGGAAGCCAAGAGCCCTGATGGCAGCCTGGCTGTCAGGATAGATATTTACCTCTTTAACAGATGTTACACTAGAGAGCAACCAATCCGAAGCCTCTTTTATTGCGGCCACCTCAGCCTGGAAAACACTACAGTGATCCGGTTGATGGAGAGCTCTTTGCAGAAGACACCTCCGCACACCTTCCCATCCAGCTTCGACCCATCTGTAAATAAGTTTACAGGTCCTCGGTTCCAGATACTGTACCCCTCCCAGTCTTCCCTCGCCGGAATGTGGGTGGTAAAAGATCCATTCGGACCCAGAACAGGCGTGCAGTGGTCTGTCCGAGTCGGTAGGAACCCGAAGTCTCTTAGAATTCTGGAGTGCCCATAGCACGAGGTGAACTTCAATCCCACCCCTCTTAGCCTTACTGCGGCACGCTCAGCGGCAACCCTGCCAGCTATGTCTATAGGCACAACATTTAACATGGCATTAAGCGCAAGAGTAGGTGTGGTTCGAATTGCCCCACTGATTCCAATTAAGGCAGCTCTTTGCACCTTCTCCAGCTGCTTGACGATGTAAGCCTTGTCAAGTGCGTTCCACCAGACGAGTACCCCATATAATAAAATTGGCTTGATTATAGTTTCATAAAGCCAATGCACTACCTTCGGCGAGAGGCCCCAGCGCTTGCCAAGGGCCTCTCCGCAAAAATACAGTGCTACTGTAGCCTTCTTGACTCTTTCCTCCACGTTAGGCCTCCAGGAAAGCTTACTGTCAAGGATCAAGCCCAAGTACTTCACCCTGTCAGAGAGCCTCAGAGGAAGACCACCCATTGGGGGAAGACGGCAATTCGGTATCTTATACCTCCTAGTAAAGAGAAAAAGCTCCGTTTTACTGGGATTTATACCCAGCCCGCAGCTAGAAGCCCAGTTCTCAACCAAGCTCAAGTAACCCTGCTTAAGCTCAAATAGTGCTACCGGGAACTTTCCTTTTGTTATCAATACTACATCATCGGCATAGGCAACCACCCGACAGCCACTTCTTTCCAGAGCCACCAGCAGGTCATTGATTACAACGACCCAAAGTAATGGCGAGAGCACTCACCCTTGCGGAGTACCTCTACTCACACATCTCCGGATTGAAGCGTTGTCCCACTCTGCCGCGACAGTTCTATTGCAAATAAACCTGACAAGGTCGGCTCCGGCCCCTAGCTAAGTTAGGGAGTTAACTACAGCCTCAGGCAAAACATTATTATAAGCCCCCTCGATATCAAGGAAGGCACCGACCGCAAATTCCTTCTGCGAGAAGAATTTCTCGATATTTTCAACGACCGTGTGTAAGGCCGTTTCGACAAACCTGCCCTTGCAGTAAGCATGCTGATCCAAGGAAAGGCGTTCTCTGAGGATCCCGCTTCTTAAATGCAGATCGATCAGCCTCTCCAGCGTCTTCTGAAGAAACGAGAAGAGACTTATCGGCCAGAAATCTCTGGGTGATACATGAGAGGCTTTACCCGCCTTGGGAATGAACACGACTCTGACCACCCTCCAAAGCCCCGGAACATGACCCTTAGCCAGACAACCCTCGAAAATGCGCATCTGCAGATTTCTGCAGTTGGGCCGGTATTATGCCGTCGGGGGCCGGGGCCTTGAAGGGCTTGAAGAAGCCAATGGCCCAAAGAAGGCGATCCATGGTTAGGATTTCCGAGACATTCGTCTCGGGGATCGACTCCTCTAACCGGATCCCTTCCGGGTCCGGGTTGCAGGGGAAATGAGGATCAAGGAGCATCCGAAGAGACTCCTCGCTGCTCATTGCCCAGCCGCCGCCCTCATCCCTGATGTATCCCAGGGGAGCGGGATTTTCAGAAAGAACTCGCCGAAGCCTTGAACACTCCTGACTACCCTCCAGGCTTTCGCAGAACAGTCTCCACGATGTCCGCTTCGCTTTTCTGATCTCGGACTTATATATCCCAAGCCCAATCTTATACAGTGCCCAGTCGGAGGCTGATTTTCTCTTCCTGGCCCTATTGAAAAAGCTTCTGCTCGAGGCCCTAGGATCAGAGAGCTCCTCCGACCACCAGAGCGGTTTGCTCTTCCCTTTGTGGTAACTTAGGGGACAAGACATATCAGTGGCCCTTTTGCACGAAGTGGTGAACACTCCAATTAATTCGTCAATTTCGTCTTCACTCCAGGTCCCGCCTCCCACGGGCGCAACCGGAAGCAATTCCTGCAGACTTCTGCAGTATAATGAAATCAATCTTATACTCCTGCAAAAAAATGGGCTACATACGCATACTCATGGAGAAAAATTGGGGTTATTGGAAAAGGGAGCGTGGTACCTCCCATACATACTGAATTTTTCATACTACATATCTCTGAAAATGTTCTTGGTAGAGTACTTGAACTTGGTATAGAGATATGTGAAATCAATCGCATACTCTTGGAGAAAAATTGGAGCTTTTGGGAAAAGGGACGTGGCACCTCCCATGCAAGCCGAACTTTTCATACTGCATATCTCTGGAAGTGTTCATGGTAGAATACCGGAACTTGGTACGGCGGCACATGAAATCAATCTTATACTGATGGAGAAAAATGGGCTATTTGAAAAGAGGACGTGGCACCGTACAAACATATATATATAATTCTTCTGTGTGCGTGTGAGTAAAATCCTTCTAAATTCCCGGACCGATTTTAACGAATTTTTTTGGTCCTTTGAGTTGATGGTGTAGTTTCACAATTTCACCCGCCAGTTGGCGCTGGAGTTAAGTTATTACTAAAAATCTTATTTATGATCCACTTTGGCTAATATTCTAAATATGTATTGGTAACGATAAAGGCAATACTATTACCAAAAGGGACTGCCAGGTGGCGCTGCAGTCATTACGAATAATCGCCAAGTTAGAAAAGGTGCTGTGAAAGTCAGATTAAATCGACTTGTTGCACCACTGAGTATATCGAACTCTTGTGTTACGATTGGCCCAATGGATGTGATTTGCCAGTATTATTATGCCTTAAAGCTTCATCCGTAGACACCAGGGTTGAGTTGTGTAGGGGTAAATCTCGAATCACCACCGAAAAATCAACTGCCAGAACCATTGCGCGCCTTTTACTGTAATATTTAAAATTATTTTTAAAAAGGTGGCAACATTTGTGAAAGACTTAAATATTATTCAAAACTTTCGAACTATATGTTCCTTAACAATATTTCGTTAGACAACCATATTTTATTTCTTCAGATAGCTTGCGTATAATTAATTTAAATTTGACTTTTCAAACAGGTGGCAACCCTTTTCAAAATATATTCGAGGTACAGCTTTTTTAAGCCTCTTGACTTCCATTTTTTAATATAATTTTCAAATAAATAACTCCCTTAATTGAATTTGAATTTGATTTTTTTAAAAGGTGGCAGCCCTCATTTATGAGTAGATAATGATTTTAAATATCTCCATACTAAGTTCCAGTAATCTATCAAAAATATTTCCTGAGAAATGCAGTATGAAAAATTCCGTTTGTATGGGAGGTGCCACGCCCCTTGTCTAATCGAAATTAAATCCTATATCTTAAGTTGGGCTAAATGACAGCAGTGTACAAAATTTCGTGATAATCGGTTTAGTTAAAGCGTGAAAGCGTAGCAAACAAACAAACTCAAACAAACTCACTTTCGGATTTATAATATTAGTAAGGATAACTTTTTTTCTATGTAACTAATTTGCTAAATTTTTTTTTTTTTTATAGACTGATCTTTAAGTTAAGCGAAAATGGAAAATTGGGACACTGAGACAAGAATATGGATTGTCCGCCGCTATCACGAACTGGAGTCCGTAGTTTCGATAGGCGAAATAAGTTTAAAGTACCATGAAAGGATTTCTTAAAGATATCCAAAAGATTCTCTTATTTATTTGTAAAATAAGTATGTTGTAAGTACAAGAATATTTCTTAGAAAGAAAATTTTTGATGTACAGGAAAGAAGTTTGAAATTAATTTTTCTTTGAATATAAGAAAATATGTTTTAGTACAAAGTTATTTAACAATTTATAGTAGAAATTAACAACAGTTATAAGTAAATATCATTATAATATAACTTCTCCCTCATTTAAACTAAGATACTCCTGTATCTTAACAACTTAAAAATTACAAATTAATAATAATTTTCAATTTCATTTTACAAATTCAAACATTAAATATTGTACTTGGTTACTCTTCAATTTCTTTTGTATCAAGAATGCCTTCAAATTTCAATTTTCTTTTTATATTGGAGGGGTGAATATTTTCTAAGTCATTAAATTTAAATTTGGGTTTTTGTTTGTGTCTAACTGATTTATAATTTTTAATAAAACCTTGTTTCCTCCTTTCAATGTAATTTTCTCTTTTACTATTTCTTTTTTCTATGTAACTCTGTTTCGTAATTAATATATTTTTATGTATTTTAATTTTATTGCATTGTCCAATTTCAACGTTTATTGGTTTTTTCTTTATTACTGAGTGAAAACTATTATTATAAAATTCAATCGCTTTACTAATTTTATCTTTAATATTAAGAGCATTATGTTCAATAGACATCATTCTTATCTTCTCCGTAATAGTATTATGCAATCTCTCAATATCTGGATTTCCTGTATGATTATTTGGTTTAACTAAATGTAACTCAATATTTTCGTTTTTCAAGTAATTCTTGATATTTACACTCTTAAATTCATTATCACAAATTAACTTCAAAAAATGTCCACGTTGAGATTAATAAAGTCTTAATTTCTCTATTATTGTTTGATTATTCCTATCTTCTAAATAGTAAGCTGTTGCAAATTTTGAAAATCTATCAATGAAAGTTAAAAAGTTTGACTTAGAATTTGTATAAACATTCATATGCATAATTTGTTAAATATCAGTGTGTTTCAGGGTGTTTCCGTTAATTTAAATTTATTTTTAATCGGGTTTCGATCGTATTTTGTTCTACTACAAACTAAGCAATTATTAATATATTTATGGATTAAAATTTTTAAATTTGGTATATAAATTAATTTTTTAAGTCCCTCATAATTTTCAACTATACCTGTATGCCCTGTTTCATTTTTATGATAATTGTGTACATATTTATAAGCATCATTTTCTGTTTCAATGTCTTTGGCGTGATATGAACATCGAAAAAATTTGATATTATTAATACCTTTATACATTTCAATAATTTTATTTTGCAAAATATTATATTTACTGTTTTCTAATTCTGAAAATATTCCAATTTTTCCTTTATCAATATTTTGTCGCAAAATGTTTTCCAAATTACTTTCTAAATCCGAAAAACTTATAAAAATTTTTGTATTTTTATGTTTAACTTCCGTTTCTTTTTGTTTGTTATCTGTCAATATTATTTGCATTTTAAATTTGTTTACTACAGTATCTAATATGTTGATATAAGCTTGTCTATTCTCTTCTTGAGAATGACTTGTTTCCATGTCTTCGTTTGAATTATTAAATAATGATTCAGTAGAAATCGACAACATATTAATTTCATTAGTATTTGCAACTATTCTACTGAGAAAATCGGCTACTTGATTATCCTTACCTTTAATATAGTTAAGCGTTATATTAAATTCACTCAATTTTATTACCCATCTATAAAGCTTTGTATTCATAGCTTTACCCTGATATTTTACAAAAGCCATCGTAATGGTGATGATCTGATAAAATTTAAAATTTTGCACTTTAAAGATATGGCCTAAATTAACTAGTTGCCCAAACAATTGCTAAAAGTTCTTTTTCAGTTACTGAATAATTTTTCTCATGATCATTTAAAGTTCTACTAGCATAACATATTGGATGTTGATTCTGTTGTAAAACAGCACCAATTGCATTAATACTTGCATCAGTAATAAGTTGAAATGGCTTACTAAAATCCGGATACTTAAGTACTAGTTCTTCTGTTAAAATGGTTTTTAACTTTTCAAAAGCAATTATATAATTTGAATCGTTTAAATTTAGTTTCATATCCTTTTTTAAATATTTCATTAGCGGATAAACTACCTTTGAATAATCTTTAATAAATTTACGATAATATCCTGTAATACTTAAAAATGATTTAATTTGATTCAGGGTTCGTATTTGCACACACATGTGCAGCACATCCTAACATTTTAAGCTCACACACGTGTGCTGTGCATATAAAAAATAAAAATTTGCTCACATCACATGTGTGTGCCGTTTGGTAAACAGCACGGGCACATGTGTGTACTTTCTTTTTATTAATGTCCCACTGGGAAAATAGGTAAGCACCTTGCGAGGTAAGCCATGTTTTCTTTCAGTTTTTAGTACCAAAATTGTCATCATGGCCAATGTCATCTACTAGTAAAGGGCAAAATGAACACCACCGAAGACACATTACGTTGTCAGTTGCAAAATAACGTGCAGCCGAAGTTATTTCCAAGCACCGAACTACTCCGAGCGACTGCTCTGCATTACACGTAACTTACTTTGTAAAGCGGCTCAGAAGTATGTCTGATACCAAATGTACATTCTAAATTCCAACTTACATAAGGCGGCCATGCCTTTGTAAAAGTAAGGGACGTTCGGCAGGGAAATGGTAATGACTGCCAGGTGATGAGTAAGTTGCTAATAAGGTATTATTACGTGCTCCTAATTCCCACTGGGGTAAAGCACACGCACATGTGTGTGCTATGCGTAGAGAAACTTATACACTTCGAATTCTAACTCAAATCTTAAAATAATTTTTTAATATGTTTTCTGTCATATAAAAAACAAACAACATCTCACTTTTTATTGAATTGTCTTTCAAAAAATAACGTTTAATAAACAAATTCTTTTAAGAATATATTATGTGCATGTGCATGGGCTGAAATTTGTACAAAAATCGGCTCACACACATGTGCATGTGCTTAATAACAAACAGCACACACTTTTCTGTGAGTAGAGTTTGTTTTCCACTTATGCACACACATGTGTATGAGCAGTGAGTGCAAGTTGAATGTGTTTCTGGCGTGTGTGTGAGCAGAGAATGTGTGTGCAAATACGAACCCTGAAATTTGATTAACTGTCTTTAGTAATTGAAGTTTTAAAATTTGATCGATTTTAGCAGGATTTGGTTTAACTCCTTCCGATGTTAAAATATGTCCTAAAAACAGTGTTTCTTTCGCAAAAAATTTACATTTATTAATTTGAATTCGAAGGTTTGCCTCCTTCAATTTTTGGAAAACTCTCTTTATATCATTTACATGTTCTTGAAAACTAGTTAAAAAAACAAGCATATCATCAAGATATACAACACAAGTTTTATTGATCAAATCATTTAAAACAAAATTAATAAGTCTTTGAAATGTTGCAGGAGCATTCTTTAAACCGAATGGCATACGGACAAATTCATAATGTCCATAAGGAGTAGAAAAAGCTGTCTT
>NW_023458569.1:2088763-2137429 GCF_013731165.1 Rhagoletis pomonella | reverse complement strand
CGTTATATTATTTAAAGCCCTATAATCTATAACTATTCGCCACTGTTATTCCCCACTATTATCAGTTTTTTTAGGTACAATCCATAAAGGACTATTGTAAGGAGACCTACTCTCTTTTATGATTCCCTGATTCATCATCCAATCGATTTGTTTGCAAATTTCTTTTTCATGTATTTGCGGATACCGATATAATTTTGAATATATTGGTTTGCCTACCGTAGTTCGAATTTCATGTTGAATTACATTTGTATTAGTTAAAAGTTGTCCCTCTATATAAATTAACTCTTTAAATGCAACAAGAATATTTTTTACAGCGTTTTGTTCTTCATTATTTAAATCTTTAAAAATACATTCAACTACTTTCTTATCAACATCGCAAATTTCCAATTGATGAATTTCATTATATAAATATGGACACGATTGAAAAAATTTAATTACATTACCATTTATAGTAACAGTCTCATTATTCACATCTCTTACTGCTTTTATTGGCTTTAAAATATTTTGCCCAATTATTGCATCAAATTGTTTTACTTTAAATCAGTTAATTTCCAAGACATTGTTCCTTCTTCATTAAATTCACTAGGTAATTTAGTAATAATTTCATTTCTAATAATAGTTGAATTATTAATAGATGAAAAACAAATACTTTGTTTAAGTAAAACTCGTTTATATTCAGGTAATTTTTCCTGATTTAAAAGCGATGTTGTTGAACCTGTATCAACTAATGCTCTTAATTTATTATTATTTATCGTTAATTCAATTATTGGTAATGATTTTTTGAGGCTGATAAATAAAAATTTTCACCTGTAAATTTTGGTAATTCTTGCCTTGATTGTTTTATTCGCATATGATCTACTTCCATATCATTATTATTAATATTATTATTATTATAATTATTATTATTATTATTATTACTATTATTATTATTATTATTATTATTATTATCTATCTTCTATCTATATTAATAAAAATGTTGTGTTCGTATGTCACGGTCGTCAAAACTCGAGAACGGCTGAACCGATTTGAATAATTTTTTTTATATTGCTCGGTATAATACCAGAACCAATGATATCGCACAAAATTGGAGGGTTGACACCTATTTGAAAAATTTTAAACCCAATTATATTGATAAAATAAATGAATTATTACAATGTGGGTATCAAATTAAAGAGGTTTAAGAAAGTTGACTGACAGAAATATTTTTGAGGAGGGTTGCCACCTAATTTAAAATTTTATCTCAGTTAAGTCGATTAAGTAAATGAAATATTGCAATGTGGGTATCAAATTAAAGAGTTTTAAGAAGATTTACAGCCGAAAATATGTATGATTGGGGTTGCCACCTGTTTCAAAGTTTAACTAAATTACACTGATAAAATAAATGAAATATTACAATATTGGTATCAAATTAAAGATGGTTAAGAAAGATAACTGCTGAAAATATTTTTGAGGAGTGTTGCCACCTATTTGAAAATTTTAACTCAGTCAAATTGATAAAATAAATGAAATATTGCCATGTGGGTGTTAAACTAAAGAGTTTTAAGAAGGCTTACAGTCGAAAATATTTTAAAGGAGGGTTGCCACCTGTTGAAAAATTTAGCGCAATTTAATTGATAAACTAAATGATATATTACAATATAGATATTAAATTTAAGAGTTTTAAGAGAGATAAATGCTGGAAATATTTTTGAATAAAATTGCCACCTCTTTGAAAATTTAAACTCAGTTAATTTGATAAAATAAACGAAATACGGTACTTGGGGTATCAAACTTAAGATTTTTAAGAAGGCTTACAGTCGAAAATATGTTTGAGGAGGGCTGCCACCTGTTTGAAAATTTAACTCAATAATAATGGTAAAAGAAATGAAATGTTACAATATGGGTACGAAACTAAGGCATTAAAGAATCAAATTAAAAAGATTTAAGAAAGAATACTTTTGGAAATACTTTTAAGGCATCAAATTAAAAAGGGTTAAGAAGGAAGACTTTTGAAAATACTTATGAGTAGGGTTGCCAACTATTTGAAAATTTTAACTCAGTTAAATTGATTAAACAAGAGAAATATTGTAATGTGGGTATTCAACTGAAGAGTTTTTAAAAGACCTACAGTCGAAAATATGTTTGAGGATGGTCGCCACCTGTTTGAAAATTTAACTCAAATAAATTCGTAAAAGAAATGAAATGCTGTAATATGGGTGCCAAACTAAAGGCATTAAAGAAATCTTGATTTAGAAATATTTTCAATAGGATTATGCCCTATCTAAAAGTAAAGACTGCAAATATTGGAACTAAATGAAATATTACATTATTGGTTACAGTCGAAAAGTGTTAGGGAAAGCATTACCAGAGATTTTTTTTTTATGTTTCCAATTACCCAAAAGTCGAACAGTTTAACTGAAGAAAGAATTTACAAAATCTTATCAAACGAAATGATCGTATTATCAGCGAAGAGTTGGTATACAAATTTTGCAATAAAAAAGAAAAAATAATAAAAAACTACTGATACAAATGAAAAAATAATAAAAACCATACCTAACGAAAACATAAATATATCCCATGAAAGCTATCTAAAAAATCCTTAATGAAAATTTAAAATTGTTGCCACCATTCCCTAACATTATAAAATAGTAAACTTTTAATCATAAACAATTTAACTTGGGGTCGCCATAGCCTACTACGTAGTATATTGCGAGTAAAGAGAATGTGCCTGCTTTAGCGTTAAGTTTTGCGGACTTTCAAATATATAATAATCTACCTTAGTGAAATACACATCTACCTAACAATGCCCATATTTTCCAGAATTTTTTTTGCTAAATTAGATGAGCTGCTTTGGGGTTTTAGAAAAATGTTTCCAAAAATCAGCGAGAGCAATTTGAATAGCGTTGGATAATATTATGAAGATTATGATTATTACTATTATTCTGATCTCCTTTTATACGCCTTATCAAACATTCACAAATTAAAGCGCGAGCAGAAGGGCATTTATGGTCGCATATTGTAAATGTTAATTAATAAGAGCTATAAATAGAACTGAACCACTCCCGAATAATTTTTTACAAGGGCGTGTAATTTCTGGCGTATGCCAATAACATCGACATCATCGGTAACAAAAACCTCGAAGTCTCTCCTGCCTTTTCCAAGTTGGATATCGAAGCAAAGCGATTGGTTTTGGATATCAATGAAGACAAGACGAAGTATCTCCTGTCATCAAACAAAGAGTCAGAGCATTCGCGCCTTGGCACCCACGTCACTGTTGCCAGTTGTAATTTCGAGAAAGTAGACAATTTCGTTTAGTTAGGAACCAGCATAACACCGATAATAATGTGGGCATCGAAATCCAATGCCGAATTACTGTAGCGAACAAGTGCTACTTTGGACTGAGTAGGCAATTCGGGAGTAAAGTTCTATCTCGACGTATGAAAACCACACTCTATAAGTCACTCATTATGCCCATGCTGGTATATGGCACAGAAGAATAGACAATAACAACATCCGTTGAGGCGGCTCTTGAAGTATTCGAGAGAAAGATCTTACGGAAGATTTACAGGCCGTTGGCGACGATGAGTACCGCAGACGATGTAACGATCGGCTGAATAAGCTTTACAGGGGCCCGCTGGCTTTGCCACGTCGTTCACATGGGAACCGCGTTTCAGGCCTAAAAGTATTCGACTCGCAATTCGCGGGTGGTAGCGGAGGAGGAGGGAGGTGCCCACTGCAATGGAAAGGCCAAGTGGAGAAGGACTTGGCTTCACGTGGCATTTTCTATTGGCGTAAGTTGGCACGGGGAGAAGCGACTGGCGTGTTTTTTCGGCTAAAATCGCTTATGCGGTAACAGCGCCAAATAAGAAGATGCAAATGAAAAATGACCTTCTTATTGGATGCGGCAGCAGGAAATACGAGGATACTCCTTATAAGGTTGTGCCAACGGTTCGAAAATTAAATAGCCGTATCTCTCGCTTCATCTGGAACATCTGCGACATTGTTACCAGGAGGAAGCACTTCACATTAAGCTCTTATGCTGCTTCTGAACATACAAATCATCGAAACTCCCAAGCGCAATATTTCCAGAACATCTGGTATGGGAAAAGTACTTATTACAAAAATGTAAACTCATTGTTTGGGACGAGTGCACGATGGCACATAAAAAATCTATTGAGGTTCTTGGTCGATCGGTGGGAGATTTGCGTAGAAATGTTCAACCATTTGGGAATGCATTGATATTGCTCGCAGGAGATTTTTACGTGTAATTTCTCGATTGACACCAGCGGAAGGGATAAATGCTTGCCTGAAATATTCAACATTGTGGCAAGACGAACATACATACATACATTGCAGTTGACTACGAATACGCGTGTCCCACTACAGAGTGATTAATCAGCCTCTCGCGACAATTACTGAACATCGGGAACGGAAAGCTGCCAGTCAATGAGAGATTAGGACGAGTTTTATTGCGTAATAATTTTTGTTAGTCAGAAACATCAAAAGGAGAACTGAGCGAAAGAATGTTTCCGCATATTCAAATTAACTATAGGAATCACGATTGGCTCAGTGAACGAGCTATTCTTGCCGCGAAGAATAAGGATGTCTATCAACTCAATAATGTTTTTCAATGCAGAATTCAAAGTGATGAAATAATATGTGTATATGTACGTCGATAAACACCGTTGTGGAAATTAATGAAGCAGTAATTATCCAATGGAATTTTTGAACTCGATTGATCTTCCAGGGATTACCCAATATACTGAAATTTAAAATAAGGGTGTGGCTATTATCATGTTGCGGAATATTAATCAGCCAAAAGTCTGTAACGGCACGTGACTCGCAGTAAAGAGATTTAAAATATTGCAATTTTCAATTCGATTGGCATTCGGAATCACAATCAATAATGCTCAGGGTCAACCTTTGGAAAAGTATGGTTTAGATTTAGATGCGGGCTGGTTCTCAGATGTTGCGTGTTCCCGTGTCGGCAAACCAGATATCCTTGATATCTACGCAGAGAATTGAAAAACGACAAATATTGTGTGCACACAAGTACTTATTACAAAATCAAACTCATATGAAACCAGTGTTGCCATTTTGTTGCTTTTGGAGCTAGATTTAGCTCTTTATTTTTTTGGTATATATAAGCCCAAAACTTAAGCGTTGATAAATGGAATATTTCAAGATGCAGTGTATCCACCATAAATTCTTGGATCTAGGTTAAAGAATTAAAAAATTTATTAAAAGAAAATCCTTTTATTGATAGTGCGGTTATTGTTTTACCTTACTAATATTACCTTAAGGAGAGCTGGAAGTAAAACTTTCCAGAAAAATTTTGCGAAAAAATTATTCAACTCAAATATCTGAAATTACAGACTGTACAGTTTGTAAAGTATTTTTAGATCACTGTTATATGAGTGCCATAGCAACGAATTCGAAATATATGCACCTTATTTTGGTTTTAAAAGATTTTTTCAGCACTTAAACTTATGAAATTCGCTATTTTTATTAAAATTGCCGGAAATGTAAAAACAACCTTACGTCAATAAATGCTCAACCTTAACGAAAATATATAGCTCTTCATTTCAGCTACTATTAGTATTATTTAGCTCTTTTTTCGACCGTTTTAGCTCCAAACGAAATTTTTCTCTGGCAACACTGTATGAAACGTAAGCTTTGATTAGTTAATAATTTATCATCCATGTAACAGGAATATGCCACAGCAAAGCGTGGCAGGGTACAGCTAGTTACTATTATATTTATTTCTAAAATGATTTTATTTTGGTATTTATTATAATTAGAATTACAATTATTATTAGAATTATCTCTATTGGAATAATTTCGTCTGTTTCTGTTTTCGGAAAAATTTGAACCATTAAATGTTGAATTTGGATAATGGTTAAAATTATTATAATTATAATTTGTTCTTTTATTCAAAGGAACTGAATTATTTTAAAAATTATAAATCATCTTGTTTTCATTATTTCTTATTAATTCCTCTCTTTCTAGAAAATTGAAAGCATCAAGCATTAATAATTATCGATGCTAAATTTAAATCTATATTATTATTTAATGTTCTAAGAATAATTTTTTCTGCATTACTTGGACAAAATTCTATCGGTTTAGCCTCATCGAACTCATACCTTACATTAATTTTACACAATATTTCGCACATTTTATTAAAATAATTGGTTATTCCATAATTTTAGGTAGAAAATGCTTGATATAGAGTATGATAAGACTCCCTTACTCCAAAATTATTTATTAAATTTTTTTTTGTCGCCACCCAAGTTGGGTTTGGCCGTAATGTTCTTACCATATGAAGAGCTGTTCCTTGTATTTTATTTAAAATTACCCTGTGGTAAATATAATCAGGGCTATCACAGAATCCATCGTAGCTTCGATTTTCGTGAAATCTACGAAAGTGCTATCACAGAATCCGAATGGCTACGAACGTAAATTCGAAATTCGTAGAGAGCCTTCATTGAATCCGTTCGTAATGACGATTCGTACAGATGCTCTACGACGAGATTATGCTGTCGGAACAAAATTTAAAATCACTCAATCTTAAAAATAGTGGAAGAAAGCTGCAAATATTTATTATACTCCAAATTTGTTATAGTTTGATATAATTCCATATATTTGTGTAAAGGTAGACGTAAAATACCAATGCCATACATACATACATATGTACATACACGCATTCATCTGCTAGACGCTATTTAATGAATAATTAGCCGTGTTTTTTTACACGCATATACATCTTCGCTTAACGTGTAAAATAACAATCATCGACAATTTCCATTTCAAAACAAGTAATTTTGATTTTATCGACAAGTTTTCCGCTTGCAGCTCCATACAATTTTTAAGCGCAGATGCGTATGCGTGTAAAAAAAAAACACGCCTAATATTTTGTATGAATCGAGGAAATAATAGTTTAGCAACAATTTATTAGGAAATAAACCTAATTACTTTAATATCATAAAAATTTATTTAAAAAATTTTTTTTTCTATTTAAAATAATAAAATCCAAGCTAAAAATAAACAAAAAAAATATTTATTAAAAAAATAAACAAAAATTAAATAAAAAAAGAAAAATTCTCCACTGCCCCACGACTCGGACTCGAACTCAGCTCTCTCAATTGGCAGTCTAGTGCTTTGCACACTCGGCCATTGCGCCTGATTGGGCAGCGTGAGCAAAATGACATACATAAATGTCTGTTGTGTCCTTTGCACTAACTGATTTCGAATCAGTATTCGAAGCTGGCAACGATCTTTCGAGTTCACTCGGATTCAGTGATAGCAATTTTTTCGTATTCGTAGCGGGCATTTGAATTCGTAGATTCTCTACGATGGATTCCGTGATAGCCCTGAATGTTTGAGTTGCTGCTCATCGTTCGTTAAAAGCAGTACGGATTCGACTTCTCGAATAAATGAAGTCAAGGCATAAGAAGCATCACCTATAAATTCCTTAACTTGTTGAGCATCTTTGACCATGTCTTTAAATGTAAGTTGTAGTGCCATTTTTATAATAAATATATATATATTGTTGATTTTCCTTCTTGTAGTTGTGGCTTGTAGTCGTTTTAATTACTATTTAATTGTTATTTGTTTTTGTCTTTCTTGTTGTAGTCCTTTATTTTTATTAAATATTTGATTGTTGTAGTCGTTGTCCTTTATTTAACATTTGATTGTTGTAATCCTTTATTTTTATTAAATATTTGATTGTTGTAGTCGTTTATTTTTAGAAAAAAAACGGTTTTTTTAATTAAACTTTGGTTTAATAAATCGCGTTGGTTCGGTGACTGCGCCAAATAAGTTTAAAGTATCATAAAAGGATTACTTAAAGATATCCAAAAGATTCTCTTATTTATTGGTAAAATAAGTATGTTGTAAGTACAAGAATATTTCTTAGACTGAAAATTTTTGATGTACAGAAAAGAAGTTTGAAATTCATTTTTATTTAAATATAAGAAAATATGTTTTAGTACAAAGTTATTTAACAATTTATAGTAGAAATTAACAACAGTTATAAGCAGGGAACGGATTTTATGGAAATTGCCTTTTTTTCTGCTAAAGAGATAGAGTATATTCGATTAAGAATGTCCACGATTTAGCTTTCCCTGATTCAATATATACACATTTGATGTTGCCTTTTTTAAGATATTTGCCTTTTTTTGCCTTTTCTACCTTTAAAAAAGTGATAAAAGCATTCACATTTTTTTTTAAGATTAAAAAATATACACATGCCCATGCCGCATATAGAAGCGCAGGGACCTCCTGCCAAATTGGTGTTGGAAAAATTCAAAGCCGTTTTCTTAGCTAACGTAGGCTTGGAGACAATAAGGGATGTGGATAAAATTGTAAAGGGCGAGGAAAACGCCCTTATTCCTGATAATAAGAACTTTTCAAACGTTCCATATTTAAATTGGGCTCCACTTGTATCAACTTACGTCGAGCGCACATTTAGTAAATTCAACGCTTTTTTTCGCGGAAAATCGAATGAAAATGCTGCCAGAAAACTTCAAAATGCATATTGTGGTTCAATGTTACTACAACTATACAGACTAAAGTTTTATGAGCTAGAAACTCGAGAGGATAAAATAGTCAAAGACTCAAAGTACAAATTTTTCATATAATGAAACTAGTTCATAGCTTTTCTCTTTTTACTTGTAATATAAACATTTCTAAAATAAATGTATTTTTTGATTGTTCTTCGTATTTTCTGTCTTTTTTAGTGCCTTATTTTGCTTTTTTTGCAATACCTCGTGCCTTTTCTTGCCTTTTTCGCTATTTTGTTTTGCCTTTTTTGCAGTACCTAGTGCCTTTTCCTGCCTTTTTGCTATTTTATTTTGCCTTTTCCAGCCTACTTCGTTATTTTATTTTGCCTTTTTATAGGTTTTTAGGTCCTAAAAATCCGTTCCCTGGTTATAAGTAAACATCATTATAATATAACTCGCGTTTGGCGGCACTTCTCCAGCAAATGGACTATAATGAGGCTCGTAAAAAAAACTTGCCTAGAATCGGGCAATCGTAAGAGAATTTAAGATCGAAACCTTTCAGTTCGGACGCAGGAAACTATCGCTACTGAAGCTGCTGCCATAAAGGCAAATCCCACAGTTTCGACAAGGAGCTTATTTGCTCAAATTGGTATCAGCCGACGATTATGCAAAATGATTTGTACTTATTCGCCTATAAAATTCAAATCACAAATAAATTGAAGGCTGTATATATTTAAAAATGGAGCTAAAGGAAAATTGCGCAATTTGCAGGGCCGATATGAGCAGGCAAATGGTGGTTCGTCTGCTGCCATGTGGGCACCTATTTCACCAAAAGTGTAGCGGTCCTATTATTGAGTCCAATAAGTGTCCCATATGCCGAGCAGATGTGAATGGTACAAATACATACATATTTGTGTATATAAATGGTCTTTAAATAATCTCAATTTTATCTTATCCTAAATATGTTTCTATATGTAAAAATGTTTACAATAATGTGTTTATGTTTATCTTGTCCGGTACAGAAAACGAGATTGTAGACCGCAAAAAGTATTCGGTGTACAATGAAGTCGACCGCGCACGCATTGTTGAGGCTGCCAACAAATGGGAAGATTGGAGCAGCTTAGCATCGTCCTTCGGAATCAACTACAAAACGGCATACACTTGGGTGCGATCAGGCAGAGTAGAAAGCAAACGAAGAGGAGGAGGGAATGAAAAAAGGTTGTCTGAAGACGAGGTCGACACGTTAATACGTTGGGTGGAAGAGGATCCTACCATAACCCTGAAGAATATAGCTATAAAAGTGCAAGCGGAGTTGCAAAAAGACATTTGCAATGTTCATAATATACCTGCCAACATGAATACCGCCGTAAATAAAAACAAACGCGCAGAATTCGTAACAGCGTTGAGCGAATATATATACCAAGGCAAACAAATTGTATATTTGGACGAAACCAATTTTAATTTGTTTTGCCGTCGGATAAAGGGTCGCGCCCGGTCTGGCGCACGAGTGGTTTTAACGCTTCCACCATCAAGGGGAATCAACGTGCACCTAATTGGAGCCATCAGTACATCCGGTGTACTGAGCATGGAAACGCGGCGCGGGTCATTTAAAAAAGAGAGCGCCGCTGAGTGGGTCCGAGGACTTTTTGAAAAATGGACCAGCATGGGCAACGTACTTCATGATTTAGTGTTAGTATGCGACAATGCACCATGCCATGCTGGACTTGAACAACTGGTGGGCAGTGATGGGTCACCCACCCTTTTGCGCCTGGGGCCATACTCGCCCATGCTGAACCCTATAGAAAATGTTTGGGCTAAGGTAAAAAGTTATGTAAAATCGAATATGGGCGTTCCATCTACGGACGGGCCTGGTGTGGTAGAATTGCGACTGCAGTATATGGAACAAATAATACTGCAAGCTAAAGAAACCATATCTACTGCTGATTGTGCTCGAGCTATTCAGCACTCATCTATTTTTTTGCGGATGCTTTAGCATTGCGCGACATGCCTGTTGGCATGTAATAAACAATGTACATCTACATAAATACTTATACATATGTGTAAATAAAATCTCGCCTTCACAAGTGTTGCATTATTCGAGTTTATAACTGGTCTATTCAATTGGTCGAAGCAGGAAATGACGGAAGGGTAGAGGTTTAATTTATAAATGGATTTATAATATATAATAATATAATATAATATAAGAGTATGGTGCTTACAGTTTGCTAAGTGTTTGGCCGAGCTTCTCCTCCAGTTGGTGGCGTGCGCCTTGATGTTGTCACACAAAGGGGAGGGACGGCGAATGAATTTTATGACAAGCTTTATCAAGGCAGATATACACTCGGAGGTTTGTCATTGCAAAAGTTTAAATACTTAAAAACATTCTAAAAATAATTTTCTGAAATACATTTGTGTTTTTCTGAAATACATTTGCCTTTTTCTGAAATACATTTGGGTTTTTCTGAAATACATTTGTGTTTTTCTGAAATACTGTTGGAAAAGGTGTAGTCGCTGCGTGGTGCGGACGTGTTTTTCTCTCGCTCTGCATTTACTCAATATTTCTAAGTGATTTTTGCATCAAAAATGTTGTTAATTTTATACAACAACTTAGTTTGAGACAGTGACTCTTGTTTTACCAATATTCATGTGCCTATCGGTGAAAAATATGTAATTGCTGATACGAAATCTATATCTAATTTAAAACTTCAATAATAGAAGCGACATTAATATGCCGTGTTGTTGTGGGCAGAAAGTTGACCGTACTCAACCGAAGATAGACTGTTGTATGTATTTTTCCACATGAAATGTGTTAGTATCGTACAAGCAGATGTTGATTATCTGTTAGCCACAGGGAGGCCTTTCTTGTGTAAAGATTGTTCGGATAAGCGTCGTGCTTCTATCCGCTTGCCACCTATCTCATCTTCGCCGTTTGAGACAAAAAATAAAGACAGTGAAGAAATTAACATGCCTAAAGACAATAACACTGAGCAAAAATCCACATTGCTTATTGTGTCCAATGAAATCGCTGCGTTGCTTGCTGATCGTGAAAATCTAATGAAAAAAAACATTTGAACTCCATCAGGAGATTTGATCATTAAAATCTATACTCAGCGATAAAGACTCTGTGCTTTCTAAGCTGACATGCGAAGTAAAAGCTCTGCACGGTATCGTCTTTACTAGTGTCAATAATCTAAATGCAGCCCCTAGTGGTAATGTCAAAATCACTAAAAACAATAAACTTACGAGTACTGCTAGTCAGATTCATTCGCTTGCTTCCTCTTCGTCATCGTCTCAATCTGTGTCTGATTCTCGTGTTATTGCTGAGAATGCAGCCCCTAGTGGTAATGTCAAAATCAATAAAAACACTAAACTTTCGAGTACTGCTAGTCAGACTCATTCACTTGCTTCCTCTTCATCATCGTTTCAATCTGTGTCTGATTCTCGTGTTATTGCTGAGAATATTGCGTTTACCTGCGCTGCGCCGCTGCCTGCATTTTCGTTAAGTGCTGGTGACACGAACATATTGAATGAGAAAACGCAGAAAGAGAAAACTCCGATATCGTCTAACATTGCTGCTGCTGCGGCCGCCACCACTACCACTGCTCCCGTCTCCTATGCCAGTGCTGCTGCTTTGCCGTCGGCTTCTTCTTTACACCCACCTGATCAGACAGCGAAATCATCTGTGTACCAGTTGCCCATGCGGAATATCACTGCGAACCGCAGTAGTAGAAAACTTAATCCACCAATTGTCGTTGGGTCGAATAATAGCCAAGAACTACATGTTGTTCATGGTTTGAAGTGGTTGCATTTATCATCTTTTTCAAATAACGTAACTGTCGCCGATATATTAGCTTATGTTTCAAAGCACGCCGAGCTTGATACGAAGCTGCTGACCTGCCATATGCTTGTGAAAAAGGACACTGACGTATGCAAACTTAAAAAAATTAATTTTAAACTTGGGGTGTCGGAAAGCTGCTATGGAAAGGTGCTTAATGCGGACATTTGGCCAACGCATGTGAAGATTCGTCCTTTCCGTTTTTTCCCAAAGACGGCGTACCACAGCAAGAAGCTTAGTTGACCATCAGAAGTCAAAAATGTTATGAATTCTCTGAGGGAAATAACGCATAGTAAACATAAATATTTTCTATTGAAAATTAATACTTTCATAACACGCACGCGTGGTGTTGATTCAAACTCAACATTTAAATGCACATTTACATGTCTGGCTGTAGCTGAGTGCGCGAAGATGCTTGCCACAATTTGCTAATTTCCGGAGGGTCGAGGTTCAAATCCCATTACAACCAGCATGGAATTTAAATATTTTTTTAACTTAATTATGAAAAAGCAATCGGTAATTGCAAATCGCTTCAATTTAATATGGGCGTATTTGAATTGAATATTTCTATACAAAATACTAAAATTTGTATACTTAAATGTACTACGAGTTGGGTTGGTGCTCTTTCATATGCGTATTTTTTTAATTTAGCACGCTTTTTTTAATTCTAAACTTCTTTCTCTCAGTGCACCGGTTTAATTTGTGAAATAGTTACATTTCGAGATAGTTGAACTTTGCGCAAGCAATAGTTGATGATTAGTATATGTACCTAAATACGTTCAAAATGACGAGCACGGAGTTTTACAATTATATTAAGGAAAAGACAGAAGTTTTGAAACAAGTTCACAGCAACGAAAAATATTACTGATATTTTAATGTTATCTTGTACTTAAATTTTTTTCTTTCATGAAACCTAGACTTATAAGTACGTACAGTGCCGTACAAAATTATTGGCTCGGATGCTCTTTCATCAGATCACAATTTCAAATCAGATCTTTTAGAAAAATTTTGAAAACGTAGATTTTGAGCCAATTAATAAAGTGCAAGTGTGAAGTTGCCAGGAAATGTCATTGATTTTTAGCATTTATATTTTTTTGCTGACTGTGTCTTCCATATAAAAAGCATTATCGAACATACCCTGCAGCAAAATTTAGGGACAGTCTGGCAAAGCGCTAGTTCCGCCCTACAAATTTCAGAACTGTCTCTGAACTACTGAAAAAGGGATGCAGAGTTGGACGGTTGAAACTCATATGTTGCTAGTTGCGCTGTCATCAATGTTACTCATCCTGGTCATGTGAAAGCTGACAAAAGATGCACAAATGTAATATGCTATGTTTTTTCGATTTTATTAGACCCTAGTAAGTAATAACAAACTGTTTTCGTTTATTTAATTTGTAACTCTCTATATAGTTTATGGGGCAACTGCTCATATATTTCCAAAAAAGTCGTTATTGGTACATTAATGTCATTTTTACACATATCTACGTACGTATAAAATACGAATAAAATCATATAAACCGTGTTTTAAAACATTATACAAAACAAAGTTAAATTTAACGATTTTTCGTCAAAATATTTGACCTTCTAATCAGATCTAAAAAAAATTAGCAAAAGTGGTAAACAATCTCACTTTGAAATGGGAGTGCTATTGATATGAACGATAATGTACATACGTAAATGTATCACCAAGCCCCCGAAATGTGTAGTTATGCATTGATTTTTTTTAATTTCCAATGTTCTTCATTTTAATTATTACTAGAGTGCCAGTGACTGTCGAAATTCGACAGTTTTTCTAGTTTTAGAAGCCTTGGAGAGGTTTTCTAACTTATTACGTATGTAGCAAAACTTATACGGTAGAAATTAACTAACCGGAAAATCTCCTGCTAAAACGTAACTAAATTTTACTATACTTATTAGAACCAGCTCAAAACTAACCACATTTTTTCTAGTCCGGAGGTGACCCTTTTTGAACTATCTAAGAACTGTTGTTATATGAACTGTCTCAGAGCCATCTAACCCAGAGTCAGCTCAGAACAAGTTCAAAAGTTCTGCAGAGGGCGACAATTGTCACTTCGTAGGACATCGCCATGTTAAAAAAGACAGTTGAAAGCATTGAGTTGGGATAGATGAAGAACCAGTACCGTCTCTTTTCGGGCTAGCTCAGCGCAAGTTCTGAACCAGTTTGATTTGCTGCAGGGTAGTTTGTATGGAAGAAACTCTCAGTTAAAACAATACCAAAAATCAACTAAAATTTAATGGGCTGGAAAACTGCATTTTAAAAATTTGTATAAAAAGTCTGATTAGAATGTTGCAAATTTGTACGCAAATTTATTGATTTTTCCCGAGTTTAGCACAAAGTTTAAGAGGCCCTCCCTAAAGTGTCCCGGTTTGGCAACAGAGATATCTGGCAGCCCTATACATACCGCCATGTAGTGGTGATGCAATCTACAAAGCGCATGTTGACAATGTTCTTGATTTAGCATCTAGTCATGAAAATCTATGTGTAAGTGGTGACTTCAACCTAAGTAATATCGATTGGTTTGCTAGGGGCGATAGTCCAGGGTTACATCCGAAATCTCTTAATACTTTTGCTGAAACCTATGTGGTGGATAATTTTTTAAGTTGTGACCTCATGCAAATACATAAATAATTTCACTAACAAACTGCTTCGAACTTTAGATCTTATTTTTATTAATGACAATGTTAGTTTTGCCTTATTGGAATTCCTCGATCCATTGTCTACTCCTGGTCACATCACGTTCCACTGGTTTTTGATTTAGAGTATTATGAGTTCAATACTAGCAATTTGGACAGTTTCTGTACGAGTTTTTGTTAGAGAAACTGTGATTTTTAGGCAGTTAATGTTGCAATCGAGTCCTTAGACTGGGATTCCTTATTTACTGGGGTTGAAGTTGCCAAATGTTTTTATATCTCTAAATTTAAGATTAGTGAAATATGCAGAAACAATATACCGAGAGTCAAAAAAACAATGTTATAAGATACCTTGGTACACTAATGAGCTTCTCTTGAGGCTGCAAATCTTTTTGCAGATTTCTTTAACTCCAACTTCGAACTAGAAGCTGATGTAAGTAGAAATAATCTCCTGAACAACGATTCCCCAGTTAATTTTGGAACTCTCTCTTTAACCATTGACGATGTTGAAGACGGTATTCGACAAATCAATTCGTCAACTCAAACTGATGTGGATGGGTTATCTTCATACCTTCTCAAGTGCTGCTACGCATTTGCATATCCTCTTTTACTAATTTTCAACAAATCTCTCGAGGTTGGTGAGTTTATTGATGCCTGGAAGGTAACTCTTATCAACCCCATATTTAAAAGTGGGAATAAGAATAATATAGCTAACTACAGACCTATTTCAAAATTCAATTAACCGCTTGATCTGTGTAAATCAGCACGGTTTCATGGCCGGTAGGTCTACTGTTTCTAACCTGGCAGTTTTTTCTGAATACTGTATATCGGCTTTTCACAATCATGTTCAAGTCGACACTGTGTATACGGACTTTTCAAAAGCGTTCGACAAGGTTAGTCACTCTATGTTACTTACAAATTTACACAGCCTAGGAGTCCACTCAATATTTTTGAAGTGGATGAAATCATATCTATCTCGCCGGAATTGTGTTGTTATCGTTGACGATGTATCTTCCCATCCCTAAACGACATTTCTAGTTGTTTTAAGTTCTCAGAGTTTCTTTTGTATGCTGATGATCTGAAGATTTACCCCACGGTAGCCTGTCCCTCAGACTCTTTGAACCTTTAAAGGGATCTGGATAACGTAGTCGCTTGGTGTAATAAGAACATTCTAAATTTAAATATAAATAAGTGTCGCCATGTCACCTTCCCTAAATCCCGCTCTCCTATCCCAACTTCCTACCACATTGGTGGTTCTCAGTTGGGTAACCCTACTGCAATTATAGATCTAGGCATGGTGTTTGACTATAGATTCTCATTTCAAAGCCAATTAAACTGCACGATAGCTAAAGCATACTCTATGTTGGCTTTTATTCGACGTTTAAGCTCAGACTTTTCTGATCCGCATACCCTAAAGTCATTCTTTACCTCCCTGATGTGTTCCAAGTTAGACTATGCCGCCGTAATTTGGAGACCTTATTATGCTTTCCATATCAATAGGGTTGAACGAATCCAAAAAAAAATTTTTTCGTTTTGCCCTTCATTCTCTGCATTTTGTCCACCCAATTCCCTCCTACCATGGTAGATGTCTACTTATTAATCTTAAGTCTTTAGATTGTAGGTGGTCTATTCTCTCCCTTACTTTTGTCTATAACTTAGTACGTGGTGTCATAGACTGCCCATACTTGCTTCGACGTATCCATTTCGCCGTGCCTCAGAGATGTTTGAGAAATCACGTAACTTTCTCCATGGAGAAGGTAAGAACTCAATATGCTTCTAATGCTCCCATACTCAGGGCTCTAAGGGAATTCAACTTGCCCTCAAATTCTTCTGTTCCAGACTTTTCTTACTCGGAAACCCGTTTTAAATCAATATTAAATGAATTTATTACTTAGTTTGTTTTTCTTATTTTTAAGTCGTTGTAATCTTTATGAAATGTAATAATTTCTGGATTGTTATTAAATAAATAAATAAATAAAAAAATATGTCTGCAAAAAAAATTGCTCACCTGGATGCTCTGGAGTAGAGTTATTACTAAAAATCGTATTTATGGTAGGGGAAATACTATTGAAAAAAAGATCCGCAAGGTGGCGGTGGAGTCGAGTTATTGCTAAAAATCGTCAAGTGAAGTCATTGGGAGACACCAGGGATCAAAATCAAAATACCGCCGTTAAATGTGCCACCATAACCATTGCGGTCCTTGCCTTACGGCGACTAAACAAAATCAAGAAAATTCTTGATGAAAGCCTACAAATTCAATTGAAAGAGATATTTATTATTTCGTCTGAAATAAGTATGTATATGGGATTTTTGTGGACCAATGATGTCCTCCCATTTTAAAATTGCCACCACCTTTTCTATACAGATTCAAGGACGATTCACCATCGAGCCGGATCATTGTTGCCGCAAGAACTTCTTCACGGACATAACGCTTTCTTTAGGTTATTTAAGACGGCAATGGAGCATATTGTTGCGATTATCCTTGTTTAGTTGACGGATTTCCCAAAGTCCTCTCAGTTCTTATCGCTGGATTTTTAAATAAACACTCAAGATGACCAAATTACAGTACAATTAACTTTATTGTACAACAAATACTTTACGATACTTGTTTATGCAATAACAACAAGTAACAATACTTGCTAAGGCAATTAAATCACTATAAAAGTTGCCAACACAATTTATCTCTGTTTTGAAACTTAACTTGTAGCTTGCTGATTTGTGACTGACTTGTCTTGTAGCTTGCTGACTTGCAACTAACTTGTATGGCAGTTTGCTGACTTTCAACTAACTCCACTTCCACTGTAGTAGCGGCCTTCTCTACCTGCGCTGGCACTCATGGCAACTCTAGAACGTTCTGAAGTTTATCGCTCATTATCTTACTCTCTCTCTGTTCACAGTATTCATCCACTGGACGTTTCTCACTGTCGAACTCTACGTCATTCCTCGAACATTGTGCCATTTTCTCGTCGTTCACTTCGCGTTGCCGCAGTCTTCGCCACACTGCCCTCCACCTAAGTCTGATCGTCCCGATCAGACACACTCGCTGCTCCAACCTCTGCAAGTCTTTCCATGTGGACCACCTACATCTTGGTTCTCCCAACTGTCTGGATTTGAAGCACTGCGTCCTTCAACCGTTTGTCAATCTTATACCGATTTTTTGTTGTTTGGAGCTGAAGCTTTTCTTCCTCTGCGGCATGTAGAACAACACCGGAAGTGCACCATCTTACATGGTCGTGCTTATGTCGGCCACTGGTGGTGACCAAACCACGGCTCTTCTCGTGGGCACCCTTTTTGCCAGATCCATGCCGCATCCTCTGTCCATGTCACCCAGGCTCCCGCCTTCGCGCTACACTACATTTAGCACATCTTGCTCGGATTCTTACGCATGAACGGCCGTAGTCGTTTCGCATCTCGCTCTTCTGCCGATGCCAACTTCATTGACCGGACATATATAACCTCAACCTGGGCTTCCGGCTTTACTGTTTGCCTATGTTTCCTTTGCCGACCACCTTTTCCTATGTACTTCGAATCGCGCCAACTGCTTTTTCAGCCGCTTCTATTTGCGGCCACCGGCGTATCACCATTGAAACGTGGTTTAGTGGCTCTCTTCTTTCCGGAAACACTGCGTGTCTTGCCATGATCACTTCACTGTGGCGACTTCCTCTTTTTCTCTTGGTTGGCGGAACAGGTATGCTTTCCCTATACAGCTGAACCGCTTCCTTCTCCTGTTGGAACCACTCCGTCTTCATCACTGTCAACCTCTGTCCAACTAACCGCTACCATTGCTGGTGGAATCTTCGGCACTTCCTCTGAGACCAACCGTCTGCTGCAGTATTGGTTGTCGTTATCAACCCTAAGTGGCACTTTCCTGTGACGATATGTCAGGATCATTCTCTGGAGGTCAATCTCCATTCCTTGGCCAAGTAGGAAATACGCACAGATGATGACTTCATCCACAAAGTCTGCAGCTCTGAACTCATCGAAAACGACATCACCACACGACACGACATTAGGGTTTTATCTACATTATCTAAACGCCTTGTCGACGGCGACATGATTTTATTGAATGCGGCAGCGACACATGAATTTGTTTGAGTTTCACATAAAAGAAGAGGAAGAATCTTATCTGTCGCTAGAAAAATATAAATAAATCCAATCTGGCCACAGCTAGATTTTTGGCTAGTCGCAGTGTTGCCGTGTCGTCGCCAAAATACGTAAGAGTACATGTTAAAATAATTTGATAATGTGTATCAAGGTTGCCACTATAAACTTAGTGTACGAGGCCACAATGTTGATTGTGATGCGATTACCTCGCATGGTACCTATCCTAACACTTGGGTGCGCTCACCAGTTGCAGTCTGCAGCTTTGCTCCCTGTAGTGGCTTCACATAAAAGTAGCCACATCAGGTCGAATAATGTAATGTGACGCTCCAATATCCATTGTCAGCACCCGCTCCTGCCCATTTCACACATCCACCAACAGTGAGGCTGCTCGCTTTCCGGCCAATTTGTGAGACGGAGATTATGGGGCATTGAATTGCGGGAGCCAGCGCGCACCGCTTTCTGCTGCCTCGTTTTAGTTTAACGACTGATTGGAGTTGGGTTCATATCCTTCAGCCCTCCTTTCGTCCTGCTGAATTGTTGAGCCCAATGGAACTTGCGCTGAAATCACGGGCGAAGTGGCCTGGCTTCCCACATTTAAAACATTTACCAGAGCCATTTTTCTTCGCGCCCAGCAGCTTGATTATCTTCTTCAGCATTTCATTTATCTCGTCCGTTGTCTCGACTTCCACTCGATGGGCTTTGTAGGCTGGTTTACTTGGGCGTGCTGCCGTTTCACGTGTCTGAACATACGAGACGGTTTCAGAAAATGTTGGCTTCGGATTCGCCTACGTCTCTCGCTTGGTGTACATCTCTCGCATTCCGTTATTGAACCTCTGGATTTTTACCCTTTTGAGGTGCTCACCAGATGCGCCCCCAATTGCCGAGTGCCTTTCGATCTCTGAGGCGAATTCCTGTAGTGCGGCGTTGGACTATTGGTAGCTATTCTCCCGTTCCATCTAGTAAATCTGTCTCTTGTGCTCACTACCATAACGTCTTTCCACTGCACCCTTTAACGCATCGTAACTGTTCCTTTCATAATCAGGAATAGTCTGCAAGTTTTTCGCTGCAGGTCCTTTAATGCAACGAACAGAGCAGCGGATCTATCCTCCATTCTCCAGTTGTTTGCTGTAGCCGTCTTTTCGAACTGGAGCTTAAAGACTTGGAAAGGAATCGTGCCGTCAAAGGATGGAGTCTTTACCTTGGGAGCGTTCGTCGAATTAGTTGGACGGATCACGGATCTTATCCTGCTTCTCTTCGATTTTATCCTGTCTTTCCCTGAGTAGCACGTTGTCTCTGATGAAATTCTCTTGCAGCTGTGTGATCTTTTCATCCAGCTGCGATGACACCAATGACGACAACTGCGACCTCTGTGCTTCAAGCAGTGTTTGCATCTGTGACGACAACTGTGATGACATCTGGGCCATGGCAGCCAATAACGTGTTCACGTCCATTTTCACAGTCATTAGTTTACTAATATGCCAATGTTAAACCACCATTTTCATTTCACAGTATCAGTTCGACTAATGGTTGGCTGCAGTTAACTGATGTACATTAGTTAACCAATAGTTAAAAATAAATTTTTTTCTATTAGTAAACTAATGACTGCTAAAATGGCCCTATATGTATACAAGAATGATAGAATACAATACTGTGCCCATGAGAGAGGATTTTTGAGCTCCATTTTTGCGTGGCGTCATCTTACTGCAATATTGAGAGAAATGCCAAAACGTGTAGGACAATACGTAAACAATGCGAAAAAATGTGTTAATATCAATATTAGATGGTCCAATTTTGCAGGAATTAATAAATATACGAAGCTTAATTAAATAGGAACACGTAACAATGATCTTGGGCATGCAGCCCTTTATAGTCAGATCTACATACATAAAACTTCATGCATATTTCCAACATTCGGCATGTGCTGAAAATCGGACTTACCTAATAGTCCGGTCAATTTAGACATTCTAGGTTACAAAAATTCCCACCCAGCTGAAAATTGGTAGGATTGTTCAAAACACCATCATAAATGAAATCTAAAAAGTCCTCATCGATCCGATACCTGGAATAAAAGTTACTCGGGGTCAAAGGTCACAAAAGTGGGTTTTTCGCGATTTGCAGCAAAACGGTAAGTTTATCATAAAAATCGTTTTAGTGAAAAATTGTATACCAGACAATTATCTATAAAAAATGTCAAAATACTTTTTGTCCTAAGAGCCACCGTTTCCGAGATATAACGATTCAAAAAGTTGGAAGACATTTATAGATAATTATCTGATCTACAATTTTTGTCTAAACTAATTTTATGATAAACTTACCGTTTTGCTGAAAATTGCGAAAACCCCGCTTTAGGGACCTTTGACCCCGAGTAATTTTTATTCCAGGTATCGGATCGATGAGGACTTTTTAGATTTCATTTATGATGGTGTTTTGAACAATCCTACCAATCTTCAGCTGGGTGGGAATTTTTGCAACCTAGAATGTCAAAATTGACCGGACTATTAGGTAAGTACGATTTTTAGCACATGCCGAATGTTGGAAATATGCATGAAGTTTTATGTATGTAGATCTGTAGATAAAAAAAAACTTACTTATGTCGCACCCTTAACTTTTGTTTTCACTTTTACAATTTGCCACTGCAGACTCCATTTTGCCTTGTAATGCTTAATAATTGTTTAAAACTACGCAGAAATATTAACGCACAAATAGTTAAATTGGAAGTGTTTAGTTATTTGCCCACTGTTTTTGGGTAAGTGGACGGAGGGGGAGGGGTCTTGGTACCTAACCCACTAGAAAGAGCATGGTTCACACTTTGTAAAAAGTCACACCTGATGCCTCGAAACCTTCCACATACCTCTGGAGAACCATTGGAAAATGGTCTAAAATCATCATTTTGACACCGGAAATGTAAACTCGATAAACAGTATTTTTGCGCAGAACACCTTTCTATTGTCTCACTCCAGAACTCACACCAAAATTCACAAAAAATTGCATTTTCAGACCGAGTGAGCGCAAGTTACAAAATTAGGTTTTACAATAAAGTGTAGACCCTTGACTACAAGTGTGTGTAAAATTTCTTGGATGGGGTCACCCATTCGGACATAATAGCCCGAAATTATTGGGCAAATAACTAAACCGTACCCAGTTAAATCGTTATTTGGTTTTTCTCAATCAACAATTGCACCAAGATGACGTCACGCACACAGCTGATTCTGTAAAATTCACAAAGAGCGGATTAGCGGTACCGCGATGGGCGCAATCTCTATTTCTTTCAATCGTGATGTGTATATATCGTCGCTCCCTACGAAGAGTAGCACATCTCAAATTACTCTGGAAGACTAGCACGTTTCACTATTCGCGTCGAAGACTAGCCCATTTCATTATTCGCGATGAAAAGTTGCACATTTCAGATTATCGCGTGGAAGACTAGCACATGTCATTATTTGCGTGGAAAAGAGCACATTTCAGATTCTCGCGTGGAAGACTAGCACATTTCATTATTTGCGTGGAAGAGTAGCACATTTCAGATTTTTGCGTGAAAAAGTAACACTATTCAGATTCTCGAGTGGAAGAGTAGCAAATTTCAAATTGTCATAAAATTTATTTGTTATTTGATTTGTCAACCAAATTCGTCGACCAAATACGAAATCAAATTTATTTGTGATTTGATTTGTAGAGCGAATCAATTTTATTCGTGATTTTTCAACTAAATACATAATACTTTTTTGTGCAGTGAAAATACGATTTTCAAGTATTTTCCAACCTCCAGTTCTACGCAAAGTAGTCCTTACCAAGTTTGTTATTAATTATTATATTTCTGGTTTTCAGGACTATTTAGGGACTTTTGGGACTATTTCGGGATTTTTGATACTACTAAGGG
This sequence comes from Rhagoletis pomonella, assembly GCF_013731165.1. Taxonomy (NCBI): domain Eukaryota; kingdom Metazoa; phylum Arthropoda; class Insecta; order Diptera; family Tephritidae; genus Rhagoletis; species Rhagoletis pomonella. The sequence goes on along the minus strand of NW_023458569.1, from coordinate 2,114,481 downwards.
ATCTTTGGGATTCTCGAGACTATATCGAGACTTCTTCCGGATTTTCGAGACTTTTAGGATTCTAGGGACCATCGAATTTTTCAAGACTTAATGTATGTATATCTATAAATATATGGAAAACAATGTCGATAAATATATCGATAATAATATCGATAGATATATCGATAACAATAAATATTTATATATATTGATTATATATCGATAACAGTATCGAAAAATATAACGATTGCAAAATCGATAAATTTATCGATATCAAGGTCGTAAATATAACGAAAGTTCTGAAATAGTCCCGAAAATGCGGTGGTAGTCCAGAAAGTCCCGAAGTAGTTCCAAGATAACGATATTGTCTCGACAATCCCAATATCTCGAAAATCCCGCCATTTTTCGTAGAACTGTAAGTCGGAAAATATTGAAAATCGTATTTGCGTTGCTTAAAAAAGTATTATTTAGTTGAAAAATGCCGAATCAAATTGCTTCGCTTTGCAAATCAAATCACATATAAATCGTAGGTATTATTTATTTGGTCGACGAATCAAATCACAAATAAATTTGATTTCTTATTTGGTCGAAGAATGAAATCACAAATAAAAATTATTTTGTATTTGGTTGATGAATCAAATTACAATTAAATTTTATTTTTCATTTGGTCGACAAATCCAATCACAAAAACAATTTATTTAGGATTTGATGCAACTTTCAATTCAGAAATCAATTTGACTTATGGATTTGTGATTTGACTAATTCAAAGTCACGCAACCTTGATTATATATAAGTTTTGTCTTCCATGCGACAACCTAAATGTGCTACTCCTCCACGAAAATAATGAAATGTGCTACTTTTCCACGCAAAAGTCTGAAATGTGATAGTCTTCCACGCAAACATCTAAAATGTGCTACTCTTCCACGCAAATAATGAAATGTGCTGCTTTTTCACGCGAGAATCTGAAATGTGCTAGCCTTCGACGCAAATAGTGAAATGTGCTAGTCTTCCACGCGAATGGTGAAATGTGCTACTCTACACCAAAAAATTTGCGCCTTATATAAGTTTTTCATTTTCAATCTCATAAATTGCTAAAATTTCAAAATAAAAAGTTGTCAAAACAAATTCTATGGGACAGTGAAATATTATTTTCTACTTTTTAGTCCATTTATAGAAGCGTGGTATATTACAAAGTTTTTTTTTATTTTATTTTTATTCTGAATATGTATTGTATTATATCAAACTGACTTTTTATTTATTTTCTCTTTCAACATACATGTACATATGTGCATAGATATAGCAGAATTAATTTCATTTAAAGAAATGGCGTTTCGTGTAGATCTGCTACAACGTAGTGCATATTTTTAGGCGTAGTAATAATAATTCCGTTGTTAAATATTTTACTTCCGGCGAGGAGACATCTACATTAGGCTGGGTCGATTTTGCATGGGGGAAAATAAAAGTCATTTGACCGTATTGTAATAGTAATATTATGATGTCTTAGGTCTAAGCCAATTCTTATTGGCCACGAAAGATTCATTTCAACTTGGTGATGTCTTGCTCTAGGTTGCACCGTTTGTGGGCCTGTTGAATGAACTTGTGTCTTGGTTATATGAACGATCAAACAATTTTGATTTTCTGGCAAGTTTTACAACTCATCGCTACTGTTGCGCCGAATATTTCGTGCTGCTGTTGAACAATTTAATAAAAATTTAATACAAATTTTGTTAGCGTGTTATAACGAACGGACGCTTAAAAATCTTTTGTATATTTGCCCTACTGTCTTTTTGATCTTCAAGCGACACTTATTTATATCATTTACAGTGAGTAGAAATATGGTCTGATTTTACTGTTAATTCTTGCACTTTTTACAATAGGTATTCACATAGTAAATAAGTATAATGTACGTATCTACATACATATGTACTTATGTACATATGTAACTTAAGGAGGTAGAGTTATACGAAAATATACAAGAGAGAAAAGCGGTACATTTCATATACATAAGTATGTATGTATGTAAGTGTGTACATAAGTTTGTCATTTTGTGTAGGCATTAACTAAGCTAATCACTACCGCTAGTCTGTAAAGGGTGGTCCAATTGTAGGAATCTGTATGCGCCCTTTCGTCGGTAACACTCCCTCGCCTGTAAACAAGTTATATATGACGCGTTTACTCTTCCTTTATACCGACATCTAGTACTGCAATCTTTGCGACTGGACGATGAAGTATTCCAGATTTGGTTTCGACCATCACGCTCCTAACTTGCCCATCTTTAGCTTGTATTACGTCTAAGATTCTGCCCTTTGGCCAGCAATTCCTCGGCAGGTCTTGATCAACTATCACCACGACATCGCCAATACGAACAGGAGGTAATTTGGTGAACCACTTGCTGCGCCGCGAGATAATCGGCGCGTATTCTTTCACCCAACGATGCCAAAATCGGTCTGCGAATTGTTGGGTCAGACACCAACGCTGGCGCACACTGCAGGTATCAGTGCATATAGGTTTATAACCATCGGATGATCCAAGTAATAGATGATTCGGTGTAAGGGCTTCATCATCGCAGCTGTCTAATGAAACGTAAGTCAGCGGTCGCGCATTGATGATAAACTCCACTTCCAACAAAGCACTTCTTAGGCTCTCGTCACTGAAACTTGTAGAAGGAAGTATTTGAAAAAGTACATTTTTTACAGACCTTATTAGCCGTTCCCATACTCCCCCCATATGGGGAGCACTTGGGGGGTTGAATCTCCATTTTGTTTGATCAAATGAGGAAGCGATATCAGGAAGATTTACGTTTTTTAAACAAATAATTTTTTCGGAAGCTTTAACATTAGTTCCGTTATCGGTGAAAATTTCTCTGGGATGTCCACGACGTGAGATAAAGTTTTTTATTGCCATTATACAAGAACTTGTGTCCAAACTGTGGGCAATTTCTATATGTACTGCCCGAAGAGTTAAGCAAGTGAACAGTACGCCCCATCTTTTTTCGCGCCTTCTTCCAATGACGACGACTAACGGACCGAAATAGTCGATACCGACATATGTAAAGGGTTTCTCGAAAGCGGAGAGCCTTGCAGTTGGCAATGCTGCCATTTGTGGCGGTTGTGGAGCCGCAAATGCATTTTTACATCTTTGACAGCTCTGACGAACCTTTCTATAAAGTACTCTCAGCCGGCTTATTAGATATCGCCCACGTATTTGATTAATTATTGCCTCATGCATTAGGTGATGGAAGCGTTCGTGAAATTCTCTGACTATAAGAAATGTGATGTAGTCACATCTCGGCAATACAATGGCATCTTCGTGATTATTCAGACGTTCAGCGCGGCTTTTACTTCTAATTATGTCGTCTGCGTCCAAATAAACATTGGCTGATATGAGTTTGCTGGATTTCTCTATAGTTTTGCCGTCTTTAAGTAAAATTTTCTCCCTTCTAAACTCTGAATCCTGGGCAAACCTGACTAAAAGTCTTTGGGCCTTTTGAATCAGATCGAAATCAACAGTAGATTTAGGCTTTCCGCCTGCCACAAATGCGCGTAGACGATCGATGTATAGAAAAAACGTAGCAACTGCTCGATAAAGTCGTTTCCAGTCAGAAAAGTATTCTATGTTCATAGCCGGAAACTGATTGTGAGCTTTCACAGCATATAAAACGTAATGTCTGACCTCTGAAGCATCAAAATCATCTGGTTTCGAGTCGTCAAACCGCGGCCAAACTTCAGGGTTCAGTAGCAAAAATTCTGGACCTTTGTACCATGATTGATAGTTGTACTTCGCTGAGACCTTCGTGCCTAAGTCCGCAGGATTCATTTTTGACGGCACACATTGCTATTGTTCCGCGTTTGATATCTCCAAAATTTCGCCAACCCGATGCATAACATACTGATGGAACTTTTTTGGGTCCATTCGGATCCATTGAAGAATTGTCCTAGAGTCTGACCACCAATATCTCGACGTAATGCCAAGGCGGTGTATGTTACTCACTACGCTTGCCAACCTCACACCAATTACTGCGGCCTGCAGTTCCAATCTAGGAATGGACGGTTTGAACGGCGCAACCTTGGACTTGGCAGCTACCAGGGTCACAGTGACATCTTTTCCTCGCTTCACTCGCAAGAAACAAACGGCTGCGTAAGCATTTTCTCCGGCATCAACAAACGTGTGAAGCTGAACGTCCTCCGAACCTTTCAACAATACGGAGTAGCATCGAGGTATTTCGACCGCTGTTATCAATCGCATTACATTTTTCCATTGACACCATTTATCATAGAGGTCGTCATTCACCGGCTGATCCCAAGTGATGCCTGAGCGCCATACATCCTGCAATAGAATTTTTAGTCCTATGGTGTAGCAACTTACAAACCCCAATGGATCGAAGATGGACATCAGGACTTGAAGCACTTCTCTCTTTGTTGGTACGAGTGGTTGATTGATAACGTCGCGTCGCAGCCTTGAAAATATACAAATATACTTGAAGCTATCTCCGATGGGATCCCAGAACATTCCGAGCACTTTTGTAGTGGATCCCCATTCTTTGCCAGTTTGGATAACGCTGCTGCTTCGTTCAAGTTGTTCTAACACGTTCATTGAATTGGACGACCAGCCTCTTATGTTGAATCCGGCACCGCCATGGATCTTCTGCACTTGACGCGCCAACTTCATTGTTCATCATCTTCGCTGTCGATGTAATCATCTACATAGTGGCTGTTCTTCACTGCGTATACAGCACGAGGAAATTCGTCTTTAAATTCATCTGCATTATTATCGCGGATGTAATGTGCGATGCATGGACCACAATTAAGTCCAAACGTCATTGCTCGCATAACATAAACGCTTGGACTGTCTTGCTTATCGCCTTCGTCATACCAGAGAAATCGTTGAGAATGCATATCACTCTGGCGGATGTTTATTCGGTGAAACATCTCCGAAATGTCCCCACATACCGCAACCCTGCCCACTCTGAACGATAACAAAATTTTAGCCAGGGGATTGAGCAAGTCTGGGCCGCGCAACAGAAAATCGTTAAGTGAAACGCCCTTGACCTTCGCAGCTGCGTCCCACACCATACGAATTTTGCCCGGCTTATTAGGGTTGGTTACAATAAATATTGGTAGATACCAAATCTTCTCTCTAGGAACCGCAATCTCTTCTGCTGTAAGTTTCTTGGCATACCCTTTGGCAAGTAAGTTGTCGATCTGGCCCTGAATGATAGACTTTAATGCAGGCTCCTTAGCAAATTTCTTTCTTAAGCACATAAGCCGCTGATGAGCATTAGTATAGCTATCTGGTAGCGAAATATTACAGTCACGCCACGTTAGGCCGATTTCAAAGCGATCGCCGACCTTTTAACATGTGTTATTCATGATACTCACGGCTTTTTCATCGTCTTCTGACATTAATTGTTGTGGATTTGGAGATTCCAATTTAAAGAAATTTTTCACCATTTCGTGCAGCTTGGTGTAATCTTCTTTACAGTCGCAAGTGTGAATATTCAGTTGACATTCCGCAGCACGTTCAACATCGCAGCCCTGCAGGGTCCATCCAAGCCGAGTTTTCGAGGGTATTGGCTGGGACCAAGTTCCCTCCCGTATTTTAAGAGGAACTGCCAATCTCCAATTGTCTACGCCAATTAACAAGGATGGTTTGACATTGTCATATGATGAGATCGGTAGCCCAGCAAGATGTGGGTAAATTTGTTGCATCTCTTGTGCGTGAACTGATTGCGCTGGTAGATCGAGATCTTCGACGGTATGAATGTTCTTCAAAGTATACTTGCGATCACTTGTGGTACTTGAGATCTCGATATCAGCTCTTATTGAGTTTTTCTCTACACGAGTTGTATTCCCCGTCCATCTTAAACATAGTGGATCTTCTTGGCCATCCAAACCGAGTTCGTTGAATACTCTTCTTTCTATTAATGTGACGGACGAACCCTCGTCTAGAAATGCAAATATGTTTGTTACTTTATTTTTGGAGTAAACTCGAATTGGCATAATTCTAAAAAGAGGTTGTGCTTTCCCATACCCATTACTGTGCGCGTTTACCTGTGCTGAGGGCTCAATTGCATTCGTATTTACTGGGTCAACATGATTTGTCACTGTGCTCGACCTGTGAAGCAAGGGATGATGTTTAGCTGTACATCCATCTTTACTGCAGATTCTATTCAAAAAACATTTGCGCCCATGTGGATTAAGGCACTGTCCGCAGAGATTATTGTTCTTTACGGTTTCCCACTTGCGCTGTAGTGAGAGATTCTTAAAGATATCGCACTGTGCTACTTTGTGAACGTCACTCTTGCAGACTTTACACTGGTTGCTTTTACGTTTGCTTCGTTCAACTTGCTGAGCCTGTGCGCTCACGTCGACGGTATGTGTATTTACCAAGGCGTTGTTTTTAGTCGGCGCTGGGCTTACCACAGTGCTGGCTGCTTCTGCTAGGTTATACAACCATTCACTGAACTGTTTGACCACAGGTAATTTTTCGTCTTTCTAGTAAACTGCCCAATTTAACTTTTGGCTGTTCGGTATTTTATCTACCAGCTCCTTAACTAACAGCGGATTATGTAGATGCATAACCATTTTGCAGCCTTCCATGGTTGCGCATATATTTCGCACACAAAGAGCGAAATCAATGAGAGATTCCAATTTGTCCTTCACCGGTGGCAATGCGCGTGCTCTATTCACCGCACGCTCGAGAATATATTCCGGTCGACCAAAGCACATCTTGAGAGTCTTGATGACCTCAGGTACCATGGATGGCAATAACAGCTTGTTTTTAACTACCTCCCGCGCCTTTCCTTTAAGGCTCGCTTGTAGTCTTATTAAATTCTCAGCTTCGGTGTATCCGGCAACAGCAGTGCTGTTCTCAAAGCTGCTGATGAAGAGTGGCCATTCATCAGGATCGCCACTAAATGTCGGAAGTTGCTTTGGAATAGCCTGCCTCGCAGCCAATTGTGCCGGTGATGGATTACACAGGTCTGCAAAAAAATGGGTTCGCAATGTTCTATAAAAGTGTAGTGTCATTTCCGAAGTAATTTTTTGCGTATAATCCGAATCCGGGGTTTAAATTTCTCTATCACGTCAGGACTTTGAGATATCCTAACCTAAAAGTGCAAAAAACGCTGTTTTTGCCCATTTTTGAGGTTATGTAGCTACGAAGATTTTGCTCTTCATAAAAAAGTAGACGTGGTATTTTAAAGTATAAGTCTTCCTCTTTTAAATGCCGTTTGCTCAAATATCTTAATTTTTCACTGAGATATCGCATTTTGAAGTCTCCATGTTTCTATGCTAATTGTATGTTCTTTGATATGCTATCTACCGACGAGGTTGATGTCTAGACTAGGTTTTATAGAAACTTTTATTATAGCAAAGGTTTCTGGACAAACAAGAAAGCAAGTTTATAGAAGCGTGGTAAAATGGTCTTGGGCGGGACGCAGTTCGTCGAGTCCGCTGGTTATTAATAATTCCCATCACTCCAATTCATTTTCGGCTACATCTTTGGGTTGTTCCACGAACATTTTAAAAAAACTGGAAGTATTAAATATTTTATTAATGATATAATACCGAACACATGACCTACGAGTCGTTCGGTACGAAGTCGTCTAGCAAATTGGGTTCCAGCAGCCTTACTTTTCTTGCGCATGCATGTTGTCCCATATCGACTGCTGAATGGAAGATCGACCTATCTCGGCAGCCAGTTCGAAAAGCCCTATCTCAAAAAACTTTTCAAGAACGCCCTATTTGAGAATTTGGTTGAAGAGCGCCCGATTTCAGAATTCGTTTCTTCAATCAGCCAGTTCGAAAAGCCCTATCTCAAAAAACTTTTCAAGAACGCCCTATTTGAGAATTTGGTTGAAGAGCGCCCGATTTCAGAATTCGTTTCTTCAATCAATTTCTGAGATAGGGTGTTTTTCAATAAAATTCTGAAATAGGGCGTCCTTGAAAAGTTTTCTGAGATAGGGCGTTTTCGAACTGGCTGCCGAGATAGGTCGATCTTCCACTCAGCAGTCGACATATTGTAATCAAATAAACATACTTAGAAGATATTAATCAATATTTCCCATATACCAAACGAAAAGAAATAACTTGAATTTTTGTCTAAAGAATCAAAAAATAAAATCATTCGAGCAATTTTTAAGAATTTTTGTAATAAGAAATTAGCTAATGCTTTCACAATTTATATTAAATTTGTACACAATATAACTTCTATTGCTCTAAAGGACTTATATTCCGAAAATGAAAGTAATATCTGCAAAACCTATGTTGCTAGAGCACTTTGAAAGCTCAAAATCGACCTCAAAATAAGCCAATATTTACAGTTGTTTATACGACAGAAAACGAAGTGATCACTTGTCAGAATGAACCTGTCGGTAAACTTGTGATTTTTCTTTAAAACCGATGCATTGTTCTTCTTCTTCTGAAATCGCTTTATTACTTCTCGAGCAATATACGTTTTTGTAAATCTCTTAAGATTAAAACTACAACATTTGAGAAAGACAGCCATACCGAAAGGTAATTCATTTATATGTTAAAAACATTTTTCCTATACAAAAGTATTCAATAGTAAAAAAATTCCAAATCGGGGACAATGCACCAAGCGGATAATAAATTACCAAATGGACCACCTATTGCAACTATGAAAGTGATCAGCTGTTTCGAAGATTGCAAGTTATTGCAAATTTTGCAAACTGCTCAGAATTTTTGCTGCTGGAGAATTTTGTGTGGAGAATACAAAAATACTCCTACCAAATTTAACTATCAGAAAGTCAGAATGGCGTCAGTTGCAAGTTTTTACTGGATACGCGTTCAATAACTTTTTCTGATAATTTAGTTTTCCCTTCAATTTTACTCGCTATGATTCTTTTATTCTCTCGCCGCTAGTACTTATTGGAAAATTTTATGAATAGACATGACAGCAACTTTTTTTTATTTAAAAAAGAGTTTCGTTTTTAATAAACACCACGTATTTACTTAAATAAGGTAGAAAAAGATTACTATATTTTTATGCACAAAAATTCAAATCTCCAAGTAAATGGAGTGTGGTATTTCGACATAATTGTGGTGCAGTACCGTATCTTGACAAAAATGTAATAAAAATGTCGATGTAGTACCAATGTAATTTTGGCTTCCAAAATGTACCAAAAAAGTACAATTGTACCATCAATTTCATCACTGGTACACGGTAGAGAAATCTCTCTACAGTTTCATTGAAATAAAAATCTCCGCTCTTAATTATGTTTACATTGTGGAGCAACTCTAAGAGATATTCACTATAGCTAGAGACAAAATAGAGAAATCTCAACTTTTCTCTATCTCGTCCTCTACATGCTGTGTACACGGTAGACAATAGTTATCTCTCGCCTAGAGTTAGTTTTCTATATCGAATGGTCAACGCTTGATGTATGTATATATCGACTGCTGAGTGGAAGATCGACCTATCTCAGCAGCCAGTTCGAAAACGCCCTACCACAAAAAATTTTTCAAGAACGCCCTATTTCAGAATTTTATTGAAAAACACTCTCAACCCTATTGCGAGTGTTGACTAGTAGTAGATAAACGACTGTTAGTCGATTATCGATTATTCGTGGTATTTTCGAAGTCGTTTTCTCGTTCAATAAGTGCGTGCGAAGTTTATAGTCCCTCATCCTTCTACAAACAATCAGCTGTAGAAAAATGAGCTATCAAAAACTATTCACAGTCGCTCATTGAACAAGAAATCGACATTTACCATACGTCTCCGTAGAGCGAAAAGTCTATTTAGCTTGCTAAATAGAGCGTAGAGTTGTCGTTGAGTTTTCGATCTAACTGCGTTGGACTGTGTACACGACGAAAAAGTCTCGCTAAATAACTCTCACGTAGACTTTATAGGTGAGGCTCTCGAGGTGAGGCTATTGAGTGTTTACACGTCTCTAGTGAGATTTTTGTCTTAATCTCGCGTTTTTGCTCTACTGTGTACACTTAGTATTACAGAGAAAACTAAATAAAGAGGATAGATAGTAAGTAGGGATGTGCCGGATAGAGATTTTTCCGGATAACCGGATTCCGGATATCCTGTAAAAAATAAGAGCCGGATTCGGATATCCGGTAGACTGCTCTCCCTTATAAATTTTACAACATTGTTATATTAGTTTTTTTTTGTTTGTTCAGCGACGTACTTACGGCCAGATTATTAACCCAGGGGCATCTCGAGCCGGGCTAGGGTAGGGTTGCCATAAGCCTGAACACATCGGGCAGGACAAATCATCCAAATAGAAAGCTAAGATACAAGTGAATATGGTGAAAATATCGCATGTTTAATAATATAACGAAGTATTTCAAAGTTTCAATTTTGTGGGAAAACGGAATCAAAGTTTTATTGATTCATACAGTTGGTATACAAAAAAACAGATGGGAAGACACATATCTTCGCTATATTTGGGAAGTTTGGTTATCTGTTAGACTGAACATATTCTTCTTATCAAGCTTATTAATTGCATAATGAAATCTCCAAAAACGAAATTTTGAGTTTCATCTCTATATTACCAAGCGAGCGATATATTCCTTATAAGTACAGTTGCTTTGTTTCTGGCATTAGATTATTTTGAAGTAATTTCTGATATTATAAGCAATGTAGTTTTGTGACATAATCCGTAAAGCTGAATGATTGATGACGATGAGTTGTATCCATATATGAGTAGTCCACTTGCAAAGTGCGCTATGTAACATTTTTTCCATTTTTAGTTTTTGGTGGATTACGTACCTGTATTTAAAGTAGTTTCAAGTCCACTAACAACACAGTACAAAATCTTTTTATATTCCGAAAAAAAAGCATCAAATGTTAACTCTTCTTCCAAAAGTCGCTATCATACTTGTTTATAAACTTTCAAAAGTATACATCTTCTGATGAACTTAGAATTTAGGTCGTATAGACTGTTAGTGTTATCTTATGTCATGTTATGTTATGTTATAATTTTATAAGGCTCTTATTTATCAAAATTTTCAGGTAATAATAAAAAAGATTCAATTTAAATATTAGTTGTTGTCGCAGTCGTTTTTTCAAATTTATGGCTTTCTATTATAAAATCACATAACGCTGTTTGCAAGTGGACTTCTCGTATGTAATACTTCTATACTGCTAGTACAAAATGATCGCAATGTGTTTTCAATTCGAAATCAAAGAAAGACAGCCTCTGATAATTTTTGTGATTGTAGAAGTATACGTATATATTTTTGTAAGCTAGTACATAGAATGAAATGTCATATCAAAACAGGGGCGGTTCAGGGAATTTAACAAACAAAGAAAAATTCTACGATCTCATATTTCATTCAAGCCGCATGCATATCGAGCCCTAACCGCGAAAATGACGTCGGAGACATTTTTTACAAGCTTTTATTTAACTTGGTCATACCGCGGAAATCGCGGAAATTTCCAATCGATTTTAAACTAACTTCCCGACAAGGTAGAGACTTGGAATTTCCAGCATGGCTCCAATCACGATGGCAATGCAATTTAAAATATAAATGAATTCCGTATATGGTCCAGGGGTCTTGATACAAAGGCGGTCAAAACATAGCAAAATTTATGGCTAACGGAGCGTAATTTGCCAAAGAACGTAAAACCACTATAAAATTGTTAAAGCTGCCGGCGGTAGTAAATAAGAAGTATAGTTGCAGGCGCTAGTAAGGAAATCAACTTCAACAGTATTTAATTTGCCAAACTGTTAAGTTTTAAGCACTTCTATTAAGAATTACATTATTTGGTTTCCTCACAAACGGAGTTATGGAAATACGGAGATACAATAAAAGTCACGCATAACTTGTATACACTATAGAAATTAGAAAATTTTAGTTGACAAAAAGAAGTACACGCAAAGGATTTCACAAAAATGAATTGAAATATTATTATTTTTCAACCAAAAATGGCACGGTTTGAGCCAAGTTGGCAGCCCTGTGTACGATGTGTTTCTTCTGATTACTGTTAAGGCGATGTGGATAATTATCCATTATAATGCATTATAATGCTGCATAGTCGTGTGCCATGGGATGGTAAAGGTAAAGGAAAATAATTGTCTATAATTAACATACCGAAGTTGTGAAAAGGCTTAGGCCCAATTTCAGATGGTAGTAGAGATTGTTGATTAACTTTCACTATTAATTATCGGATCATACATTTAATCTGAACTTAAATGGCCAATATTGGCTATTTAAATATGAGATATGCTACCCCCCAAACCACCAAGATTGATTGGTGGGTTGTTTAATCAATCCCACTAAATCCCACCAAAAGCAATCAGCTGTTCAGTGCAGTGCTGCCAATTGATTCGCCTATTTAAATAACGTTGATCTGAAACCCAACGAAAGCTAAATGGAATTTAAACAGCAATCCACAATTAAACTTAAATGCCGTTAAAATATTCATTTGAAATTGGCCCTTAGGGCCCGTTGTTCAATGCCTGATTAACACAAATCGGAGGTAGAGGCTCCGGTTAAATACAACAACTGCTTTATCGATCACATGTTATATACCTGATGTAGAAATCTTCGATAATGTGGTACTGGTCATAGCCATACATTGAACAACGGGCCCTTAACTTAGATGAAAATGCTTCAGTTTAAGATAGACTTTATATTTAAAGAACTTTTCTATTTAAAGCAACAAAATAAAATCTTTATAAGAGCTGTTTTCATTACATAAATGAAAATAAAAAATATGATGTAAAACAAAAATATTTTTTAAAAACAAGCTTTTATTTAACATGTACAATAAAAGGAATAAAATAAAGTAGTGTAACTTAAGTTCTTTTAGCAATAGATTTTTAAAACTTCACTAAAATGAATAAAATAAAATAAGTTAAGCTGTCGTCAAAGTTACTAGACGTCATTATGGACATTTTACCTCCGGTTTGTGTTAACCGGATATATAGCGGCCGTTAGTCAATTGTTGTCGTTTGACATCGTGAAACTCTCTCCCGTGCGTTTGCCATTCGGTTTCAGCATTCTACGCAAAAATTTGTTAATCAAATAATTTGGTGTTAAAGACATAAATCGGAAAAGTGCTCTAGCAACGTTACAGAAATTTTCATTTCCCGTGTATTCGTTTTAAGAGCGTACATGTCTACATATGTTGCTGCCACTGCCAAAATGTACAAATCCATACAACTGCACAAATCGTGTGATCTTCACTTAACAGCTTTTTACAACGCTTTTCTCAACTTGCAATGCTGTATGTCCGACCACAATTTACACTATAACAGGTCTATTCTGCACGTTACCGAAGATTTTGTGATCGGAAAATTTTAATACCAAAAAATTTTACCACTTCTTGTCACCGGGATTCTAGGTACGTTGGTAATGCAGTGAAAATATTCAGCAATTCAGCTAAGAAGATTTGTGGAAATTCCTGTATTGCATATTCCACGGGGCAATATTTTGTTACTAGCTTATGAGATGGTAACCAAAAAAACCGGTTACAAGAGAGTACAGAATGCGAAAAAGGTTTAAAAATTGACAGACACTTAAATTACCGGTTACAAAATTTATGTTGCCAGCGCAGAATAGACCTGTAAATGTAGCAAAGCTATTTATGGCAAATTCTAGATATCAACCTAGTCTAGATATGAACGTCGTTGTAGGCATCATATCAAGAAGATACAATTAGAAGACTCTAGATGTCGCCCCGCCAGAATAATAAATATATGCACTATTTACATACGAAACAGCGGAAATGGAAGACACGACATTTCTTTAAGGCTGCGTTTCTCCAAACTCATTTAAGTGGAAATTAATTTGAATTCAATTGTTTATTTAATTCTCATTTAAATTCTTTTCAGTTTCAATAATCTTTTTATTTAAGTGAGCAAAAAGTGGCTGTAAAACAGACTTGGCCAGCGAAAGCTTAAATTTTTACTAAGAGCTTTTGAAAGCTTTGACACGCTGTGTTGTAAAAGCAGGGCTGGTATACGAGCAAGCAGCAGATACACAAAATTATGGTCTGTGTATATTGATCAGCTGATTAAACGTGTAACATCTCTGAGTGTGGTTATTCTGATTTAATTTTTATTTAAGTGAAGAGCATAGGTCACTTAAATCAAAATTAAAAACAAATTAAAATTGATTGGTGAAACCAAAGATTCGAAAATTAAAGTAATTTTCACTTAAATGAATCTGGTGAAACGCAGTCTTACAGCCAGTTTCGCCAAACTATTTAAGTGGAAATTAACTTTAATTTAATTTTGTATGTAATTCTCGTTTAAATAATTTTCAATAAACTATTTATTTAAGTGAGTAAAAAGTGGTTGTAAACCAGACTAGGCCAGCGAAAGCTTTCATTTGTACTGAGAGCTTTTGAAAGCTTTGGCACGCTGTGTTGTAAAAGCAGGGCTGGTATACAAGTAAGCAGCAGATACACAATGATCAGGTCACTTAGATCGAAATTAAAATTGATTGGTGAAACCAAAAATTCGAAAATTAAAGTAATTTTCACTTAAATAATTTGGTGAAACTGGCTGTTAATGAAATTAACTCCTGCTATATGTATGTATGTACATATGTAGTATGTTTATACTAAACGTGAGCAAACAACATTTTGCTGGCATAGTCTTCTGTTCTCTTTCACTGCAAGTTGAATTATTTTAATATCCATTGCAAAATTTTGTACAGACAAGACTAAAAGTAGAAAAAATAAAATTAAATTAAATTAAAAGAATTTTTTAGCGCTCGGATTTTTCAATTTAATGATGAAACCAAAGGCGATATCTATTGATATGAAGGGTAATATATGTACGAATGCGGATATATGAATAACGACCGCTTAAAACCGATATCAAATTTGTACTTTCTCTGTAGAAATTTTAGGTCTATGTTATGTAGTTTGACTATTATCAATTAAATCAAATAAAATACCTCTTTGAGGTAAAATTTTCGAGTGACGAATGCTGACCTAGAAACACAAAATTTATGATTTCGTGACGAAGATTATACGCATTTTTTTTTACTGCCTTTGAAACGAAGGGAAAATCTTTTTTATTCATACGAATCGTTGCAAAAGTTCTGTTTTTTTATTTTGTGTTTCTAGCAGTAGACGCCCACAAGGCATACGAATCAAAACATCCTGAAACAAAACCTTCTTATTTTTGTTGTACTTTAATTCCTGAAAGTTTGAAAAAAATTAATTGAAGGTACGTACAGACGCCACATACATACCAAAGCATCTCGTAGTGGAGACACGAACCAAAACACATTTACCTCTATATCTTTCCAACTGGTAGCCGGAACTTAATAAATAAGGTATCGTTTGAAAGGTATTGGCCTATATAATAACACTAAATATGTTGGATGTACCTACATGTACCCAAATGCCCCCTTAAACCGGCAAAAGCAAAAAAACGTTTTTTGTTTCGCAACACTTTAGCCTAATTTTTAAGAATCCGCTTAATCGTTTATGAAGCTTGAATACATTTTCTGGACACACTCTGCAAGACCTTTCCAACGATATCTCAAACATGTCGATTGGACGTCTGGGTAAAAACTTCCAAATCTCGTGTTTATATAAGCGAGTCATTTCAGCATGCTACTGTGGCTGCTTTCGTCAATCGCGCGCACTGCCGTGCGCTGTGATCTAATGCTTTGTATTGCATTCGCTCCACGTTTTTCGTTTTCAATATCATATATGGTTTATAATGACTTTTGCTAAAATTTCAAAATCAACAACTGCCCCTTAGCTTAGATGAAAATGCTTCAGTTCAAGATAGACTTTACATATACATAAAGAACTTTTCTATTTAAAGCAACAAAATCAAATCTTTATAAGAGCTGTTTTCATCATAAAGGTTTTCTCAAGCAGCAGCTGTATGGTACCCCGCGGTATAACTCCGTATGGTAGGGCTGCCAGACGTCCCGGTTTTCCCGGGCATGTCCCGGTTTTAGACTATTTGTCCCGGTGTCCCGGTCCAACCTTAAAATGTCCCGGGTTTCGTTTAAGTGTCCCGGTTTTCGATTTGATTGCACAAATTTTGCATAAAAATTACTGCACTGAGAGAAAAAACGCTTTGTAATATTAAGAAAAATTTTATGAATTTACTGGGGGAAATAACGCATAGTAAACATGAATATTTTTTATTTGATTATCGTTTTGAAATCTTCGTACATAAAAACAATACTTTCATACCACGCATACGTGGTGTTGAATCAAACTGAACATTTGAATGCACATTTACATGTCTGGCTGTAGTTGAGTGCACGAAGATGCTTGCCACAATTTGCTCATTTCCAGAGTGTCAGGGTTCAAATCCCATTACAGACAGCATGGAATTTAAATATATATTTTTTTTAACTTAATTATGAAAAAGCATCCGTTAAGTGCAAAGCGCTTCATTTTAATATTGGCGTATTTCAATTGAATATTTCTATACTAAATACTAATATTTGTATACTTAAATTTATTACGAGTTGGGTTGGTGCTCTTGCATATGCGATTTTTTTTTTTTTAATTTATCACGTTTTGCACAAGCAATAATATAAGTATGTAGCTGAATACGTTAAACTGACATGCACAGAGTTTTACAATTATATTAAGCAAAAGCCAGAAGTTTTGAAACAAGCTCACAGCAACGAAACAAATGACTGATATTTTAATGTTACCTTGTATTAAATTTTTTTTCTTTCGTGAAACCTAGATTACTTATAAGTACCGTGCCGTACAAAATTATTGGCTCGGAGACTCTTTCATCTGATCACAATTTCTAATCAGATCTTTTAGAAAAATTTTGAAAATGTAGCTTTTCAGCCAATTAGTAAAGTGCAAGTCTGAAATTACCAGAAAATTTCGTTGATTTTTTGCAATAATTTATTTTTTGCTGACAGTGTCTTCCACATACAAAAAAATGTCGAACATAGTTTGTATGGAAGAAACTCTCAGTAAAAACAATACCAAAAATCAACTAAATTTTTATGGGCTGCAAAACTTCATTTTCAAAATTTTTATAAAAAAGTCTGAATAGAAAGTTGCGAATTTGTATGCAAAATTATTGCATTTTCCCGAGTTTTGCACAAAGTTTAGAAATTTTATTTTTATGTTTTCTGATGTATTTAGTATAAACTGTATTTTTATAAGGAACAAAAAAGGTACATGCATTGTGGAAAATTCTCTGTACTTTAGTTGTGATAAATTGTTTTGTTTTGCTGGTGTACGTTGTAATGATCTCATGTTTTTATGTTTTTTTTTTGTCAAAATAAAATTTTAATACATCCTTTCGTACGTAATTTTTGTCGAAACGAAATGGAAGGGAGCGAGAGGCCTCTCCCCCCCTTAAGTGTCCCGGTTTGGCAACAGAGATATCTGGCAGCCCTACCGTATGGCATGTTTACCCATGTATGGATTTACATATATAAATTTGTATGTAGTTAACTTACAAACATACTCAGTAGAAATTCTACACATACGACATCGCTGTTGGTGGCATGAGCTTCCCTGCAAAAAATGGGACTAATCCCGGATGACTCCGGGATCAATCGCAAAGGAGCATGCGACTAATACCACTTTTGATCTCCTTATATGGAATGAACTGATCGCTTTTGTTCGAGCATGTCCTATGAAGAGCCTAATTGTTCACCTTTATACCCGAACGGGTATAAAAAGCGACTAGTCACTTTTAAAAAATAAAAATAAAAATTTGCGCCAGCCGCGATTCGAACCGGGGTGCTCAGTTTTGTTAGGCGAATACTCTCTCTGTGTGCCAACGCCGCACATGAAATTTCATTGACTAAGTGCGCACATATCATTAAATCGTTAATAGTACCCGTTAGGGATGAGTCGGGGACTAAGTGATCTCCAATTATACCCGTAAGGGATGAGTCGAGACTAATTGATCTCCAATAGTACCCGTATGAGACTAGTTGCGACTAATTAATGCCCAATTGTACCCGATTGAGAGGAATCTCGGAATACTCTCTTTAGAGATTAGTCGCACAATTTTTTGCAGGGTTGCTGCTGTGTATACATGTGTGTGTATGAATTTCAAAATAATTTGTAAGAATCTCCACATGCACAACAAACATACAACCTAAATGTATACTATGCACTTAGCTTTAAATTTTAACATTTTCGCAGCTCCCTATGTTTATCTTCAGCTAAAGCAGGGGCCACAAGATTTGTTCATTTGAACAGTTACAGAGTGGTGTTGTTTGAAAGTTGTTATTGAGCTAAACTCTTTATTTCTTGACTGATATTTTGTACAGTGACTGCCAAAATGTACAAATCTGTACAAATGTACAAATCGTGCGATCCCTGCTTAACAGCTTCTTTACAGCGTGTTCACTACTGCTAGTGATAGCAGTGCGTAATTTGCCGACGCAACTATGTAGGATGGTTTTAGGCAGTGGTATGATAGATTCTATTGTGAATTCCTTGGTAAGATAAAATACCGGAAATTAGTTTGAATAAATCACCTGCTAACCTTGGGATATTTCTATACGAATTTCTGTAGAGCACCTAGCACCAGGTTTGTACTCGAAGTGAATGCTTAAATTAAATAAGACACCGATGCATTTCTGATAATGCTCCTAATTACCGACACATTGGGCGCGTTCATAAGATTAAGACTGTCTAACCGTTTACTATTTGTCCTCGAAACGCACAGTTGCGTAGTTCCGCTCAGTTCAACAGTTGACAACTTTCCGCCATTTTTTCCATCGTACATTTTTTTCGCTACCTGGATTCAACGTGTTTTGCTCAGCCTAAACAGTTGATCGAAAAGATTTACGCCCTTAATAGAAATATTATGTCCTGGTTATATAAAATAAATCTAAAAAGTTCAAAATAAAATAATGAAAAAAATATATTTTTAAAAACAAGCTTTTATTTACATGTACAATCAAAGGAATAAAATGAAGTAGTGTAACAAAAGATTTTTTAGCAAGAAAATTTGGTGATAACTGCACTAAAAAGTTACTAAAAGCCATTTGGTGAAAGGAGTTACTCAAACTCTAATGAAAATTACTAACAATTTGTACTAATTTACTTCGTTTTTAAAAAAGTTTGTCGTGCGCGAATTCAGCGTACATGCATAATTGGTTAGGAATGTATATGTATGTATGCAGATATTTAAATGCCGGTTTGCCAAAGTTGTAGGTATCTCTACCCTCCTCTATTCCTTGTTTACGCAAATTTTCCCATATCTACATATACGTAAACATACATACATATGTACATATGTCCTTGAACAACAATCCACAAACACGATTGAGAGAAATAGAGAATGCGCCCATCGCGGTACCGCTAATCCGCTCTTTGTGAGTTTGACAGAATAAGCTGTGTGCGTGACGTCATCTTGGTGCAATTGTTAATTGAAGAAAACTAAATAACGATTTAACTGGGAACGGTTTAGTTATTTGCCCAATGATTTCGGGCTATTGTGTCCGAATGGGTGCCCCGATCAAACAAATTTTACTCACACTTGTAGCCAAGGGTCTACACACTAATTTATTAATAAATTCGGTCGGAAATATGAACTTTTTGTGAATTTCGGACTGAGTTCTACGCAAATATACTGTGGATGGATATACAAATAGAAATGTGTTCTGCACAAATTTACTGTTTATCGAGTTTAACTTTCCGGTGTAAAAATGCAAATTTTAGACCATTTTCCAGTGGTTCCCCAGAGGTATGTGGAATGTTTCGAGGGATCAGGTGTGACTCTTTTAGATATCAAGACCCACGCCCAATCCCCCTCCGCCCACTAACCCAAAAACAGTGGGCAAATAACTAAACATTTCCAATTTAACTATTTGTGCGTTAATATTTCTGAGTAGTTTTGCACAATTATTGAAACATTACAAGGCAAAATGAAGTCTGCAGAGGCAAATTGTACAGCCCAGCAAAATTAGATAAATTTGTTAGGAAAATTGAAAAAAATTAATAACAGCGATTTTTTGAAGCAGTTTAGTTCTATTTGACAGTCGTTCATGGATCCACAGTCTTGCCCCTAAATTTCATTTGGCAACATTCCGCCAACTTGAATTTAAGTTCTTTTGGGCTTTTTCCTATTTGTAAGATTATTTTATTTTTCGTAAAAAATGGTTATATACAAATCTGTAGAGAATTTAATTTTCCTCATTTGTTATATAGAAGCTTTTTTAAAAATAGCATTTTTTGTTGTAAAAAATTAGCAAAAACTGCAAAAAAAATTTACATTGTCACGGTTTTCGCCAATTTTTAACAATTTCTGTTGAAAATACATAGCATACTGAAATTACAAAGTTGTAGAGAATTTCATTCTCCAAAACTTTTGTGCCTACCTTTGTTTTGTGCGACGCTAAGATCACGACAGGGAACGCGATAAACATAGCGGTGTACGTGATGTGCCGTAAAACGTATGTCCACACCACCGTTGCGGTAGAGGTTTTCGGCGCGTTTTTTTCTTATTTTCCCCAGTAGGCCTAATCCACAGGCAACGTTTTTTTTTACGAAAGCAGGTAAAGGTGTGGAAATGAGTTTTACGGCGCATCGCGTACATCGCTATGTTTATCGCGATCCCGGCCGTCATCTTAGCGTCGTACAAAACAAAGATAGGTACAAAAGTTTTTGGAAATGAAATTCTCTACAACTTTGTGATTTCAGTATGCTATGTATTTTCAACGGAAATTGTCAAAAAATGGCGAAAACCATGACAATGTAATTTTTTTTTTGCAGTTTTTGTAAATTTTTTATAATAAAAAATGTTAATTTTAAAGAACCTTCTATAAAATAAATGTGGGAAACTAAATTCTCTACATATTTGTATATAACCATTTTTTTCGAAAAATGCAAAATAAGCTTGCAAATTGTAAAAAACCCAAAAAACCTTAAATCCAAGATGGCGGAATGTTGCCAAATGAAATTTAGGGGCAAGACTGTAAATCCACGATCTACGTGTCAAATAGAAGTAAACTGCATCAAAAAATTGCTGTTAAAATTTTTTTAATTTTTTTCCTACCAAATTTATCAAATTTCTCTCGCAATTCCACCAAGATGACGTCAGCAAAAATTACGCTCAAAAATCCTCTCTTATGGGCGCAATCTTATATTCTATCATTCTTGATGCACAAATACATTTTTTCACAAAGGATTATATTTTGTTCAGGTATACAGCATAACTGCTACAAGTAGCAATTATTTCTTAGTTGTTTTTTGTTTCTTCGGCACAAAAGATTATACTATCTATCCTCTTTATTTATTTTTCTCTGTAAAGAAAAAATACATGCATAAATACATACATACGTACATGTATTCGTCTTTACTTCGGTCGAGGTTAGAATACGATGTATTTGTTCGGAGACCTTTTCATACAGTTCATGTGAACAGATTGGAGTCTGTTCAGAGGGCTTTTATACGCTTTGCTTTGCGTCCGTTGAAATTTGTAGACCCTATTCCGTCCTATCGTTCTCGTTGTTTGTTGATAAATCTCATGTCCTTAGAGTCCATGCGTACTTTTTTATCGATGTGCTTTGTCTTTGACACAATTGTAGGCTCTATAGATTGCTCGCACCTCCTTATGAAAATTCGTTTTAATGTTCTCTCACGTATTCTTCGTTGTAATGAATTGTTTTTTTGTGGGTGTTGTTAAAACTGTTTATGGTATGAATGCTCCTTTAAGGAGGACTCTCTCCCAATTTAATGCTTATTCTTCATCTTTAGACTTCGATTTCTCTTACTCAAAGTTTACTTTTAAGAATTTACTCATAAGGCACTTGTCATAAGGGTTTCCCTTATTCTAGGTATATATTTGTCATATAGTCTGTAAGCGTCCTGTTTGTTGATAATAATAATAATAATAATAATAATATACATTTTTAAAAAAATATCGTACAAAATAATCTATGCTTATGTTTATAAATATATTTTATTTTTTTTTTTGCGTTCTCTGGTTGCACCACGCTCGCTGCGAGTCCGCGCGGCAAGCGGCATGAAAGAAATAACTAGCGACTCCGTGGAAGTTTCCGTGTTTTTTGAAGTGAAACTTCTTTAGCGGCGATTGGTTCTTCTTCTTCTTAATTGGCGCTGTAACCGCCTAAGCGATTTTGGCCGAGTCCTAAACAGCACGCCAGTCATTTCTCTTCTGTGCTAACTGACGCCAATTGAAAATGCCAAGTGAAGCCAAGTCCTTCTCCACCTGGTCTTTCCAACGCAGAGGAGGCCTTCCTCTTCCTCTGTTACCAGCAGCGTTGAATATTTTCAGAGCAGGAACGACATGGCCAAGCCAGCGGAGCCGCTGAATTTTAATTCGCTGCACTATGTCTACATCGTCGTAAAGCTCATACAGCTCATCGTTAAATCGTCTGCGATATTCGCCATCACCAACGCGTAAAGGTCCGTAAATCTTTCGCAGAATCTTTCTCTCGAAAACTCCAAGCGCCGCCTCATCAGATGCTTTCATTGTCCATGATTCCGCGCCATACACCAGCACAGGCATGATGAGTGACTTATAGAGTGTGATCTTTGTACGACGAGAGAGGACTTTACATCTCAATTGCCTACTCAGCCCAAAGTAGCACTTGTTGGCAAGAGTGATTCTCCGTTGGATTTCAAGGCTGACATTATTATTGGTGTTAATGCTGGTTCCCAAATAAACGAAGTCGTCTACTTTTTCAAACATGTAACTGTCAACAATGACATGGGTGCCAAGACGCGTATGCTCTGACTGTTTGTTTGATGACAGGAGATACTTCGTTTTGTCCTCGTTCACCACCAGACCCATTCGCTTTGCTTCTCTATCCAATCCCGAGAAGGCAGAACAGACGTAGCCCTTGTTTTTACCGATAATATCGATGTCGTCGGCATACGCCAGCAATTGTATGCTTATAAAGTATTGTGCCTGAGCGGTTCAGTTCTGCGGCTCTTATTATCTTCTCCAACATAAGATTAAAGAAATCACACGAAAGGGAGTCCTCTTGTCTGAAACCTCGTTTTGGTATCAAACGGCTCGGAGAGGTCCTTCCCTATTCTGACGGAGCTGGTGGTATTGCTCAACGTCATTTTACACAGCCGTATTAGTTTCGCGGGGATACCAAATTCAGACATCGCGGCATAGAGGCAACTTCTCTTCGTGCTGTCGAAAGCGGCTTTGAAATCGACAAATAGATGGTGTGTGTCGATCCTATTCTCGCGGGTATTTTCCAAGATTTGGCGTATTGTGAATACCTGATCTATGGTGGATTTTCCAGGCCTAAAGCCACACTGATAAGGTCCAATCAGCTCGTTGACGGTGGGCTTCAGTCTTTCGCACAATACGCTCGATACGACCTTGTAACCTATGCTTAGAAGGCTAATTCCGCGGTAGTTGGCGCGTATGGCGGGGTCGCCTTTCTTGTGGATTGGGCAGAGCACACTTAAATTCCAGTCGTCGGGCATGCGTTCATCTGACCATATTCTGCATACGAGCTGATGCATGCACCTCATCAGCTCCTCGCCGCCGTACTTGAATAGCTCGGCTGGCAGGCCGTCAGCTCCAGCAGCTTTGTTGTTTTTCAGCCGCGTAATCGCTATACGTACCTCGTCATAGTCAGGCGGTGGGACAGCTACTCCATCATCATGGACTGGGGACTCGGGTTCGTCTTCCTCACTACTTTCAGCGCTGCTACCATTCAGTAGGTTATAAAAGTGTTCCCTCCACAATTTAAGTATATTCTGGACATCGGTCACTAGGTCGCCATTGTTGTTCTTACAGGAGTTCGCCCCGGTCTTGAAACCTTCCGTAAGTCGCCTAACCCTCTGGTAGAATTTTCGGGCGTTCTTCCTGCCGGCCAGCATCTCAAGCTCTTCGCACTCACGTATTTCGGCCTCTCTCTTCTTATTGCGGCAGATACGTCTCGCTTCCTTCTTCAGTTCCCTATAACGGTCCCACATGGCTCGCGTTGCGCCCGATCGCAGCGTGGCCCTGTAGGCGGCATCTTTTTTCTCTGCGGCTTCTTGACATTCCTCATCGTACCAGTTGTTCTTTCGGGCTCGCTGAAATCCAACTACTTCTTCGGCGGCGGTACTTAATGATCGGGAAATGTGGTTCCACTGCTCGCGTACGTCGGATTGTTGAAGAGTGCTCTCAGAGAGCAGGTGTGTGAGTCGAGTGGCGAATAAATTGGCCGTCTGTTGTGATTGCTGCTTTTCGACGTTAAGCTTTCCTTGCATTGTTGGGCGCATATTTTTTGCTGCACAGAGGCGGGTGCGTATCTTGGCTACAACAAGATAGTGGTCCGAGTCGATGTTTGGCCCTCGGAGTGTACGTACGTCCAAAACGCTTGAAGCATGCCTTCCGTCTATCACAACATGATCGATTTGGTTTCTCGTTTTTCGATCTGGAGACAGCCATGTAGCTTGGTGGATGTTCTTATGCTGGAACCTAGTACTACATATTACCATATTTCGGGCCCCGGCGAAGTCGATCAGCCTCAGTCCGTTATCGGACGTTTCGTCGTGGAGGCTGAATTTTCCGACAGTGGCGCCAAAGATCCCTTCCTTGCCCACCTTGGCATTAAAATCGCCAAGCACGATTTTGACTTCGTGTCGCGGGCAGCGCTCATATGCACGTTCCCAGCGCTCATAGAAGATATCCTTGGACGCCTCATCCTTCTCTTCCGTCGGGGCATGGGCGCAGATGAGCGAGATGTTGAAGAATCTAGCTTTGATGCGGATTGTGGCTAGACGTTCGTCCACCGGGGTGAACGCCAGTACTCGGCGACGGAGTCTCTCTCCTACCACGAATCCAACACCGAATTTGCGCTCCTTTACGTGGCAACTGTAGTAGACGTCGCAAGGCTTCACGCTTACTTTACCTTGCCCCGTCCATCGCATTTCTTGGATGGCGGTGATGTCAGCCTTTGTCTTCCCGAGGACATCAACCAGCCGGGCAGAGGCACCTTCCCCATTAAGGGTCCGGATATTCCAGGTGCATACCCTTAAATCATAGTCCTTTATACGTTTGCCGTGGTCGTCATCAGAAAAATGGGGTCTCATCCGAGGCTGTTTGCTTCTTTTCATTGGGCGGGGTTTTAACGTGGCGGGACCCAAACCCAGCGCACGCCAAGTTTTACGCCTTCTCACTTTAGCTCGCCCCAAACGGGTGTTTGGTTGCTACCCAGAGGATACGTGGATATAAATATCTGGATGTTGTGAGCTGCGATTTGAACCGTACGCACA
Source organism: Rhagoletis pomonella (assembly GCF_013731165.1). Taxonomy (NCBI): domain Eukaryota; kingdom Metazoa; phylum Arthropoda; class Insecta; order Diptera; family Tephritidae; genus Rhagoletis; species Rhagoletis pomonella. Next base: position 2,089,353 of record NW_023458569.1, on the reverse strand, counting down.
AGAATCGCTTCTGGCCACTCCCAGGTGAATGGCAGTCAAAAGTTTTCCACTTCTGCGCACGGAACCATCCTCCTGCGCACGGAACCATCCTCGATTGGTTGGTTGGGATTAAATTGGCAAATTCAACGGAAATTGCACACGGAAATGATGCAACGGAAATGGTTGGGGCTGAAACAAGTGCTTCTTGTGTGTATGCATATGGTATTGATTTAACAAAACTTTGCTCATAAAAGGTTAAAGAATAACACTTAGAAAAAGACCAATACAAGAATGAAAGTAAAGGTGAGTACGTACATAGATAAAGAAAAGGATAAAGGCAAAGGTAAAAATAAAAACAAAAACAAAGATGCGTAAAGATATGGGCAAAAATTAAGACCAAGGTAAATTTAAACACTTCACTTATACAAGGAAAAAGATGAAGGGGAATATGTAGCTGAAGAAAATGATAAACATAAAGTAAAGACAAAGAGGAGGATGAGGATACCGATAAAAGTAAAGATGAAGATGAGGGAAGAAAGATTAAAATAAAGGTAATTATAGAGGAAAGGATATAGAGAGAGACACAGAGACTCAATCTGGGAACTATTTTG
>NW_023458569.1:2088462-2088663 GCF_013731165.1 Rhagoletis pomonella | reverse complement strand
AGTGATTTTCGGGATTCTCGAGACTTATCGATAAAATAATCGATATTTTTATCGGCTTTGTTATCGATATTTATCGATTTTGTTATCGATATTTACCGATTTTGTTATCGACATTCATCGGTTTTGTTATCGATAATTATCGATTTTGTTATCGATTCTTGTTGATTTTGTTATCGACATTTATCGCTTTTTCTAGCGATA
>NW_023458569.1:2060963-2088452 GCF_013731165.1 Rhagoletis pomonella | reverse complement strand
ATTTTTTCTCGGTTTTGTTATCGATATTTATCGATTTTGTTATCAATATTTATCGATTTTGTTATCGATATTTATCGATGTTGTTATCGATATTTACCGATTTTTTATCGATATTTATCGATTTTGTTATCGATATTTATCGATTTTGTTATCAATTTTGTTATCGATATTTATCAATTTTGTTATCGATATAAATCGATTTTGTTATCGATATTTATCGATTTTTTATCGATATTTATAAATTTTGTTATCGATATTTATCGATTTTGTTGTCGATGTTTTTATCGATTTTCTAATCGATATTGTTATTGAAATTTTTATCGAATTTGTCATCGATTTTGTTATCGATATTTTGATGGACGTTATAATTGATTTTGTTATCGAAAAAATGAAGATAATGGAAAAACAGAATAACATGAATGTTATTAAAACGAACAGTGATAGAGGTGTGGATCTACATACCTCGATGCGGGTACTTAAGCGAACATAATTACTTATGTAGTTACATCTTCTTGTTAACTTACATAAATACTTGAATAACAACATTTAATGAAGTATACATAGTTTAAAACCAAAATCGTAGCATTAGTTAAACACACAAACAAGTAAAGAAAAACTTTATTAAAAAAAAATATTTAGTGCAATGATCTGTAATTTTTACAAGAATTAAATTGTGGGTTGGTTGGTCAAGGTTGGACATATCATTTTGTACCAAATTCAAAATGATATTGTTTGCCACTTATGTTCATTTATTAATTTTTAATGTTTTTTAATCAATTAAAATGCGGTTCATTCCCTAACAAATACCATACAAACCTAAGCTTAAGATTTTGTAGAACGCTTAAAAAAAAATTCATCATAAATAATTTCAAACTTTTTTCTCAGTGTTTTCTCTCAAGTGTTTTTTGAGTAAACAGTTTTATAATGTGCAAGTTTCAAGTCACCGTTAATTTTTTAGAATTCATTTACCGAATTTGAAAATACGTAAATATTTTAAGGAATTTTAAAAGAGCACTTAAAAGGGGAAAATTATAAGTAAAATTGTAAATGGGGCACGAAAAATTGAGGAACTTAGGCGGGTTGGGTAAATAATCGTGGAGGTACTTAAAAGAGGGACTTTCTTCTGATTATATTAAAAAATTCACGGTGTCCAAAAATGTTGGTTACTTAAGCGGGTTAGGTACTTAAGCGGGGGGTACTTAAGCGGGTTTCACTGTATATATTAAGGATTGATATTCAATGTAAACGATTGTAAAATCTGATCGAGAAGTAATAAATATATCCATCTGTTTATAAATTTTTTTTATAAAAATTAAAAAATTTATACAAAACAATGATTATTTGAAAAATTGAAACAATCAGGTTAAAGCATGTCTAATTAACTATTAACCGGAAAAAATCAGCAAGATACATGCTATGAATCAGTGGATAATAAACAATTACTGAATTTATCAAAAAAAAAGTTAATAACAATAACTCTTGTAAAACTTCGAATTTCGCAAAATTGCTCAAATTATATATATTTTTTATGGTTGTAAACCGAATAAAGTGATTTGTGCGAAAAAATCTTCACCGTCCAATTTTGGGTGGCCCACTTGAGAGATTTTCACTCTTAGCGAGAACTTTTTTATAGAACTGCGATAAGTGCATTAACGTTTTTAAGATTAACGAAGTTGTAGAAACCATCGTATCGGTTGTGAAATTGTCTTGGATGGCATTGAAAAAAAACAAGGATTCAGAAAGGATTAAGAAGTAAGCACACAACATGGTACTTTAGATAAACTTATGCCTATTTTAAGTTATTAAACATAAGTGGTTTTTGCAGTACAGTTAAATAAATATTACTTGCGACGATAATACGAAGATTATTCGGTCAAAAGTTTTAGGGTAGGATGATTTTTGACCCAATTAGAATTTTTAAGGGTAATCCAGACATATTTTTTAATCCTGCAATAGAAGATCCCAATTTTAGCTCAAACATTTGTTTATGATGACAGAATAAGAATGCGCAGGAAAAACGGATGAGCAAAGCGTTTTGGGTAAACCTTGCCCAAGCGAACCGTACGTGTAACATGGCTAGTGTTTTGTGTAACGTTACCAGTGCCCAAATTTTATGACCAAAAATTGTCAAAAACCTAAAATTTACAACAATTGGGTATGCAGGTGTCCACCTGCATTCATTGTAAATGAGATACTGAAAAATAAGCAATATTCGTTCACCCATTTCGCAGAAATTTTAAACTTTCTGACGCACCCCATCATTGAATTTCCAAATAGTGTAACGTATCCCGTGCATATGCGAATGCCTATAACTTTGAAACCAAAGGATTTATTAAAACCTTTATTTTACAGAGACATAGGTTTGACCATGTCTAATCAAATCACCTAAAAAGCCCAGTTGGTTTTGTGTTATTTAATGGACAATTGATTCATATTTTAGAAATAATTCGTACGAATGTAACGTAGCCAGTCAAATAATCGACCATATGTATTTTTGATGGACGGCAAACCTTTTTGTACATTTTATTTTATTTTGGGCCTTTTTACTTGGATATTGTGGTACACAAAATTTTGATAAACTGGCAACCGTGATTTAGAGTTTGCCAAATTGCGAAAATGGGTTTCTTAGCATTTTGCTGTAGTGTTGTAAAGAAGTGCTTAAATTTTGTGAAAAAAACATGCTATAAGGGGATTTTCGGTACATATGAGGAATCCATTTCTGCGCTTGACTTTTTCTAAAAACTTCCACCCGAGGGCGCAACAGTGAAAATTTTCAAATTTTCTTGGAAACCTATTTTCGCAATTTGGCAAACTACACATTGACTTTAGACCCATCGTATCTTCGGGAAATTCGCTTAAATCTTAAACAGACGACAGCGTTGATCCGGATCCACTCGGGAATTAACTGCAGTTGATCCGGTATGCTTTTAGACTTACACGTAGAATCCTCCTATGTTATAAGCGCATGGTAGAAAAATGTTGACCCGCCCTAATGACAATACATATTTATAGTGCCGGGCAATAGTATTGGCACAGAGAATTTTCCGCAATGTATGCAAAGTTTTTTATTTTTTTTTCTAATTTCTAAATATAGTTCAAAAAAAGATAAAAATTAAATCTCTAAACTTTGTTCACGATTCACGAACAATCAATAAATTTGCATACATACTAGTTTGCAACTATCTAATCAGACTTTTGCAGAAAAATTCTGAGTACGCAGTTTTATAGGCGCACAGTGGTCGGAGAAGGCATGATTTACGCGAAAAATTTAAAGGGCTGTTACGATTATAATAAAACTGCGGTATCGTAGTATTGTTGCAATTCTAAATTCGAATATGCCATAAAATTTATAGTTTGACGGTTGAGAACTGTCAAATCAACTGACAATTTCTCTAAAATTAAATATTTTTTTTTTTAAATACCACGATTAGGTTTTTTGACATGCTGATCACGAATTTTATGTCAAATTAAAACCCTGACAGTTTACAGCTGTCGAATGGACTATGAATTTTTCTAAAAATAAGACAATCTTTTTAAAAATGCAACTGATTAGGATTTTAGACATGCTGATCACGAATTTTATGTCAAATTAAAACCCTGACAGTTGACAGGTGTCAAATGGACTATGAATTTTTCTAAAAATAAGACAGTATTTTTAAAAATGCCGCTGAATAGGTTTAAGGACATGCTAATCACGAATTGCGTGTCAAATTAAAACCTTAAAGTGCTGAACACATTGAAAGCGATGAGCTTCGGGCCACAACTTCCAATTTGTTATCTTTATTATCTAAACGCTTTGTCGATGGCGGCATGAATTTTTTGAACGCGGCAGCGACATCATGTATTTGTATGAGTTTGACTCAAAAGAGGAGGAAAAACCTGTCGATGGAAAAATAGAAATAGGTCTAATCTGGCCACAACCACTGTCGTAGACAGTGCACGGACTTCGAAAAAATTAATATTGGTAGGTTTTACATACAAAAATTGGTAGAAGTTGGTAGATTTTTTTAAAAGAAACATTATTATATAGTTTTTACTCATTTAGGATAAATGAAAGCTAATTCAGGTAAGATGGTATTACCAAAGCAGCTGAATTTTCGCCTTGGGGATTTTTAATGTCAAAATGATGTATTTGTTGTAATTCTTATTGTCATTATGGGTAAAATTTGTTAGTGGAATTTTTGTTTTTGAACTTTTGCTGTCACCTTATTATATGAATTCGCCTTGGAATAAATTGTATTTCTTTATAAAACAATAAAACATTCAACAAAAAAGGTATAAATATGTAGCACATCAAAGTGGGCCCAAATCATGGCATCCGTGATCGAATGAATCACGATTCGAATCGAATGAAACAAAATGACAGCTGTTTTCTCTCAAATACATTTTGAGCTGAAAAAGCGAATTCGCTACTAAAAGCTGTAAAGAAAGTTCCGATTCGAATTTGATTCGATCCCGGATGTCTTGATCTGGCCCTGTTTTACAATAAAAAAAAAAACAATTACTCTGCACTTCAAAATTTTTTTATTAAAATTGGTTTTGAAATGATCTAAGTTTGCACACCATTACTTTGGCAGTCTCCCACAAAAACCGTATTGCATACGAAAAATATTTCCATAAACAGTTGGTTATGGTCAAAGTTAACTCCTCATGTTTATTTTAGGTATGTTCCATGATAAAATATGTACATACTGTGTTCTTTTAAATCTCTTTGCTTTCTTTCGGGAAAATATTGGTAGATTTTAGGCTTTGTTCGTAGAAATGGTAGAAAATAAAAAACAGCTAAAAAGTTGGTAGATCTACCAATAAAGTGGTAAATTCCGTGCACTGGTCGTAGAGTAGCTCTGTCGCCGCCAAAATAAATATCTACATAAGAGTATGTGTTAAAATAATTTGACAGCTGTGGTTCTTAGCCCGTCGTTTTCAATGTGTTCAGCACTTAAGGGTTTCTGAATGTCGAAGGGGCTGTCCATTTCTCTAGAAAAAAGGAAAACTTTCCACGAATTAAACGTGCTATGTATCACTTTCAAACTTTTTCGGTTGACAACGGTCAAACCAACTGTCATTTTCAGTTGAGTAACACAATTTTTTTTGTTTAGCAAAATTTTATTCTATACTATATATATTTATATATGTAAATGTGAATGTCTGTTTGTTTATTACCTTATAACTTTTGTACCGCGACACGGAATCGCATGAAACTTTGCACACTTAACTGCTTTTACCCCGGGAAGGTTATAGGCATAGAGAAATTTGGACATTACTAGAAAAATTACTAAAATTATCATGTTGTATATCTCTTGAAATATTTGTGGTAGTGTACTTGAACTTGGTGTCGATATAAACGAAATTAATTCCATACTCATGAGAAACAATTAGCGGTTTAGGAAAAGGGGGCGTGCACGTGAACTTGAAATTTGGTATGCAAACATATCTATAGTAGGTGCTTACAGTAAGGTATATATACATGAGTCCTTAAAAGGGGGCGTGGCACATCCCAAAGGCGTGGAATTTTTTATCAGCTATAATTTCGGAACCATAAATCACATGAACTTGAGGTTCGGTATGCAGACATATCTATGGTAGGTGCCTATAATAAGGTATATGTAAATGAGTTTGTAAAAGGGGGCGTATCACATACATAACATAGAAGTATACGATAATTGCATTGGAAATTGGATTTATGTTAATAGGTGCTTTGAAGTATTAAAAACATGTTGTGAAATAATATTAGAGTTATTATTCCGAAGAAATTAGGGAGCTAAAATTTAAATATTACAACATTGGTATTTCTACGATTATATAATTTATTGCAGTTCTTTTAATCCAAAAAAAAAAATCACCTGCTGTGCCAAAAAGCCAGTATTGCATTTCTTTCGATAACACCCAAGCTATACAACTGTCCTACCGTATTCTGCTATCATGGATATAGTAAAACTAATGCAGAAATAAAATATAACATCTTTACGCAAATTATTTTTCCTATTTGTATAAAGACGTGGGGTGAAACCCGCGGGTAAAAGCTAGTTTATTATATACGAGGGAACATATCTAATATGAATTTATGATCGAATTATAAATAATAATAGTAACTATATTTATAAATCACGGATAGTTGGACGTCTGGTATATGTATGCTCAGCCCAAATAATTTGATCTAGGCCCCAACAGTTTTTTTGAGAGTTTTTTTAATATTCAAAAACTAGTTTGAAATTTGTAATGAGCGAACTTATGAATATTCAGTTTTTTTGTTGGATTTTTGAAAATCTACTTCAGATTTCTTAAGACACATCTTATAAATGATATGATGCTAAACATTGAATAAATTATATTAATCTTTAATATTATAATACACTTTATGTTATTTGGAAAAACTGCTTAAGTTGGTCTAGTGAAATAAAAATGACCGCCACACTTTTTGGAGCGAGTATGCACGGATTTTCTTTTCGTAAATCCTTAATGGGACCTTTGCATTAGTTTTTGGTAAAGGAATGAAGATCCTACTCGTATCTACAAATTAGGTACACCTTTTTGTAGAAAATATTTTTTGAAAAATAAGCAGTGTTACTAAGGTGTTGCTAATTGAGCAACCAAGTTTTATTATGTAATATTTGATATGAAATCATTAATTTCCATGTTTAAGAAGTAAGACCAAACCAGCAATTACTGCTATAATTAAAAGTTTTCATTAAATTTTTTTTAAGAAAGTTATCAACTCATAACTGTTAGAACGGGCCACGATAGAATCGTTCAATTAAACGGATACAACGGCTTTCTCAGCAGATATTACTGAAAGTAGTAACCAGTTTTGAGTTCTTTAGACATTTCTGAATAAGAATAGCTTTATTCCGGTTAATTTATCAAAGTTTTAGAATATGCCTTTTTCGTGTAAAACATGGTTTCTGCGGTGAGGCCATTCAATTTTAGGGCACAAAATGCAAGCTTGAAGGCGCTAAAACCCGCTTTGATTTTTGGCAATTTTTTTTTGCGGACGGTGTTATTATTTATTTTTTAAAGAAACTGCGTGAATAAAAGTCAAAAAGTTCAGCCTGTTTTCCGTCATGGACTTCCGAACTCGATTTTTTATTAGCTTCAGTTTAGAAAATGACCATTTGCTGAACTCTTGGTGATCATGAAAGAAAGATACATTCTACATGCATGACGGTTGTTTGTAACAGCCTAAAGGAATCGAGATAGATATAGACAAATGTATACATAAATGATCAGAATGAAAAGAAAAGTCGATTTAGCCATGTCTGTCTGTCCGTCCGTCCGCCCGTGTACACGATAACTCGAGCAACAATTGAGATATCTCAACGAAATTTGGTATACAGGTTGCCCTTTATCCAAGGTAGGCTGCTATTGAAAATGGGCGAAATCGGACTGTAACCACGCCCCCTTCTCATATAACGGTATTTTAGAAAAATGCAAAAACTATGATATTTCAATAAATATTGGATCCAAATTGTTGAAAATTAGTATGTGAAGTAGAATTTTGGTATAAAATATTATGAAATTTTTGGAAAAGGGCGTGACCCCGCCCACTTATGATGAAATACTATATCTTAGTAACCGCTTTACTAATTAGATTATTACAAACTTTTGGATTTTGGGCGTGACGCCGCCCACTTATCTCGGTAACCGATTTAACAATTTCTACCATACGTGGTGTATTTAATAACCTTGGTACGAAAAAGCAATTCAGTGAAAATTATTTAAATCGGACTAGAATTGCACCGGTATCCCGTATAACGATAATTTTTGGGTATATGAAAACTCCGATATTTGAATAACTGAAGACGTTAATTTCCTTCAAGTTAACACTTATAACAATCCCCCTATTCGGAAATGCAGAAAACCAAAGCATCAGTCTCTTTTAATTTTAAACTATGATTGCTGGAAAAGCCCAATATGTTCAACTAAGTTCCAATTCGGCTTCTAACCGCGTTTGCGCATATTGCACATTTCCATCAATTCTTCTTCTTCTTTTTTGGCGCTGTAACCGCCTAAGCGATTTTTGCCGAGTTCAGTAAAGCACGCCAGTCGTTTCTCCCCTGTGCCAACTGACGCCAATTGGAAACGCCAAGTGAAGCCAAGTCCTTCTCCACCTGATCTTTCCCTCGCAGTGGGGGCCTCCCTCTTCCTCTGCTACCACCATCGGGTTCCGAGTTGAATACTTTCAGAGCTGGAGAGTCGGTGTCCATTCGAACGACATGGCCAAGCCAGCGGAGCCTCTGTATTTTAATTCGCTGCACTATGTCCATGTCGTTGTAAAGCTCATACAGCTCATCATTCCATCGTCTGCGGCACTCGCCGTCGCCAACGCGTAAAGGCTCGTAAATCTTCTGCAAAATCTTCTCTCAAACACTCCAAGAGCCGCCTCATCGGATGTTGTCATTGTCCATGCTTCTGCGCCATATACCAGCACGGGCATGATGACTGACTTATAGCGCGTGGTTTTCGTACGTCGAGACAGAACTTTACTCCTGAATTGCCAACTCAGTCCAAAGTAGCACTTAGGGGCAAGAGTGATTCTGCGTTGGATTTCAATGCTGGCATTATTATCGGTGTTAATGCTGGTTCCCAAGTAAACGAAATTCTCTACTTTCTCGAAATTGTAACTGGCAACAGTGACTGTTTGTTTGATGACAGGAGATACTTCGTCTTGTCCTCATTTACCACCAGACCCATTCGCTTTGCTTCCCTATCCAACTTGAAAAAGGCAGAACAGACTTCGCGGTTTTTGTTACCGATGATGTCGATGTCATCGGCATAAGCCAGCAATTGCACGCTCTTGTAGTAAACTGTTCCTGAGCGGTTCAGTTCTGCAGCTCTTATTATCTTCTCCAACATCAGATTAAAGAAGTCACATGAAAGGGAGTCACCCTGTCTGAAACCCCGTTTTGTGGCGAACGGCTCAGAGAGGTCTCTCCAAATTCTGACGGAGCTGGTGGTATTGCTCAACGTCATTTTACACAGCCGTGTGAGTTTTAAGGGGATGCCAAATTCAGACATAGCGGCGTATAGGCAACTCCTTTAGTGCTGTCAAAAGCAGCTTTAAAGTCGACAAATAGGTGGTGAGTGTCAATCCTTTTTTCGCGGGTCTTTTCCAAGATTTGGCGTAGTGTGAATACCTGGTCTATGGTGGATTTGCCAGGTCTAAAGCCACACTGATAAGGCCCAATTAGTTCATTGACGGTGGGCTTCAGTCTTTCACACAATACGCTCGATAAGACCATGTAACCTATGCTTAGGAGGCTGATCCCGCGGTAGTTGGCGCGAATGGCGGGGTCATCTTTCTTGTGGATTAGGAAGAGCACACTTAAATTCCAGTCGTCGGGCATGCGTTCATCTGACCATATTCTGCACCAGAGTTGATGCATGCACCCTATCAACTCCTCGCCACCGTACTTGAATAGCTCAGCTGGAAGGCTGTCAGTTCCAGCAGCTTTGTTGTTTTTCAGCCGCGTTATTGCTATATGTACCTCGTCATAATCAGGCGGTGGAACGTCGACTCTGTCATCATAGACTGCATGCCCGGGTTCTTTTTCTCCACAACTTTCCGTGCTGCTACCATTTAGTAGGGCGGAAAAGTGTTTCCTCCATAATTTAAGTACGCTCTGGACATCAGTTACTAGGCCGCCATTATTGTTCTTACAGGAGTACGCCCCGGTCTTGAAACCTTCAGTAAGTCGCTTAACTCTCTGGTAAAATTTTCATGCATTCTTCCTGTCGGCCAGCATTTCAAGCTCTTCGCACTCACGTATTTCGGCCTCTCTCTTATTATTGCGGCAAATACGTCTCGCTTTCCCCTTCAGATCCCTATAGCGGTCTCACATAGCGCACGTTGCGCCCGATCGCAGCGTGGCCCTGTAGGCGGCACCTTTTTTTCTGCAGCTTCCTGACACTCCTCATCGTACCAGTTGTTCTTTCGGGCTCGCTGAAATCCGACTACTTCTTCGGCGGCGGTACTTAATGATCGGGAAATGTGGTTCCACTGCCCGCGTATGTCGGTTTGTTGAAGAGTTCTCTCTGAGAGCAGGTGTGAGAGTCGAGTAGGAAAGCGCTGGCTGTCTGTTGGGATTGCAGCTTTTCGACGTTACGCTTTGCTTGCATATTTGGCCGCACATTTTTTGCACAGAGGCGGGTGCGTATCTTGGCTGCAAAAAGATAGTGGCCCGAGTCCATGTTTGGGCCTCGGAGTGTGCGAACGTCTAAAACACTGGAAGCGTGCCTTCCGTCTATCACAACATGATCGATTTGGTTTCTCGTTTTTCGATCCGGAGACAGCCACGTAGATCTTTTTATGCTTGAACCTAGTACTGCTTACTACCATGTTTCGGGCCCCGGCGAAGTCGGTCAGCCTCAATCCGTTGTCGGACGTTTCGTCGTGGAGGCTGGATTTTCCGACGGTAGTTTCAAAGATCCCTTCCTTGCCCACCCTGGCATTGAAGTCGCCAAGCACGATTTTGATATCATGACGGGGGCAGCGCTGCAGACTTCAGTGAGCCCTTAAACCGAATAAGTCGGAGTGGCCCCACCGAAGCTCCCTCTCTTTCTGCCGTGACCCAAGGCTCCACTCGGATTGGTTACCGCATCTCGCACATGGGTTGCTCACGTTGCCCAGAGTGCGCGAACGAGGACGCAAGAGTCGGGATTGAGTATAGCCATGCAACTGTAACTGCATACCCAGCGCAACGACTATACCCCATTGCACTCCAATTATCCATCAATTATAGTTTAGAAATAAAAGAGACTGATGCTTTGGTTTTCTGCGTTTCCGAATTCTCAATTCTCTTAACAATAAATAAGACTATTATAGTCTTTTAGATTGTTTAAAGAAAGTTGGAACGACAATAGTTGATAATTGCGCCGGGTATATAAAATTTGGTTTGGCCCGAACTTATACTTCTTTACTTGTTTAAAATACTTTTATTTATTTTTGCTTTATTTTCATTTTATTTGTTATTTTTAGCACAAACGAAGACAGACTTATGGGCGTAAAATCCCTAGGGGAAACAAGAGAGCCTTTTCCGGCCTTGGAGGTGAACGCAACACTGACTACTCTCCAAGCCTTGTGTATGTACCCGGCCCTCACGCAGTTGGCATAAAAAGAAGCCAACCATTTGCACGAAACCTCCAGACCCTTGAAGACCTGAAGTTTTCGAACGAATTTATCGCCCAGGTCATGTGCGGATCGTGCAGAAAGTCGGAGCAGTACAGGGCCTTATGTACAAGATATTGAGGGGAAGGTAGGTGGGGGGGTGAACTCCCTGATAAACAAAAATCTTTTGGGTAAATGTGTAAGGAACCATCATAAAATTAGTACTATTTTGGGATTTTTAACTTTTTGATATTTTCTTCCCCAACTTTGACTATCTCTGGGGGGAAAAAACGTACTGAGCTATAACTTTACAATACATAAAAAAATTGCTCATTTCATAAGGATTTTAGAAAGGTGGCACTCTTACTATTTCGAATATAAAAAAAAGTTATAGCCGCTTTTGTGGGCAAAGGACTGAGACACGCTAGAATGTATTTAATAGATTAAAATTTAAGTTGCTCTTGTTACCAACCAATGACATGCTAAATAGTACAAAGGTACATTATTACCTACTCCTGATATTATTTTATGTTACTTTTACCTGAAAATTTTTTGTTTATCAGGGTGCTCTCCCCCCACCTACCTTCCCCTAAAGTTTGGCAGGTTACTTCTGGGACACCCTGTATACTCATAGAGAGTACGAAAGATACTCAAAGTAACACCTCAAAATTGTAATCACAATGATTTAAATCAAGGCGGTCGAGACTGCGGTCCGCGGACTGAATCCACTTCTATTAGGGTAAAAAACGAACTAATTATGTCTTTGATTGACTCGCCTTCAGTATCTCCTTCGTTTCATTCAGGTATATTTTTCGTATTTTTCATGAAATATGTTCATAAATGTTATATGTAGAAAGAAATAAAAATTTAGGGCACTGCGCCACTGTGGGCCGTGAGATATTTCATCAGTTGTGTCTAAAATGTAAAGCAATGGAGCGTATCGCCCAATTGAAAATTACGGAAGACGTTATCGGAAAGGAATTTCTTTTAGTCTTTTTTGTTGAATATGGTTTGGTAAAAATAAATTTTAGAATATGGATCGTAATTTTAAATATTAAAGATCCCGTCATTTCAAAAGACATTTTATATAAAAAATTATTAAGACGTTAAGGCAGATAGATAACTCGATTCATTAACTTTCCAATCACCGTAATAAGATCTAGAAATAGGGAACTTATAAGAAATTTGGTTAACCCAACGTGATTATTTTATCGATATTTCACAGGCGTTTAATTTTTATTTTTAAGTACATTTCTGTCAGTTTTAGTACGAATTAAGGCTGTGTGCAAAGTTTGAGCGAAATCGGAGGCCATCTCAAAGAAAACCAACACTTTTTAATACATTTCATAAGGATTCGCCGTATAAATGTGTAATTAGGAATTTCTAGATGATTAATGCATACGGGCATAGATATTTTAGCTAATGCCGTATTTATTCTTGGTCTACCCTTGTCTGTTCCTCTCTTTATAGTTACACCAAAGCATGGACCGATACTAACCGGTGGTCGGCCACGATACAGTAGTGAAGACACTGTCCGTATGAACTGCACATCGGGGCCATCAAAGCCAGCGTGTCATCTTAGTTGGTTAATTAATGGCATACATGTGAACCGAACATTTCTGCGGCAATACGATCCTGTCATTGTCGGACGCGATGGCTTAGAGGTGGCACGAGTGGGACTAGAATTCCGCGTCAGAAGAAAATATTTCAAACACAGCGATATGAAGGTGAAGGTAAGTAAAAACTATTCATTATTTTATACGTCGCTTGTTTATAAAACTTGCTAAAAGAACATTGATTGGGAGCATATTTCGCAATCAATTCTTGCTTTCATATACATTAGGGTGGGTCGATTTAAAAATCGCTCATTGCTCTGTGAAAATCGTATTCTAGGAATCAAAATAAGAAACTTTGCCGAAGGAACCATACCTCTAAAACGAATTCTGATGTCCCCCAATTTGGGTCGAACTTTTGGGTAGGGGCAAATTTTTAAAAATCCCACTTTGACCCATTTAGAGTGCTCCAATCGAGTCCAAATGTATGACCGACCCCCTCTAACTTTGGACGGCCGATCCACCCATGCCAGTGGCACTCCCCCTGGAACTCCCCTGGGGGGTTCCCCATACAATCATTTCAAAAAATCACCATTTTTGGCCTTTACATGAAAAAATCAGCTAATATCTATTTTTTCTCTTAAGAAATTTATTTAGTCAGAACATATGTAAATGAAAAAATTAATTTAAGTGAGTTATAGAAAAGAAACTAAAAAAAATTATTGTTTGAAGTCTTTTTTACTTTTCAAGTCTGGGCAATTTCGCACGGCTCTCTAATGTCGTCGCCATAACAGCCTCTACATTTTCCGGTATAACCCGTTTGGAAACACTAGCTAGCAATTGAACATGTCGTTCCGTTCCTTGTATGTGTGATGGAATTTTTGGATCATTAAACGGTGGATCATCTTGATTTAAATATTCTTTCAATGTATCGTACGGAATGCTTCGCGTGAATGGTGGTTCAAATACGATATTTATATCATTCAAATTGATCATTTCCGTATAACTTGTGCAATTAAAGTTTATATCTGGTTTTTTATAAACTCTAAGTTCCATTGGCTCGTCAACATCGGTTCGATAGCGTAGAATTTTATTGATGGCACAGTCGAGCTTTTCTTTGCTATCATCAAACAACATTGATAACAAGATATTTTCCGAATGCGCATAATATGAATTATCTTTAATTACTTGATTGACAATTTTGCGTAAACGAGGTTCTAGAAATCGTGACCAACCAATGAACTTGAAAAATAATGCACTGCCGTACACGACAGAGCTGTAATACTTGATATTGAAGTACATTGGCACATAACATTTAATTATAAATTCAAGCAGAATTCTTAAATTTGCATCTGGATTTTCCGTTGTCACATATAATCGCAATAATCTAGCGGCCTTGGTGAGCCACCGGGAATGTACAATTTTCCCTGGTTTGATGTTAGCCAGATCCACCGGGCCACATGGGCCATGTCGTATAAGTACTTCGAATCGGTGGAAAATTCAATTTTTTCTGGAGCAGGGGGCATATTTTGCAACTCAATTTTCTGGAAGCCGTCCACCACCTGAAAATATATAATAATAAAATAATTAAAAATGGTTGACAATTATAATAAATGAGTGATAGCAATAACTTACCGGAAGAGTTTCACAAGTTTCGATTTGACGGCTCAGTTTTCCGGTTGCCGATCTTGGTCCAGTGCTGGTTGATTTATCCAAAGCTTCAAACAAATGCCGAAACGGAAGTTCGTTGAAGTGTAGAAGGCAAACGAACCAATGCAATGGTCTTTTTAACAGCAATTCGAATCGTCGTATAATTCCACCGTGTGGGCCAGTGTTTGTTGGCTCACCGTCAGTGCATATTCCAATTAATGCATCCAGTGATATATTTTTATCGTTGAAAAAACCATTTAATTTGGTTGTTTTGTATTCAGCGGTTTCATGTTCCAGTCTTACGTAACCAATCAATTCAGAATTGGGTTCTCTCAAATAACAAGATGAGGTTCTTTTACCATCCTAGTATGATACTTCTCATCAATTTTATCTATCGTTAAAGTATCATCTTTTCTGCCATCGAATGAAAACGCTAACAAATTGGGATCATCTAACCGTTTGCGAAGCACTTCTTGTCTGCATTTCTCTTTTTCTCTGCGAACTTTCGATTTATCCATGATGAGAGGTTTGCCATGCTTATCTTTAATTTTAAAATCTTGCAAAAGAGCGGTTCCCAATGCTGATGCTACTCTGTCAGGCACACCAAATCTGTCACATACCAAGACAAAGTTAAAACAATCGTATATCTCTGTGTATTGTGAACTTGTGCTTCTATCCATATCTTCTTGAACCGGGATCTTGGTATGTTGGTATTGATGACATAGACGTTGCTCCTTGCTCTTCAGTTTCCATCACAAATGCATCCATTGTTAGTCTTCTCTGATTATGTTGATCGTGCATGAACTCTTTGAGGCGTTTGGGAACCCAGCCGCATACACATGGAGCTGCCTTCAAATCGCATTTACATGTTCCAATGTAAAAAATTGTTTCCAGAGATTTTACATACTCTGTAAATTGTTGGGTGTTGTTTCTTCTCTTGATTTGCTCTTGATACTTGTCAAGCAATTTATTAAATTTATTAAATACACTTTTTTTCAGCATTATTTCCATACCAAGTTTTTCCCAAATTCCAATCAACTTATCTTGTACTTGAATAGTGAATGATTTATGGGAAAACTTTTTTTGTTCTGTTTTAGCACGTTCGCTTAAGTAAAAATAATATCTCAAGATATCCAGATGGGTTGGTAAATTAAGATCAGTTAAATCAGTAGACACACCAAAAACAGTAACATCATGCTTGGGTATATGACTCATTGGGTTTTCGATAGTTGTTGATGTAGTTGCTTCATCTTGCGGTGTAGAGGATGGTGGATTCATTGTAAACTTTTTGATTTGGAATGGTCACTTCACTTATTATTTTTTTTGAAATATTTTTTTATCTGAAATTAGCACTTCACACTTTGAGTTCTTCACAACGACTTAATGCATTCACAAAAACTGTTGCGTTATATATGGTCTACGAGACGAGGTAATAAGAATGAAATGGTAATTTCAATTCTACCTGCTGTGTCTTGTGGTGCCTTAAAAAAAAACAACACAAGCAATTTTACGATCTGCAATTGTGTCACAGTGATACCTTCATTGTTTAAAAGGGTTGCGGTGCATTCCAGTGATACCTTAATTGTTAAAATGGTTGCAAAAAACGCGCATTTCTTAAGAAGGTGCCTTAAAATACCCACAAAAAGGGTTGTAAAAACAACCTTCATTTCTTAAGTAGGTGCTATAAAAAAACTACACAAGTAAGTTTACGACATGCAGCTGTGTCTTAAAAAACGCACACAAGCAATTTTCCGATTTGCAATTGTGTCACAGTGATACCTTCATTTGTTAAAACGGTTGAATAAAAAACCCACACAACTATGTTTACGACATGCAAATGCATCACAGTGATGCCTTGGTTTTAAAAGGGTTGTAAAAACGCTAATTTCTAATAATTTTTTTTTTATTTCTTTTCTATTACTAAGTTAAATTCATTTTTTCATTTACATATGTTCTGACTAAATAAATTTCTAAAAAGAAAAATAAACTCCAAAAAGAAAAAACATAGGCATTTCGCTGATTTTTTCATGTAAAGTGCAAAACCGGCGATTTTTTGAAATGCTTGTATGGTGAACCCCCACGGGGGTTCCAGGAGGTGTGCCACTGGCATGGGTGGGTCGGGCCTCCAAAGTTAGTGGGGGTCGGTCATACATTTGGACTCGATTGGAGCACTCTAAATGGGTCAAAGTGGGATTTTTCAAAATTTGCCCCTACCCAAAAGTTCGACCCAAATTGGGGGACATCAGAATTCGTTTTAGAGGTATGGTTCATTCGGCAAAGTTTCTTATTTTGACCCCTAGAATATGATTTTCACAGAGCAATGGGCGATTTTTTTGCCTCCCCACAAATCGACCCGGCCTAATATACATACATACGTATGTAGTTGGTGATCACTGATCAGTGTTGCCGTTTTATCCCTTTGGTGGCTAGATTTAGCTACCACATACTTTTTTTGCCCTTTGGAAATGTGTCCCATATTTGAACGCATTTCTAGTAAATCTGCATTTTTAAATTTTTAATAGGACGACAGGATTTCTCTCAAGGACATCGAAAAAATTAATTAATCGAAAAGTATAGCGGCTTTTTAACGGTGTATTACAAGGCAGCAAAACGATATGTTTTCCAGTCGAATAATTTGTGTATGTCCTGAAGGATTGCAATTGTAGAACATTTTTTAATAGGTGTGACAGGGCGTATGATGAACATTAAATTATTAAATTGAACTTGTATTACAAAGTTGTTTCCTCATTTAAAAAAATACCTTTCATAATATTAAATAATCAAAATAAATCGTTTTAGTCTTTGACATGTCCTCTCGGGTTGATATAATGGTTGTACTTCCGTATGACATAAAAAAAATTTAACTAAATATAATTTTCATATCGTACTGATTTACAACAATTGAACAGCCTGAAGGGACATATAAAATAAGAAAGCATATGATTTGGTTTATTTAATATTTTGTAAGGCATTTTTTTAAGGAAAAAGAATGTAGTAGAAAAGTTGAATTTAATAATTTTGTATTCATCATACGCCCTCTCGCACCAAATTAAAAAAAGTTCAGAATACACGTTTTCAGGAGATACAAAAAATTTTTTTCCTACTAGAAAAGATACATATGTACGGCAGGATTTCTCCCAAGGACATCGAAAAAATTAATTAATGGAGAAAGCATAGTGGATTTGAAGGGGTGTATTACAAGGCTGAAAAACTATATGTTTTTAGTCGAATAAGTTGTGCATGTCCTGATAATTTGCACATTTAGACCATTTTTTAATTAAATTTTTAAATTCAACTTTTTTAACAAATTCTTTCCCTACTTTCAAAAAATGCATTTCATAATATTGAATAAACAAAATAAAGTGGTTTAGTGTTTGACATGTCCTCTCGGGTTGATTGTGAATGTGGCAGTATTAATCAGAAAATTTGAAAAATATCCTTTGAAATTTTTATCCTTTAGTAAGATTTAAATTAAACTAAGATTCTTCAAAACTCATTCAAAATTAAAAATCTTGAAGGATAATCTTTTTAAAGGATATTTTTAACATGTTCCAGAAGGATAATTGAAAACAAAAGTTATAGTTAATCTTGTTTCGAATTCTTCTTTCATTTGATAACCATATCTCCATATTTTGTTTAAACTTTTGGAAATATATTATAATTTATGGTCCTTTGGAAAAAGTCCTGACTACCAGGTAAAAAACCAAAAACGCAGATTTACTAAATATTATGTCCTTATGCTGTAGGGAGTATAGTAATACCGTCTAATAAAGAAGTAAAAGGAGTAAATTAACAAAACACGCGAACTGCAACAAGCTTATTCTGATAACTTTGACCGCAAGTCGGCACGGGTTGCCGTGGTTAGAATTGCATAAAATTTTATTTGGATATTTTTTAAGATAACACCAATGAAATGAGGGGGAAACAATGTTGGTTTTTTGGGACAGTCTAATATAAATATATGTATTGTATGTTCCTTACGTTTTTATACATACATACTGTAAAAGTGTTAGGGCTGTTAACTTATCTATTAACGATTTATAGTTTAAAATAGATACGTTTACGGCCCTTAATATGCTAAATTTGTTAAATGGCCCATCAAGTCAATTTCATTTCATTTATTAAAAAGTAATTAGTACAATAAGATATAAAATCTTTTATAGCACAACATACAAATATTAAAGGAGACTAAAAAAAAAATACAAAATTTGAGACTAAATTTAAGTCATATTACTTGGTGCATTTATATAAAATGTATTTAATAATCTTTTAAGGAAAAATAAGTTAAAAAAAGAAAGATAAGCGATATAAATAGAATTAATGAAATAAATTACAGATGATGATTAAAACATTAATTTAGATGGCCAGTTTAAACCTAATTTTGAGAAAAATAATTATAAATAACTTGTCTGTAGTTGCTTTGGTTCATAATGTTCTTCGTAGCAGCCGGAATGGAGTTCCAAATATGTATGGCATTGACGAAGAACAGCCTTGTTGAACTCACATAATAGGTGCGTTCGACAAGTCAAAAATTTGTAATAGTTTTTCCAAATTTTTACTAGATGGCGTTCGATAACGACAAAAAATTATCCAACACACAAAAATTGAGAGAGCAAGCGTTCATTTTGATGCAAGAGAAGCGTTCATTTTGTACTGGCAAAATTTTAGTCAGCAAAAATTATCCAACACGAAAACATATGATCACAAAACATATGGTTGCAATTTCTGTAAACAAACTAAATTGAATTTTCCGAGTTTTGGTATTTATATGCTTTTTGGCTGCCTGCTATGTGACTTTATGATACCGCCAACTAGTTTTTACTGCTAGAAATGTTCCTGGCGAACATTGAACGTTCACTTTCCTTTTTTCTTCTATGGAGGCAACATGAATTTCAGTTTGTTTACAAGTAAAACATAAACAAAGTCAGCTGGTGTGTCTTCTTCTTCCGGTTTTTGCAAGTAATGGCTAATTTCCTGCTTTTTCATCTCTTTGGGAGAGAATTTTCGCTTACTCTCTTGATTTTGATTGTTGGCTGGTGTTGGCTAATTTTGTTATCGAACGCAACTAATTAAAGTCTGGCACAACCAAATTACACTAGCGCGCAGATTTGCAAAAAACAAGTTTATTGTATAAGTAGGTGTCTTTGTTGATATCAGACAATATAAGAATATCCAGCTTCTAGCTTTTAGGTAGTCAACTATGTTACAGCCTAACAGCCGAGTTCTCCAAGCAGAGATGTGATCATATCTACGCAAACCATAAACGTAGCGCGTAACGTGATTGAAGACAACATCAATTTTGTGAGAAGAACGTGAGTCTAACTTATTATAAACTAATTCAGAATAGGTTATAATTGGTAATGTTAACGGGCGTAAACTTTGCAGATTGCCTTAGATTGCGCAAAACACAATAAACCTTACCTACCACAGAGTTCATATGATCAATACATGTCATATTCGAGTTTATAATAAAGCCAAGATTTTTAATTTTATTAACGGTTTTCAAAGCAGTGTTACCAATGCAAAGTGGAGGAATTTTGTCACTAGGGAATTGTTTTTTTGAGATTGGCAACACATACGATTTATCAGCATTCAAACAGAGTCCATTGGCAATCGTCCAGCACAAAATGGATGCAAGATCACTATTAACTTTACGAGAAAGATCACCTAGATTACTAAAACTACCAGACAAATATAACTGAATGTCATCAGCATATGCCTGCACACTTACAAATTTACACACAAGAAACACATCATTAATAAAAAGACTAAATAGCAAGGGTCCAAGAATGGAACCCTGTTGAACACCAACACTTATATCCATTGACTCCGATACTTCATGTCCAGTGCTTACATATTGAGATCTGCCAGCCAGATAACGTTTCATTATCGATAAAGCACTATTACTGAAGCCAAAATATTCTTTTAGTTCAAAACATAGCAAAGTGTGGTCAACCGAGTCAAATGCTTTGGAGAAGTCAATTGGATAGAGCAGCGTTAATTGACTTTTGTCATAGGGAATACGAATGTCTTCAAGTATTTTTAATAGCGCAGTTGAACAACTATGCTTAGCTCTAAAACCCGACTGGTAAGACGAAAGTAAATTACTTCGAATTACATGAGAATTAAATTGTTCAGCTAATATGCTTTCAAAGACAGGACAGGTAATATACTTATCGGCCTGAAGTCACTAGAAGAGTTAGGAAATTTATTTTTTGGGACGGGCTTTACTGAGGCAACTTTCCACAAATCAGGGAAACAAGACGTCGTTATACAATGATTTAAGACATGTGTAATAGCACTTAAAGCAAGTGGTAGTATTATTTTAATAAATTTGATCGGAATTCCGTCTACACCAATTGCATTGGACTTAATCCTAAAAATACTTCGCTTTACATCTCCGTCAGTAACAGCTGAGAAATCAAAGGGGTTCCTTGAATAACATGCAGAGCCACAAGGCACAAAATTAAGACTTGCATCATACACCGGACTTTTAATAAAGTCATTATTAAGGTAATTTGCGCCAAGGTTACAATTTGGTTCCTCTTTGCCATACACACGCAAGCTTTTAAGATTGCACCATAAAGTCTTAGGTGGAAGTTCAGGATTAAGTTTTGACTTAAAAAAAATTAATTTTTCCGTTCTTATCACCCTAGTGGCCATATTTCTGGCTGATTTGTAATTTTCCCAGTTTGCATCTGTTCTATTCCGCTTCCAAGATTCTGTTGTGAACCTTCGATCGACGCGGACGTGTGTTCTTGAACCGGTCCAGCATTTCGCAGCGTTATTAAGTGTTCCTAATTCGCTTCATTTCTCTTTTATTCTTCAAACAACAAAACTAAAAACAACCAAGAGTATACAGAGTAAAAAACTTAATTATGACTCAGAAGGCCCAAAATATTTACTAATGGCAAGAGTTCATAATGAAGAAACATTAAAATCTGTGTCTCCGTTTTTAATCAAAAAAGTGATTGACTGCGTATGCACTGGAGAAGTGGAATTGTTTTAAAAAACTGAGGAATGGGTGCATTTTAATTAAAACCAAAAATGTTAGCCAAGCGCGCAAATTGGTTACTCGCACCTCTCTCTCACGATCAATAAAAACCGAAATAACGGAACATAAAACTCTCAATTTTTCCAAAGGTGTTATCTATTCCAATGATCTTAGAGGTATAGAAGAGAATTTAATAGTCGAAGAACTTAGCAATCAGAAAGTAGTAAGCGTCAAAAAAATACTTAAAAAAGTTAATGATTCTTTGGTCGAAACTGGGCTTATGATCATCACTTTTGCAACTCCAAACCTGCCAGAGGAACTTTTTATAGAATATGAAAGGGTCAGAATTCGACCATACATACCCTCACAGCTAAGATGTTATCAATGCTTCCGCTATGGTCATATCACAAAAATGTGTAATAATGAGAAAATATGCCCTCACTGCTCTACTTGCTCGCATACAATTTTGGATTCCAACACCACATGCTCCTTACCTAAGCAATGCGTAAATTGTTCATACCAACAAGTCAATGACAAAAATCACAGTTCTCTTGATAAATGCTGTCCAGTATTTTTAAGAGAAAATAATATACAAGCTGTTTAGGCCACTAGCCTAAACCAAATTTTGAAAGGGTGAACCACCCTAATGTTCATGTGCATACACACCGATATGTACATACATACGAATATGAACATATAAATAATTGCATTATTTTTCCCGCCAATTAGTATAACGAATTAGCCAAATTTCCCCTCAAAACAGCTCGCTGTTTGAGGGTTCGGCTCAATCCGTCAACAAACAGCGCGGTCATTCCAGTTTTCACTTTATCAAGCACGGACGCCTTTCAGCCACCACCCTTCATCACACACCAAAGGTTATATTGTAAAATAGTCTCCTAAACTAAACGCTTTCAATAAACACCTAGCACGTAATTATTAATTTTAATCTCCATCTGTGTCGTTTTCTTGCATTCTTTTCATTAAAACATGGATGCTCTGCTGGAGTTGCGAGCCACATAAGCGTCAGTGTTTCCATGGTCCATCTTCGCCAGGAAATTCACAAGCCAGCATACTATAATACAGTCCACTATAAAACATTTACGGAATTGAGCTCACTTTGCAACAGCAACTAAAGCACTTTCCACAAAACGCCATAAAAACACAGCTGGAGCACCATAACCATACTTGCGGGAGCTTCTCAAATACACAATAGCGCTCCGCATTCACATACATAACTGGGCACATAACCACACATTGGTCGTAAAAAGAATTTTCAAAGGTACGTGGTTAACATTTCTGCACTTTTTTTGCACATACACCATTTACGTCAATCTTTGATAAAGTGCTCATAGCCAATATTCCGCGCAATACAAGAAAAAAAAAACAACCGGGAGTGATTTTGTGGATTCAGTGCAATAACTGAATATCCTTTCTTGTTCAAATAAACAAGTGCACGGTCACTATTAACAGAACACCCACTACAGGTTGTTGGTGTAATCATTGACTTAAATGTCGGCACACATACATATTTTCTATAAAATTTCGTATTTCAAAAATCTTTTACATTTGCAAAGCACAGATTTTTACCTTTTGCAGATAGTTTAAATTGCCAACTCATCACACCAAAACACTTGTTTAAGTTTCGAGAAATTTTAACCTCATTTACTATCGCTATATTGTGATTGCACCTAAACAAGGATTTCACTTTCACTCCTGGAATTCCAGTTCTGCATCCACAAGATCACTATTCGCGCTGTAATATTACTTGGATCAAAAATTTACTAACATATTTTTCCATTGTACTTGGTTTGAGTTGGGGGGCGACCATCTTCTGCAAATACATACATACATAAATAAGTGAATCATACATACACACGCACATACAAACAATAATAAATAAATAATCCTAATACGCCTGCATTTAATATTTTGGTGTTAAAATCTCTTTGATTGTGGTGGGTTTTTTCTCGGCTTTGCTTAGAACTTTAGGAACGGTTGTAATTATCGTAGCCTCTCTTAGTTTTAACACAACTATCCCATAAAGCACGGATAAATTTATTCGCTTGGTAGACGCTGTGACAGAGTTTGAGGCCGACTACAATGACACGGCCCAAGCTGATCACACTAAGTACACCCTTGCTATTCAGCAAGAGGAACTTAAAGCTATGTGGAGGAAGGTAAAAACAGCGTATGAGGAGTTGGTTAATTCCGAGAAGTTGGACGCTACTGGAATCTCCACTGTAAAGCCTAAATATAAAAGTTCTTATGCTATATACTTGCGCTGCATGTCAAACATGGCAGAACTCCATGCAAAGTTAGTCAAGGGTGACAGCGATGTAGAGGATATGTCCGCCCATAATATTCAACTACCGCCGTGTGATACGGACGTATTCAAAGGCGACTATCTCACATGGCCTACGTTCCGAGATATGCTTACGGTCATCTACATACTCAACAAGCGCCTCACTCCTGTGGAAAATTGTTCCACCTATACCAAAAAACAGAGGGGGAGGCCAGAGAGATAGTGAGTAAATGCCCATTGACTAACGACGGCTTTCAAACTGCCTGGAAAAATTTTAGTGATAGATACGAAAATAAACGTATCCTCGTAAATGCCCAATTAATCCAATCCCCTGATGTGATCGGGCGGAAAGGCCGAGTTTCCGCTCCGAATTTTTGTAGTACGTACATCCATCTGTATATATATATATAAATATATGTTTTTTTTTATTATTGATTAGGAGGCGAGTTGTACATACATAGGTGATTATTTATGTATTGATTTTTATCTTATTTTTTTGATTTGGGTAGCTATGAAGTTATGCGACGAACATCTCGATAACTTGCATGATATTAACGTTTTGATTCGTATCCTCGTAAATGCCCAATTAAAGATTCTTTTCAACCTACAGGCGGTACATAGCGAGTGCGGTAGCTCCATCAAACAATTGCAGCGAGATATTAATAACTGCATCTCGACATTACAGTGTCAACAGATTGACACATCAAACTGGGATGCAATCATTACATATCTCTGCTCAACGAAGTTACCAGAAACTACATTAGCGTTGTGGGAGCAAAGTATTGAAAGCAAAACTGAAATATCCAAGTGGGAGGACATGGATAAATTTCTTTCACAACGGTTTCAAACTCTAGAAACCGTTTCAGATATTAGAGGCAGTAAACCTAACTCCATTGCAGGGCCGCACAATAGTAGGCATACCAATGAAGCTCATCAAAAAAGATTACAATCATTCCATGGTAGCGTACCCAAAGCAATTTGCTATTTCTGTAAGAGCAACGAGCACAAGCTATCAAGTTGCCAAGAATTTCTCAACTTAGCACCAGCTGACAGAATCAACTTCCTAACGAATAACAATGTTTGCCTGAACTGTCTATCCTCCGGACATAAGGTGTCAAGGTGCAGAAGCTCATTCAATTGTAGAATGTGTCACCTGCGGCACCACACTATCCTCCACACCCAGGCAATTCCGCCAAAAGCAACCTTTCCAGCTAACAATTCGCATCCCACAGACGACATCGCGTCATCTTCCGCCCAAGCACAAGCAATACGCGACTCTACAAATACAGTACATAACGTTCAATATTGTTTCGCTAACACGAGAAAAGGGGTTTTATTAGGAACAGCGAGTGTTAATATATTTTTCCATAACACTAACTTTTCAGCCCGCGCTCTAATAGACTCCGGCTCAGAAGCCTCCTTCATTACAGAAAACCTTTAACGAAAAATTAACCTGCCTTCAAAGAGAATACGTGCCCAGGTATCAGGCATTAACAACAGTGTTTCTGCACAAGTAAAAGAATCGTGCGTCGTTCAACTACGGTCACCCATTGACCCGTCAATCAAGATAAATACACAAGTCCTAGTTCTACCGCAACTCACCGGAAACTTACCGACTTGCGAAGTAAATGCTAAGACTAGGGAAGCGTTTCCTGACCTACTACTAGCGGACAGAAACTTCTTCAAAAATTAACAAGTTGATCTTATCCTGGGCGGCGACATTTATGCCCAGTTAATATTAGGTGGCATTAGAAAGAACGGGACATTACTAGCCCAAGAAACGGTCTTCGGCTGGATATTAACTGGCCAGACAGAACCGATGTCCCCAACCTCCAAATGTGCATCTTTCTATAATGCTGTCTCATTAAATAAGCGGTTCATGTCCAGAGAAGGTGACCTAAAAAAGAGACCTCCCAAGAAACCACGGCGAATCTTATTTTTCAATTCTTTAGGCGGGGGAGGAACTGAAGTTACACTTCAGAATAAGTCCAACTTTAAAGTTAACAAGTTACAAGACCCTACTACAAATGACCAATTCCACTTCTCCAAAACCTAAAATATTCCACTACCAAAGCCCGCAAAATTATATGAAGTCCACTGCTTCTACACTCCTACGTGCAACGAAATTCTTTTCTCGAGAAGGGTGTAAGAACACCAAGAGAACCTTCATCTTCAATCTACTAGCGAAATATGTGAGTTAAACTTTAGTTGTCACCCTTTATAATTAAAACTTATTTTCGCAACCCAGTCCAATGACCATTCAACAACTTGCTACAATCATTTCGATTGTATGAAATAGTAAACTAAACTCCAATACTTGTCACCGAAATGAAATGCATCTGTAAATTTTCCAGATTGGGTCGTCTTATTGTATTTTTTTTTGTTCAGATACTTTGGTTAGCGCAATTTATTGTTTTCGATCGCAGCACAGTTCTGCTACATACATACATAAGTAATGAGATTCCATAAAGCCCTTACCGAATTCGCTCACTAATATATCTTCAGACAAAATAGTTACTTACTGTCCAAACGACTACATCCAAGATACGTGGAATCGAAAATCTTAAATTAAATGTGATTGACTCATGGAAACACTGACGCTTATGCGGCTCGCAACTCCAGAAGAGCATCCATGTTTTAATGAAAAGAATGCAAGAAAACGACACAGATGGAGATTAAAATTAATAATTACGTACTTGGTGTTTATTGAAAGTTGTTAGTTTAGGAGACTATTTTACAATATTACCTTTAGTGTGTGATGAAGGGTGGTGGCTGAAAGGCGTCCGTGCTTGATAAAGTGAAAACTGGAATGACCGCGCTGTTTGTTGACGGATTGAGCCGAACCCTCAATTGGCTAATTCGTTATACTAATTGGCGGGAAAAATAATGCACTTATTTATATGTTCATACTAGCAATTACCCGGCGTGCTTCGCTGCGCCTTAAATGTATTTTTGTGTTGTAACTCTCCCCCTAAGCTCTTATGGCCTCATTTACAAAATATTTTTAAAGAACTTTATGAAGTTAGATTTAAAAGAAATCGATCTATGAAGCATTGTTTATTTTTTTTTTTGAGTTAATATATTTTCGAAGGTAATTAGAAAATATGTAAAGAACCGACTTTCTCTTGGAAATTTAATTTATAATCTTATAACTGGAGTCTACTATCGCACCCTTTCCTCAAACGTGTATTGATTCAATATTCAAATAACGTGTATTTATATAATTTGAAAAAATCTCCCTACTATACAAATATGTACAGCAATATTAACTAATATTTTCAAATGTTGTGAGAGGGAGTAACAAAACAAAATTACTTTTAAGGCGCAGCGAAGCACGCCGGGTATTCGCTAGTTAGTTAATATTGCTGTACATATTTGTATAGTAGGGAGATTTTTTCAAATTATATAAATATACGTTATTTGAATATTGAATTAATACACGTTTGAGGAAAGGGTGCGATAGTAGACTCCAGTTATAAGATTATAAATTAAATTGTTGTCAATGTTTTTTAATAATTGTAAACATTCGCCAGCTGTTTCTGTTTATTTATTAGTAAAAGGCAGGACTGCCAATCTTGCGGCAAAACAATAATAAAAATCCAAAAAAAACACGTAAAGCCAAACAGAATTAATTGCGAAACGTGCAATGATACACACATTAAATTTCTTATGTGCACCCTCCACACAGACCCCAATCACTTCTGAAAATTTCATTTTATGTGCACCCTCCACACAGACCCCAATCACCCCTGAAAATTTCATTGAAATCGAGCAAGCCGTCTAGGAATGATAGAAATCCGAAAAAAACACGTAAAGCCAAACAGAATTAATTTTTTTTGTTTTTTGTTTTTGCAAAACGTGCAAAGATACACACATGAAATTTCTT